>NW_012101505.1:242424-251117 GCF_000951045.1 Mandrillus leucophaeus | reverse complement strand
GGTTTTATTTCAGGACATTTCACTTTTCGCCATAGACTTCATTGCACTGCAAAATATCCCTTTTTCAGGTTTACAAGAATAGTGTTCAAACCTGCCTTATGAGAAAAGTGGTATAACTCACTGAGTGGAATGTACACATCACAAAGTAGTTTCTCAGAAATCTTCTCCCCATATTTTAGCTGAAGAAATGTCTATTACCCCACATTACTGAATGTGATCGCAAATGTTTCTCTGCGAATCCGTCCATGAGGCAGTTTCACAACTGCGTAATTGAAAGAAAGTTTTATTTATGTGAGATGAGTAGCCATATCTATCACCAAATCACCAAACAGTTACACAGAAAGTTTCTTTCCCGTTTTTGTCACAGGATATTTCCTTTTTCTCCATAGCTGTGCATATACTCCCGAATGTCTCCTGGTAATGTTCACTCCAAATGGGATTCCCCAATCGTCTATAAGAAGAACGTTATTACTCTGTGAGTGGAATGCACACGTCACAAAGCAGCTCCTCGGAAATCTTCTCTCCAGTATCTATTTGAGGATATTTCCGTTTTCACTGTAAGCCTCAATGTGCTCCCTAGTATCTCTTAGCTGACTAACCTAAAACAGTGTTATAATACTGTTCAATGAAAAACAAGCTTAATTCTGCGAGTGGCCTTCACATGACCTAGAGCAGTTTCACAGAAAGATTCCTTCTGGTTTTTATTGGAGCGTATTTCTTTATCAGGATATTCTTAAGAGTGTTCCCAAATATTCCTTCTCAAGTTCCACAGAAACAGTGATTTCAAACTGCTCAAGCCAAGAATGATTTATCTCTATGAGATGAATACACACATCACAAAGCAGTTGCTCAGAAAGCTTCTCTCCAGGTTTCATTGGAAGACATTTCCTTTCTCAGCACAAGCCTCCGGGCGCCACTTAATATCCCTTCACAGATTCCTCAAAGACAGAGTTTTCAAACTGGGAACGTAGTGTAAGCTTTAACTCTCTCAAGTGAATGCCCACATCAGAGAGCAGTTTCTTGGAACGCTTCTTTCTGGGTTTTATTTCACGATATTTCACTTTTCGTCGTAGTCTTCGAGGTGCTGCAAAGTGTCACTTTTTCTGTTTTGCAGAAACAGTGTTCATACACAGCCTTATGAGACTAGAGATATATCTCCCTGAGTGGAATGCACACATCACAAAGCAGTTTCTCAGAAAGCTTCTCTCCAGTTTTTATCTGACAGTAATTCCTTTTTCACCATAGGCGAGAATGTAATCCAGAATATCCTTTTGCGGATTCATCCATAATGGAGTTTCCAAGCTGTGTAATGTGAAGAAATCTTTATCTATGTGAGATGAATACACATATCACAGAGCAGTTTCATAGAAAGCTTCTCTCCTGTTTTTCTCTGAGGCTATTTCCCTTTTCACGATAGGCATCAACATGCTCCCGAATATCACTTGGTACGTTTTTGTCCAAAAGAGTTTCCCTGATGCTGTATGAGAAGAGAGGTATAACACTGTGAGTGGAATACACACATCACAAAGCAGTTCCTCGGAAAGCTTCTCTCCAGTTTCGGTCTGAACATATTTTCTTTTTCACCACAAGCCTCAAAGTGCTACCGATTATCCCTTCACATGCTAAAGATACACAGGGTTAGAAAACTACTCAATGAAAAGAGAGGCTTTCACATGAACAGTAATCAAACACTGATTTATGGGAAAAGAGGTATATGTCCCTGAGTGAAATGCACACATCACAAAGCAGTTTCTCAGAAAGCTTCTCTCCAGTTTTTATCTTATAATATTTACTTTTTCACCATAGACTCAAATGTGATCCCGAATATCCCTTCATAGATCCATCTATGACTGAGTTTCCAAGCTGTGTAATGGAAAGAAAGCTTTATGTCTGTGAGATGAATAAACATAGAAAAAAGTAGACTCTCAGAAAGCTTCTTTCCAGTTTTTATCTGAAGATATTTCCTTTCTCACCATAGTTCAGAATGTTCTCCTGAATGTCCATTCACGGATCCATCCATGACAGAGTTTCCAACCTGTGTAATGTAAAGAAAGCTTTATCTATGTGAGATGAATACACATATCACAGAGCAGTTTCATAGAAAGCTTCTTTCCAGTTTTTGTCTGAGGCTCTTTCCCTTTTCACCATAGGCATCAATATGCTCCCAGATATCCCTTGGTACCTTGTTCTCCAAAAGGGTTTCCTCAATGCTGTATGAGAAGAGACATACAATACTGTGAGTAAAATGCACACGTCACAAAGCAGTTCCTCAGAAAGCTTCTCTCCAGTTTCTATCTGAACGTATTTCCTTTCTCACTGTAAGAATCAAAGAGCTTCCGAATATCCCTTTGCACACTAAATATAAACAGTGTTGGAAAACTCTTCAAAGAAAAGGGAAGCTTCATTGAGCCAGAGGAATTCACACAACATATAGCAATTTCACAGAAAGCTTCTTTCTGGTTTTCATCTGAGGATATTTCTTTCTCCATATTCCAAAGAGCGATCCCAAATGTCCTTCCTGAGATACCACAGAAACAGCGATTTCAAACTGCTCAATCCAAGGAATGGTTTAACTCTATGAGATGAATACACACATCACAAAGCAGTTGCACAGAAAGCTTCTCTCCAGTTTTCAATGGAAGACATTTCCTTGCTCACCACAGGCCTCTGGTGCCACTAAATATCCCTTCGTAGATTCCTCAAAGACAGAGTTTTCAAGCTGGGCAATGTAGAGTAAGCTTTAGCTCTGTGAAATGAAAGCACATATCACAAAGCAGTTTCTTGGAACACTTCTTTCTGGGTTTTATTTGAGGATGTTTCACTTTTCGCCATAGTCTTCAAAGGGCTCCAAATTATCATTTTTCCTATTTTACAGAAACAGTATTCAAACACTGCCTTATGAGAAAAGAGTTGTAAATCCTTGAGTGGAATGCACACATCTCCAAGAAGTTTCTCAGAAAGCTTCTCTCCAGTTTTTATCTGAAGATATTTCCTTTTTCACTATAGGCCTGAATATGCTCCCAAATGTCCCTTCGTGGATCCGTCCATGACGGAGTTTCCAAGCTGCGTAATGTAAAGAAAGCTTTACCAATGTGAGATGAATAAACATAGCAAAAAGCAGATTCACAGAAAGCTTCTATTCAGTTTTTCTCTGAATATATTTCCACTTTCACCATAGTCCTGAATGTGCTCCCAAATGTCCTTTCACGTATATGTCCATGTCAGAGTTTCCAAGCTGCGTAATGTACAGAAAGTTTTATCTATGTGAGATGAATAAACATAACAAGAAGCAGATTCACAGAAAGCTTCTTTCCAGTTTTTATCTGAAGGTATTTCCCTTTTAGTCATACTACTGAATGTGCTCCCAAATGTCCCTTTGCAAATCTGTCCATGACAGCATTTCCAACCTGCGCAATGTAAAGGAAGCTTTATCTATGTCAGATGAATACACATATCACAGAGCAGTTTCACAGAAAGCTTCTTTCCAGTTTTTGTCTGAAAATATTTCCCTTTTCACCATAGGCATCAATATGCTCAGGAATAGACCTTTGTACCTTTTTCTCCTAAAGAATTTCCCCAATGCTCTATGAGAAGAGAGGTATAACACTGTGAGTGAAATGCACACGTCACAAAGCAGTTCCTCAGAAAGCTGCTCTGCAGTTTCTATCTGAACATATTTCCTTTTTCAACATAAGCCTCAAAGTGCTCCCGAATATCCCATCGTACGTTAAAGAAAAACAGTGTTAGAAAGCTGCTCAATGAAAAGGGAAGCTTAACTGAGCATGAGGAATTCACACGACACTGAAGAGTTTCACAGAAAGCTTCCATCTGTATTTTACCCGAGGATATTTCTTTCTCCATATTCTAAAGAGCGTTCCCAAATGTCCTTTCTGAGATTCCACAGGAGCAGTGATTTCAAACAGCTCAATCCAAAGAATGATTTAACACTGTGAGCTGCATACACACATCACAAAAGAGTTGCTCAGAAAGCTTCTCTTCAATTTTCAATGGAAGACATTTCCTTGCTTGCCACAGGCCTCCGGTTGCCACTTAATATCCCTTCTCAGAATCCCAAATGACAGACTTTCCAAACTCGCAAATGTAGAGTAAGCTTTAATTCTGTGAAATGAATGACCATGTCAGAGAGCAGTCTCTTGGAATGCTTCTTTCCGGATTTTATTTGACAACATTTCACTTTTCACCTTATTCTTCAATGTGCTCTGAATATCACTTTTTTTAGTATGACAGGAACAGTGTTGAAACAGTGTCTTATGAGGAGAAAGGTATAACACCCTGAGTGGAATGCACACATCACCAAGCAGTTTCTCAGAAAGCTTCTCTCCAGTTTTTATCAGATGATATTTCTTTCTTCACCATTGGCCCGAATGTGACCCCGAATATCCCTTCGCAGATCCATTCATGACGTAGTTTCCAAGCTGCATAATGTAAAGAAAGCTTTATCTATGTGAGTTGAATAAACAACATAGCAAAAGGCAGATTCACAGAAAGTTGAATAGCAAAAGGCAGATTCACAGAAAGATTCTTTCCAGTATTTATCTCAATATATTTCCTTTTTTAACATAGTCCTGAATGTGCTCCCAAATGTCCCTTCATGGATCCGTCCCTGACAGAGTTTCCAAGCTGTGTAATGTAGAGAAAGCTTTATCTATGTGAGATGAATACACATATCACAGAACAGTATCACATAAAGGGTTTCCCCGATGCTGTATGAGAAGAGAGTTATAATACTGTGAGCAAAATGCACACGTCACAAAGCAGTTCTGCAGAAAGCTTCTCTCCAGTTTCTATATCAACATATTTTGTTTTTCACCGTAAGCCTGAAAGAGCTGAAGTATATCCCTTTATACACTAAACATGAACCATGTTAGTGAACTGTTCAATAAAAAGAGAAGCTTAACTGAGCGAGAGAAATTCACATGACACAGCAGTTTCACAGAAAGATTCCTTATGGTTTTTATCTGAGGATATTTCTTTGTCCACATTCTAAAGATCGTTCTAATTTTCCCTCCTCCGATTCCACAGAAGCAGTGAATTCAAACTGCTGAATCCAAAGAATGATGTAACTCTATGAGGTGAATACACACGTCACAAAGCAGTTGCTCCGAAAACTTCTCTGCAGTTTACATCGAAAGACATTTCCTTGCCCACCATAGGTGAATGAGCACCACTTAATATCCCTTCACAGATTCCTGAAAGACAGAATTTGCAAATGGGGCAATGTAGAGTAAGCTTTACCTCTGTGAAATGAATGCCCATATCCGAGAGCAGTTTCATGGTACGCTTCTTTCTGGGTTTTATTTGAGGATATATCACTTTTCACCATAGTCTTCAAAGCGCTCCAAAATATCACTTTTTCATGTTACAGGAACAGTGTTCAAACACTGCCTTATGAGAAAAGAGGTATAACACTCTGAGTAGAATACACACATCACAAAGCAGTTTCTCAGAAAGCTTCTCTACAGTTTTTATCTGAATATATCTCCTTTTTCGCAATAGGCCTGAATGTGCTTTCAAATATCCCATCGTGGATCCGTCCGTGATGGAGTTTCCCACTGTGTAATGTAAAGAAAGTTTTATCTATGTGAGATGAATAAACATAGCAAAAAGCAGATTCCCAGAAAACTTCTTTCCAGTTTTTATCTGAAGATATTGCCTTTTTCACCATAGTCCTGAATGTGCTCCTGAATATCCCTTCGCAGATACATCCATGACAGGGTTACCCAGCTACAAAATGTAGAGAAAGATTTATCTATGTGATATGAATACACATATCTAAAAACAGTTTCACAGAAAGGGTTTCCTAGATGCTGTATGAGAAGAGAGGTACAACACTGTGAGTGGAATGCACACGTCACAAAACAGCACTTCAGAAAGCTTCTTTCCAGTTTCCATCAGAACATATTTCCTTTTTCACTGTAAGCCTCAAAGTGTTCCCAAATATCCCTAAGCACTCTAAACATAAACAGTGTTAGGAAACTGTTCAATGAAAAGTGAAGCTTAACTGGGAGAATGGAATTCACACGACCCAGAGCAGTTTCACAGGAAGCTTGCTTCTGGTTTTTATCTGAAGGTATTTGTTTTTCAGCATATTCTAAAGAGTGTTCCAATTTTTCCTTTCTCAGGTTCCACAGAAACAGTGATTTCAAACTGCTCAATTGAAAGAATGATTTAACTCTACGAGATGAATACACACATCACAAAGCAGTTACTCAGAAAGCTTCTCTCCAGTTTTCAAGGGAAGACATTTCCTTGCTCACCACAGGCCTCCGAGCGCCACTTAATATCCCTTCACAGATTGCCAAAAGATGTAGTTTCCAAATTGGGCAATGTAGAGTAAGTTTTAACTCTGTGATATGAAAACATGTATCAGAGTCCAGTTTCATGGAAGGCTTCTTTCTGAGTTTTATTTGAGGATGTTTCACTTTTCGCCATAGTCCTCAATGCGCTCTGAAATATCACTTTTTCGATTTTACAGGAACAGTGTCCAAACACTGCCTTATGAGGAAAGAGGTATAACTCCCTGAGTGGAATGCACACATCACAAAGTAGTTTCTCAGAAAGCTCTCCGGTTTTTGTCTGAAGATATTTCAATTTTCCCCATAGTCCTGAATGTGCTCCCGAAGGTCCCTTCGTCGATCCATCCATGACAGTGTTTCCAAGCTGCTTAAGGTAAAGAAAACTTTATCTATGTGAGATGAATAAACATCGCAAAAAGCAGATCCACAGAAATCTTCTTTCCAATTTTTATCTTAAGATATTTCTTCTTTCAACATAGTCCTGAATGTACTCCTGAATGTCCCTTCACGGATCCGTCCATGACAGAGTTTCCAAGCAGCGTAATGTAAAGAAAGCTTTATCTATGTGAGGTGAATACACATATCACAGAGCAGTTTCACAGAAAGCTTCTTTCTTGCTTTTGTCTGAGGCTATTTCTCCTTTCTCTATATGCGTCAATATGTTACCAAATATCCCTTGGTACCTTTTTCTCCAAAAGAGTTTCCCTGATGCTGTATGAGAAGAGAAGTATAACACTGTGAGTGGAATGCACACGTCACAAAGCAGTTCCCCGGGAAGCTTCTCTCCAGTTTCGGTCTGAACATATTTCCTTTTTCACTGTAAGCCTCAAAGTGCTCCCGAATATCCCTTCACACGCTAAACATAAACAGGGTGAGAAAACTGCTACATGAAAAGAGAGGTGAAACTGAGCAAGAGCGATTAAAAAGACACAGGACAGTTTCACAGAAAGTTTCCTTCTGGATTTTACCAGAGGATATTTCTTTCTCCATATTCTAAGGAGCCTTCCCAAATGTCCTTCCTCAGATTCCACAAAAACAGTGATTTCAAACTGCTCAATCCAAACAATAGTTTCACTCTACGAGACCAATACACACATCACAAAGCAGTTGCTCAGAAAGCTTCTCTCCAGTTTTCATTGGAAGACGTTTCCTTGCTCACCACAAGCCTCTGGACACCACTTAATATCCCTTCACAGATTCCCCAAAGACAAATTTTCCAAACTGGGCAACAAAGAGTAAGTTTTAACTCTGTGAAATGAATACACATATCAGAGAGCAGTTTCTTGGAACGCTTCCTTTTGGGTTTTATTTGAGGATATTTCACTTTTTGCCATAGTCTTCAATGCGCTCTGAAATATTATGTTTACAGTTTTACAAGAACAGTGTTAAAACACTGCTTTATGAGAAAAGAGATAAAAGTCCCTGAGTCAAATGCACACATCATAAAGCAGTTTCTCAGAAAGCTTCTATCCAGTTCTTATTTCAATATACTCACCATAGGCCTGAATGTGCTCCCGAATGTCCTTTGGCGAATCCATCCATGATGGAGTTTCAAAACTGCATAATTGAAAGAAAGCTTTATCTATATGAGATGAATAAACATATCTATCACAAAGCAGTTTCACAGAAAGTTTCCTTCCAGTATTTGTCTGAGGATATTTTCTTTTACACCATAGCCGTTCATACACTCCCGAATGTCCCCTGGTAGATTTTTCTCCAAAAGGGATTCCCCCACCCTCTATGAGAAGAAAGATATAATTCAGTGCATGGAATGCACACATCACAAAACCACTCTTTGGGAGGTTCTCGCCAGTTTCCATCCGAAGATATTTCCTTTTACACCATAAGCCTCAAAGCACTCCCAAATATCCCTTCACAGACTAAACAAAAACAGTGTTAGAATACTGCTCAATGAAAAGAGAAACTTAACTGTGCAGCCAGAATTCATGCAACATAGTGTAATCTCACAGAAAGCTTCCTTCTGATTTCTATCTGATGGTATTTCTTTTTCAGGATATTCAAAAGAGTGTTCCCAAATGTTCTTTCTCAGATTCAACAGAAACAGTAATTTCAAACTGCTCAATCCAAAGAATGATTTAATTCTATGAGATGAATACAAACATCACAAAAGAGTTGCTCAGAAAGGTTCTCTCCAATTTTCGATAGAAGACATTTCCTTGGTCGCCACAGGTCACCAGTTGCAACTTAATATCCCTTCACAGAATCCTCAAAGACAGACTTTCCAAACAGGAAAATGTAGAGTAAGCTTTAACTCTGTGAAATGAACGGACATGTTAGAGAGCAGTTTCTTGGAATGCTTCTTTCTGGGTTTTATTGGATGACATTTCACTTTTCTCCATAGTCTTAAATGTGCTC
>NW_012101505.1:172227-239709 GCF_000951045.1 Mandrillus leucophaeus | reverse complement strand
CTCTGAAATATTATGTTTACAGTTTTACAAGAACAGTGTTAAAACACTGCTTTATGAGAAAAGAGATAAAAGTCCCTGAGTCAAATGCACACATCATAAAGCAGTTTCTCAGAAAGCTTCTATCCAGTTCTTATTTCAATATACTCACCATAGGCCTGAATGTGCTCCCGAATGTCCTTTGGCGAATCCATCCATGATGGAGTTTCAAAACTGCATAATTGAAAGAAAGCTTTATCTATATGAGATGAATAAACATATCTATCACAAAGCAGTTTCACAGAAAGTTTCCTTCCAGTATTTGTCTGAGGATATTTTCTTTTACACCATAGCCGTTCATACACTCCCGAATGTCCCCTGGTAGATTTTTCTCCAAAAGGGATTCCCCCACCCTCTATGAGAAGAAAGATATAATTCAGTGCATGGAATGCACACATCACAAAACCACTCTTTGGGAGGTTCTCGCCAGTTTCTATCTGAAGATATTTCCTTTTACACCATAAGCCTCAAAGCACTCCCAAATATCCCTTCACAGACTAAACAAAAACAGTGTTAGAATACTGCTCAATGAAAAGAGAAACTTAACTGTGCAGCCAGAATTCATGCAACATAGTGTAATCTCACAGAAAGCTTCCTTCTGATTTCTATCTGATGGTATTTCTTTTTCAGGATATTCAAAAGAGTGTTCCCAAATGTTCTTTCTCAGATTCAACAGAAACAGTAATTTCAAACTGCTCAATCCAAAGAATGATTTAATTCTATGAGATGAATACAAACATCACAAAAGAGTTGCTCAGAAAGGTTCTCTCCAATTTTCGATAGAAGACATTTCCTTGGTCGCCACAGGTCACCAGTTGCAACTTAATATCCCTTCACAGAATCCTCAAAGACAGACTTTCCAAACGGGAAAATGTAGAGTAAGCTTTAACTCTGTGAAATGAACGGACATGTTAGAGAGCAGTTTCTTGGAATGCTTCTTTCTGGGTTTTATTGGATGACATTTCACTTTTCTCCATAGTCTTAAATGTGCTCCGAATATTCCTTTTTCAGTTTTACAGGAACAGTGTTCAAACAGTGCCTTATGAGAAGAAAGGTATAACTCCCTGAGTGAAATGCACACATCACGAAGCAGTTCCTCAGAAACCTTCTCTCCACTTGTTATATGATGATATTTCCTTTTTCACCAAAGTCCCAAATGTGATTCTGAATATCCCTTCGTGGATCCATCCATAACGGAGTTTCCAAGCTGTGTAATGTAAAGAAAGTTTTATCTATGTGAGATGAATAAGCATAGCAAAAACAGATTCCCAGAAAACTTCTTTCCAGTTTTTATCTGAAGATATTTCCTTTTTCACCATAGTCCTGAATGTGCTCCCGAATGTCCCTTCGGGGACCCATCCATGACAGAGTTTCCAAGCTGCGGTAATGCAAAGGAAGCTTTATATATGTGAGAAGAATACACAAATCACAGAGCAAATTCATAGAGAGGTTCTTTCCAGTTTTTGTCTGAGGCTATTTCCCATTACACCATAGGCGTCATCATGCTCCCGAATATCACTTGTTACCTTATTCTCCAAAAGGGTTTCCCCTATGCTGTATGAGAAGATAGGAATAACAATGTGAGTGGAATGCACACGTCACAAAGCAGTTCCTCGGAAAGCTTCTCTCCAGTTTTGGTCTGAACACATTTCTTTTTCACCGTAAGCCTCAAAGCGCTCCGGAATATCCCTTCACATGCTAAACATAAACAGGGTTAGAAAACTGCTCAATGAAAAGTGAGGATTAACTGAGCAAGAGGAATTAAGACGACACAGAGCAGTTCCACAGAATGCTTCCTTCTGGATTATAGCTGAGGATATTTCTTTCTATATATTCTAAAGAGCGTTCCCAAATGTCCTTCCTCAGATTCCACAAAAACAGTGATTTCAAACTCCTCAATCCAAAGAATGGTTTAACTCCATGACCTGAATACACACATCACAAAGCAGTTCCTCAGAAAGCTCCTCTCCAGTTTTCATCAGAAGACAGTTCTTAGCTCACCACAAGCCTCCGTACGCCACTTAATATCCCTTCAGAGATTCCTAAAAGACAGACTTTTCATACTGAGCAAAGTAGAGTAAGGTTTAACTCTTTGAAATGAATGCACATATCATAGAGTAGTTTCTTGGAATGCTTCTTTCTCGGTTTTATTTGAGGATATTTCACTTTTCGCCATAGTCTACAATGCACTGCAAAATATCACTTTTTCAGTTTTACAGGAACAGTTTTCAAACACTGCTTTATGAGAAAAGAGGTAAAACTCCCTGAATGGAATGCACACATCACAAAGCAGTTTCTCAGAGAGCTTCTCTCCAGTTTTTATTTGAAGATATTTCCTTTCTCACCATTGGTCTCAATGTGCTCTCGAATGTCCCTTCACAAGTCTGTTCATGATGGCATTTCAAACTGCATAATAGAAAGAAAGTTTTATCTATGTGAGATGAATAAACATATCAAAAACAAAGCAGTTTCACAGAAAGCTTCTTTCCAGCTTTTGTCTGAGGATATTTCCTTTTTCACCATAGCCGTCCATATACTCCCGAACATCCCCTGGTAGCTTTTTCCCCAAATGGGATTCCCCAATCCTCTACCAGAAGAAAAGTAAAACTCTGTGAGTGGAATGCACAAGTCACAAAGGAGCTCCTCCGAAATCTTCTCTCCAGTATCCATCTGAAGATATTTCCGTTTTCACTGTAAGCCTCAAAGCACTCCAGAGTATCCCTTAGCTGACTAATGAAAAACAGTGTTAGAATACTGCTCAATGAAAACGGAAGCTTAACTGTGTGAGTGGGCATCACATGTCCTAGAGCAGTTTCACAGAAAGTTTTCTTCTAGTTTTTATTGAAGGGTATTACTTTTTCACCATATTCTTAAGAGTGTTCCCAAATGTCCTTTCTCAGGTTATACAAAAAGAGTGATTTCAAAGTGTTCAATCCAAATAATGACTTAACTCTATGAGATGAATACACACAACACAAAGCAGTTGCTCCGAAAGCTTCTCTCCAGTTTTCAACAGAAGACGTTACATTTCTCACCACAAGCCTCTGAGCGCCACTAAATATCCCTGCACAGATTCCTCAAAGACAGAGATTCCAAACTGTTTAACATACTGTAAGCTTTAACTCTCTGATATGAATGCACACGTCAGAGAGCAGTTTCATGCAGCGCTTCTTTCTGGGTTTTATTTTCGGATTTTCACCTTTCACCATAGTTTTCAATGCATTGCAAAATATCACTTTTTCAGTTTTACAGGAACAGTGTTCAAATACTGTCTTATGGGAAAAGAGGTAAAACTCCCTGAGTGGAATACACACATCACAAAGCAGTTTCTCTGAAAGCTTCTCTCCAGTTTTTATCTGAAGATATCTCCTATTTCCCCACAGTCCTGAATGTGCCCCCGAATGTCCCTTTGAGAATCCTTCCATGACACAGTTTCAACACTGCGTAGTAGAAAGAAAGCTTTATCTTTGTGAGATGAATAGATATATCTATCACAAAGCAGTTTGACAGAAATCTTCTTTCCAATTTTTGTCTGAGGATATTAACTTTTTCAACATAGCCATCCATATACTCCAGAATGTCCCCTGGTAGCTTTTTCTCCAAATGGGATTTCCCAATCCTCTAGGAGAAGAAAAGTATAACTCTGTGAGTGGAATGCACACGTCACATAGCAGCTCCTCAGAAATCATCTCTACAGTATATAGCTGAAGATATTTCGTTCTTCACTGTAAGCCTCAAAGCACTCCCGAGTATCCCTTAGCTGAGAAACCTAAAACGGTGTTAGAATACTGTTCAATGAAAAAACAAGCTTAACTCTGCGAATGGACTTCACATGATCTATAGCAGTTTCACAGAAAGATTCCTTCTGGTTTTTGTTGGAGGGTATTTCTTTTTCAGCATATTCTTAAGAGCTTTCCCAAATATTCTTTCTCATATTCCACAGAAACAGTGATTTCAAACTGCTCAATCCAAAGAATGATTTATCTCTATGAGATGAATACACACATCTCAAGGCAGTTGCTCTGAAAGCTTCTCTCCAGGTTTCATCGGAAGACATTTCCTTTCTCACCACAAGCCTCTGGACGTCACTTAATATCCCTTCACAGATTCCTCAAAGACAGAGTTTCCAAACTGGGCAATGTAGTATAAGTTTCAACTCTCTCAAATGAATGCACACGTCCGAGAGCAGTCTCTTGGAACACTTCTTTCTGGGTTTTATTTCAGAGTATTTCACTTTTTGCTGTAGTCTTCAAGGTGCAGCAAAGTATCACTTTTTCCGTTTTGCAGAAATATTGTTCAAACACAGCCTTATGAGAAAAGAGGTATAACTCCTTCAGTGGAATGCACACATCACAAAGCAGTTTCTCAGAAAGCTTCTCTCTAGTTTTTACCTGAAGATATCTCCTTTTTCCCCGGAGGTCTGTATGTGCTCCTGAATGTCTCTTCACGAATCCGTCCATGACACAGTTTCAAAACTGCATAATAGAAAGAAAGTTTTATCTATGTGAGATGAATAGAGATATCTATCACAAAGCTGTTTCACAGAAAGCTTCTTTCCAGTTTTTGTCTGAGGATATTTCTCTTTTCACCGTAACAGTCCATACACTCCAGAATGTCCCCTGGTAGCTTTTTCTCAAATGTCTTCAATGCACTGCAAAATATCACATTTTCAGTTTTACAGGGACAGTGTTCAAACACTGCCTTATGAGAAAAGAGGTATAACTCCCTGAGTGGAATGCACACATCACAAAGCAGTTTCTCAGAAAGCTTCTCTTCAGTTTTTATCTGAAGATATCTCCTATTTCCCCACAGGCCTGAATGTGCTCCCGAATGTCCCTTCGCGAATCCGTTTTTGACGCAGTTTCAAAACTGCGTAATAGAAAGAAAGTTTTATCTATGTGAGATGAATAGACATATTTATCACAACGCAGTTTCACAGAAAGCTTCTTTCTAGTTTTTGTCTGAGGATATATCCTCAGACAGGTTTCTAGGTCAAGTGGACTTCATGTGACCTAGAACAGTTTCACAGAAAGTTTCCTTATGGCTTTTATCAGAGAATATTTCTGTTTCAGCATATTCTTAAGAGTGTTCCCAAATGTCCTTTCTCAAGTTCCACAGAAACACTGATTTCAAATTGCTGAATTCACAGAATGATTTAACTCTATGAGATGAATACACACATCACAAAGTAGTTCCTTCGAAAGCTTCTCTCCTGTTTTCATCAGAAGACGTTTCCTTTCTCACCACAAACCTCTGTGCGCCACTTTATATCCCTTCACAGATTCCGCAAAGCAGTTCCTCGAAAGGCTTCTCTCCGGTTTCCATCTAAATGTATTTCCTTTTTCACCGTAAGCTTCAAAGTGCTCCCGAATATCCCTAAACAAAAACACTTTTAGAACACTGCTCAATGAAAAGAGAACCTTAGCTGTGTGAGCAGAATTCACATGACAGGCTGCAGTTTCACAGAAACCTTCCTTCTGATTTCTAACTGCAATTATTTCTTTTTCAGCGTATTCTAAAAGACATTCCCAAATGTCCTTTCTCAATTTCCTCAGAAACAGTGACTTCAAACTGCTCAATCCAAAGAATGATTTAACTCTATGAGATGAATACAAACATCACAAAAGAGTGGCTCAGAAAGCCTCTCTTCAATTTTCAACGGAAGAGATTTCCTTACTCACCACAGGCCTACATTTGCCACTTAATATCCCTTCGCAGAATCCTCAAAGACAGACTTTCCAAACTGGGAAATGCAGAGTAAGCTTTAACTCTTTGAAACGAATGGACATGTCAGAGAGTAGTTTCTTGGAATGCTTCTTTCTCGGTTTTATTTGATGACATTTCACTTTTCGCCATAGTCTTCAATGTGCTCCTAATTTCACTTTTTAAGTTTTACAGGAACATTTTTCAAACAGTGCCTTATGGGAAGAAAGTTATAACTCCGAGAGTGGAATGAAAACATCACCAAGCAGTTTCTCAGAAAGCTTCTGTCTAGTTTTTATCCCATTATATTTCGTTTTTCACCATAGGCTTGAATGTGATCCCGAATATCCGTTCATGGATCCATCCATGACAGAGTTTCCAAGCTTCGTAATGTAAAGAAAGCTTCATCTATGTGAGACGAATAAACATAGCAAAAAGTAAATTCACAGAAAGTTTCTTAGCAGTTTTCATCTGAAGATATTTCCTTTTTCACCATAGTCCTGAATGTGCTCCCGAATGTCCCTTTGTGGATCCATCCATGATAGAGTTTCCAAGCTCAGTAATGTAAAGAAAGCTTTATCTATGTGACATGAATATACATATCATGGAGCAGTTTCATAGAAAACTTCTTTCCAGTTTTTGTGTGAGGCTATTTCCTGTGTCACCATAGGCATCAACATGCTCCTGAATATCACTTGGTAACTTTTCCTCCAAAAGGGTTTGCCCGGTGATGTATGAAAAGAGAGGTATAACACTGTGAGTGAAATGCACACGTCACAAAGCAGTTCCTCAGAAAACTTCTCTGCAGTTTCGGTCTGAACATGTTTCCTTTTTCACCATAAGCCTCAAAGTGCTCCCGAATATCCCTTCACATGCTAAATATAAAGAGGGTTAGTAAACTGCACAATGAAAAGAGGTTTAACTGAGCGAGAGGAATTAAGGCAACACAGAGCAGTTTCACAGAAATCTTCCTTCTGGAATTTACCAGAGGATATTTCTTTCTCCATTTTCTAAGCAGTGTTCCCAAATGTCCTTCCTCAGATTCCACAAAAACAGTGACTTCAAAATGCTCATTCAAAAATGGTGTAACTCTATGAGATGAATACTCACATCACAAAGCAGGTGCTTGGAAAGATTCTCTCCAGTTTTCATTGGAAGACGTTTCCTTGCTCACCACAAGCCTCTGGGCGCCACTTAATATCCCTTCACAGATTCCGCAAAGACAGAGTTTCCAAACTGGGCAACATAGAGTAAGCTTTACCTCTGTGAAATGAATGCAAATATTAGAGAGCAGTTTCTTGGACACTTCTTTCAGGGTTTTATTTGAAGATATTTCACTTTTTGCCGTTGTCTTCAACGTGCTCCGATGTATCACACTTTCGGTTTTACAGGAACAGGGTTCAAACACTACTGTATGAGAAAGAAGGTAAAACTTGCTGAGTGAAATGCACACACCACAAAGCAGTTTCTCAGAAAGCTTCTCTCCAGTTTTTATCTGAAGATATTTCCTTTTTCACCATAGACATGTATGTGATCACGAATATCCCTTCGCAGATCCGTCCATAACGGAGTTTCTATGCTGCGTAATGTAAATAAATCTTTATCTATGTGAGATGAATAAATATTGCAAAAAGCAGATTCACAGAAACTTCTTTCCATTTTTTATCTGAAGATATTTCCTTTTTCAGCACAGTCCTGATTCTGCTCCCGAGTGTCCCTTTACGGATCCATCCATGACAGAATTTCCAAGCTGCATAATGTAAAGAAAGCTTTATCTATTTGAGATGAATACACATATCACAAATCAGTTTCACAGAAAACTTCTTTCCAGTTTTTCTCTGAGTCTATTTCCTTTTTCACCATAGGTGTCATTATGCTCCTGAATATTCCTTGTTACCGTTTTCTCCAAAATGTTTTCCCGATGCTGTATGAGAAGAGAGTTATAACACTCTGAGTGGAATGCACACATCACAAAGCAGTTCCTCGGAAAGCTTCTCTTCATTTTCTATCGGAAGATATTTCCTTTTTCACTCTAAGCCTGAAAGCACTCCCGAATATCACATTCCACACTAAACATAAACCGTATGAAAACTGATCAATGCAAGGGAAGCTTAACTGAGAGAGAGGAATTCACAGAACCCACAGTAGTTTCACAGAAAACGTCCTTCTTGTTTTATCTGAGGATATTTAGTTTTCCATATTGTAAAGAGACTTCCTCAGATTTCACAGAAACAGTGATTTCAAACTACTCAATCCAAAGAATGGTTTATCTCTATGAGATGAATACATGCATCACAAAGCAGTTGCTCAGAATGCTTCTCTCCAGTTTTCAATGGAAGACATTTCCTTGCTCACCACAGACCTCTGGGAGCCACTAGATATCACATCGCAGATTCCTCAAAGACAGCGTTTCCTAACTGGGGAATGTAGAGTAAGCTTTAATTCTGTGAAATGAATGCACATATCAGAGAGCAGTTTCTTGGAACGCTTCTTTCTGGGTTTTATTTGAGGAGTGTTCTTTTTTCATCATAGTCTTCAATGCGCTATGAAATATCACGTTTTCGGTTTTACAGGAACTGTGTTGAAACACTGGCTAATGAGAAAAGAGGTATATCTCACTGAGTGGAATGCACACATCACAATGTAGTTTCTCAGAAAGCTTCTCCTTAATTTTTATATAAAGAGATTTCCGTTTTCACCATAGGCCTGAAGGTACTCCCAAATGACCCTTTGCAGATCTGTCCTTGACGGAGTTTGCAAACTGCGTAATATAAAGAAATTTTTATCTATGTGAGATGAATAAACATGTCTATCACAAAGCAGTTTCCCAGAAAGCTTCTTTCCCGTTTTTGTCGGAGGGTAATTCCTTTTTCACAATAGCCGTCTATATACTCCTAAATGTCCCTTGGTAGCTTTTTCTCCAAATGGATTACCCAATCCTCTATGAGAAAAAAGGTACAACTCTGTGAGTGGAATGCGCATGTCACAAAGCAGCTCCTCAGAAAGCTTCTCTCTAATGTTTATCTGAAAATTTTTCCATTTTCACCAGAAGCCTCAAAGCGCTCCCGAGTATCCCTTCGCAGACAAAACACAGTGTTAGAATACTGCCCAATGGAAAGAGAAGCATAACAGTGTGAGTGGAAATCACATGACTGAGAGCAGTTTCACTGAAAGCTTCCTTGTGGTTTTTATCTGAGGGTATGTCCTTTTCAGCATATTCTAAATACCGTTCCCAAATGTCCTTTCTCTGGTCCACAGAAACAATGAATTCCAACTGCTCAAACCAAAGAATGATTTAACTCTATGAGTTGAACCCACACATCACAAAGCAGTTGCTCAGAAAGCTTCTCTCCAGTTTTCAACGGAGGAAATTTTCTTGCTGACCACAGGCCCCCGGGCACCACTTAATATCTCTTCACAGATTCTTCAAAGACAGATTTTCCAAACTGGGCAATGAAGAGTAAACTTAAATTCTGTGAAATGAATGCACACATCAGAGAGCTGCTTCTTGGAAAGCTTCTTTCTGGATTTTATTTGAGGATAGTTCAATTTTCAGCATAGTATTCAATGCGCTCCGAAATATCACTTTTTCAGTATTACAGGTAACGTGTTCAAACACTGCATTATGAGAAAAGAGGTATAACTCCCTGAGTGGAATGCATACATCACAAAGCAGTTTCTCACAAAGCTTCTCTCCAGTTTTTATCTGAGATATTTCCATTTTCAAAGCTTCTTTCCAGTGTTTCTCTGAAGATATTTCCTTTTTCACCTATCCTTTAGGGAAAGAGAGTTATAACCCTGGGAGTGAAATGCACAGGTCACAAAGCAGCTCCTCGGAAAGCCTCTCTCCAGTTTCTCTCTGAACATACTTCCTTTTTCACTGTAAGCCTCAAAGCATTCCCGACTATCCCTTCACATGCTAAACATAAAGAGTGTTAGAAAAGTGCTCCATGAAAGGAGAAGCTTAACTGAGTGAGAGGAATTCACACGACACATAGCAGTTTCACAGAAAGCTTCCTTCTGGTTTTCATCTGAGGATATTTCTTTCTCCATATTCCAAAGAACGATGCCAAAGATTCTTCTTGAGATACCACAGAAACAATGATTTCAAACTCCTCAATCCAAGGAATAGGTTAACTCTACAAGATGAATACACACACCACAAAGAAGTTGCTCAGAAATCTTCTCTCCAGTTTTCATGGGAAGACATTTCCTTGCCCACCACAGGCCTGTGTGGCGCCACTTAATGTCCCTTCACATATTCCTCAAGGACAGAATTTGCAAACTGGACAATGTAGAGTACACTTTAATTCTGTGAAGTGAATGCACATATCAGAGAGCAGTTTCTTGGAATGCTTCTTTCTGGGTTTTACTTGAGGATAGTTTACTTTTTGACATAGTGTTCAATGCACTCCAAAATATCACTTTTTCGGTTTTACAGGAACAGTGTTCAAACACTGCCTATTGAGAAAAGAAGTATAATTCTCTGAGTGGAATGCCAGATCACAAAGCAGTTTCTCGAAATCTTCTCTGTAGTAATTATCTGAAGATATTTCCATTTTCCCCATAGTCTTTAATGTGCTGCCAAGTGTCTCTTCACGGATCCATCCATGACAGAGTTTCCAAGCTGCATAATGAAAAGAAAGCTTTATCTATTGGAGTTGAATACACATAACACAGATGAGTCTCACAGAAAGTTTCTTTCCAGTTTTTGTCTAAGGCTATTTCTTTGTTCACCATAGGCGACATATGCTCCCGAATATCCCTTGCTACCATTTTCTCCAAAAGGTTTTCCCGATGCTGTATGAAAAGAGAGGTATAACACTCTGAGTGGAATGCACACATCACAAAGCAATTCCTCGGAAAGCTTCTCTCCATTTTCTATCTGAAGATATTTCCTTTTTCACTGTAAGCCTGAAAGCACTCCCGAATATCCCTTCCCATGCTGAACATAAACAGTGTGAAAACGGATCAATGCAAGAGAAGCTAAACTGAGTGAGACGCATTCACACGACACATAGCAGTTTCACAGAAAGCGTCCTTCTTGTTTTTATCTGAGGATATTTAGTTCTCCATATTCTAAGGAGCATTCCCAAAAGTTCTTCCTCAGATTCTACAAAAACACTGATTTCAAATTGCTCAATCCAAAGAATGGTTTAACTCTATGAGATGAATACACACATCGAAAAGCAGTTGCTCAGAAAGCTTCTCTTCAGTTTTCAAAGGAAGACATTTCCTTGCTCACCACAGACCTCTGGGAGTCAATTAATATCCCTTCGCAGATTCCTGAAAGATAGAATTTCCAAACTGGGCAATGTAAAGTAAGCTTTAATTCTGTGAACTGAATGCACGTATCAGAGAGCAGTTTCTTGGAACACTTCTTTCTGGTTTTATTTGAGGATACTTCACTTTTCGCCATAATATTCAATGCACTCCGAAATAACTTTTTCATTTTTACAGGAACGGTGCTCAAACACTGCCTTATGACAAAAGTGGTTTAACTCCCTGAGTGGAATGCACACATCACAAATCAATTTGTCAGGAAACTTCTCTCCAGTTTTTTTCTGAAGATATCTCCTTTTTCACCATAGGCCTGAATGTGCTCAAGAATGTCCTTTTGCGGATCTATCCATGAGGGAGTATACAAATTGCATAATATAAGGAAAGTTTTATCTCTTTGAGATGAATAAACATTTCTATCACAAAGCAATTTCACAGAAAGGTCACTCCAGTTTTTGTCTGAGGATGTTTACTTTTCCACCATAGCCATCCATATACTCCCAAATGTCCCTTGGTAGCTTTTTCTCCAGAAGGGATTCCCCAATCCTGTATAAGAAGAAACGTATAAATCTGTGAGTGGAATGCACATGTCACAAAGCAGTTCCTTGGAAATCTTCTCTCCAGTTTCTATCTGAACATATTTGCTTTTCCACCGTAAGCCTCAAAGCGGTCCCGAATATCCATTCACAGAATCAATGCAGTACTAGAATACTGATGAAAAGAGAAGTTTAACTGTGTGAGTGGAATTCACATGACATAGAGCAGTTTCACAGAAAGTTTTCCTCTGATTTTTTTATTCCTTCGTGGATCCTTTGATGACGGAGTTTCCAAACTGTGTAACATAAAGAAAGTTTTATCTATGTGAGATGAATAAACACAGCAAAAAGCAGATTCACAGAAAGCTTCTTTCTAGTTCTTATCTGAAGATATCTCCTTTTTTACCTTAGACCTGAATGCACTCCCACATATCCCTTCGCGGTTCCATCCATGGCAGAGTTTCCAAGCTGCGAAACGTAGAGAAAGATTTATCTATGTCAGATGAATACACATATCTAAAAACAGTTTCACAGAATGGGTTTCCTAGATGCTGTGTGAGAAGAGAGGTATAACACTGTGAGTGGAATGCACACATCACAAAATAGCACCTCGGAAAGCCTCTCTCCAGTCTCTATCAGAACATATTTCCTTTTTCACCATAAGCCTCAAAGTGTTCCCAAATATCCCTATGCACACTAAACATAAAAAGTGTTAGGAAACTGCTCAATGAAAAGTGATGCTTAACTGAGGGAGTGTAATTCACACGACACAGAGAAGTTTCACAGGAAGCTTGCTTCTGGTTTTTATCTGAAGGTATTTCTTTTTCAGCATATTCTAAAGAGCGTTCTCAAATTTCCTTTCTCAGGTTCCACAGAAACAGTGATTTCAAACTGCTCAATCCAAAGAATGATTTAACTCTACGAGATGAATACACACATCACAAAGCAGTTGCTCAGAATGCTTCTCTCCAATTCTCAATGGAAGACATTTTCTTGCTCACCAGAGGCCTCTGGGAACCACTTAATTTCCCTTTGCAGATTCGTCCAAGATGCAGTTTCCAAATTGGGGTCTAGAGTAAGTTTTATCTCTGTGACATGAATACACATATCAGAGCGCATTTCCTTGGAACGCTTCTTTCTGGGTTTTATTTGAGGATATTTCACTTTTCGCCATAGACCACAATGTGCTCCGAAATATCACTTTTTCTGTCATACAGGAACAACGTTCAAACACTGCCTTATGAGCAAAGTGGTATAAACCTTGAGTGGAATGCACACATCACAAAGCACTTTCTCAGAAAGCCTTGCTCCAGTTTTTATCTAAAGATATTCCCTTTTTCGCCATAGGTCTGAATGTGCTCCTGAATTTTCCTTCGTGGATCTGTCCATGATGGAGATTCCAAACTGCATAATATAAAGAAATTTTTATCTACGGGAGAGAATAAATATGTATATTACAAAGCAGTTTCACAGATAGCTTCTTTCCAGTTTTTGTGAGGATATTTCCTTATTCACAATAACCATAGATATACTGCTGAATGTCCCTTGGTAGCTTTTTCTCCAAAAGGCATTCCCAAATCCTCTATGAAAAGAAAGGTATAACTCTGTGAGTGAAATGTACACATCCCAAAGCAGCTCCTCTGAAAGCTTCTCTCTAGTTTATATCTGAAGGTATTTCCGTTTTCACCTTAAGCCTCATAGTGCTCCCAAATATCCCTCTCCAGACTATACAGAGCAGTCTCACAGAAAGCTTCCTTCTTTTTTTTTATCTGAGGGCATTTCTTTTTCAGCATATTCTAAAGAACGTTCCCAAATGTCCTTTCTCAGGTTCCACAGAAACAGTGATTTCAAACTCTTCAATCCAAAGGATGATTTAACTCTACGAGATGAATGCAAACATCACAAAGCGCTGCTCAAAAAGATTCTCTTCAGGTTTCAACGGAAGACATTTCCTTGCTCACCACAGGCCTCCGGGAGCCACATAATATCCCATCACAGATTCTTCAAAGTCAGACTTTCCAAACTGGGCAATGTAGAGTAAGCTTTAACTCTGTGAATTGAATGCCCATATCACAGAGCAATTTCTTGGAACGATTCTTTCTGAGTTTTATCTGAGGATATTTCACTTTTTGCCATAGTCCTCAATGCACTCCATAATATCACTTTTTCGGTTTTACAGGAACAGAGTTCAAACACTGCCTTATGAGAAAAGCAGTATAACTGTCTGAGTGGAATGCACACATCACAAACAGTTTCTCAGAAAGCTTCTCTCCAGTTTTTATCTGAAGTTATTTCCATTTTCAGCATAGGCCTGAATATACTCCCGAAAGTCCCTTCGCAGATACGTCCATGACAGAGTTTCCAAGTTGCGTAATGTAAAGAAAGCTTTATCTATGTGAGATGAATAAACACAGCAAAAAGCAGATTCACAGAGATCTTCTTTCCAGCTTTTGTCTGAGGATATTTCTTTTTTCACCATAGCTGTCCATGTACTCCCGAATGTCCTTTGGCAGCTTTTTCTCCAAAAGGGATTCCCCAATCCTTTATTAGAAGAGAGATATAACACTGTGAGTGAAATGCATAGGTCGCAAAGCAGTTCCACAGAAAGTCTCTCTCCAGTTCCTATCTGAACATATTTCCTTTTTCATCATAAGCCTCAAAGCACTCTCAAATATCCCTTCACTTGCTAAACGTAAACAGTGTTAGAAAAGTGCGCAATGAAAAGAGAAGCTTAACTGAATGAGCGGAATTCACATGACACATAGCAGTTTCAGAGAAAGATTCCTTCTGGTTTTTATCTGAGGATATTTCTTTCTCCATATTCTAAAGAGCATTCCCAAATGTCCTTCCTCAGATTCCACAGAAACGGTGATTTCAAACTGCTCCATCCAAAGGATAATGTAACTCTATGAGATGAGTACACCCGTCACAAAGCAGTTGCTCAGAAAGATTCTCTCCAGTTTTCAAAGGAAGACATTTCCTGGCTCAACACAGTCCTCCAGGCGCCAATTAATATAACTTCGCAGATTCCTCAAAGAGAGACTTTCCAAACTCGGCAATGTAAAGTAAGCTTTAACTCTGTGAAATGAAAACATATATCAGAGAGCAGTTTCTTGGAACACTTCTTTCTGGGTTTCATTTGAGGACAGATCACTTTTCCCCATAGTCTTCAATGCACTTCAAAATCTAACTTTTTTAGTTTTACAGGAACAGTGTTCAAACACTGCCTTATGAGAAAAGAGGTATAACTCCCTGAGTGAAATGCACACATCAGAAAGCAGTTTCTCAGAAAACTTGTCCCGGGTTTACCTGAAGATCTTTCCTTTTTCACCATATGCTTGAATGTGCTCCCGAATGTCCCATCGTGATTCCATCCATGATGGACTTTCCAAGCTGCGTAATTTAAAGAAAGCTTTATCTATGTGAGATGAATAAGCATAGCATAAAGCAGATTCACAGAAAACTTCTTTCCAGTATTTATCTGAAGATATTTCCTTTTTCACCATAGTCCAGAATTTTCTCCCAAATGTCCCTTCGTGGATCCCTCCATGACAGAGATGGCAAGCTGTGAAATGTAAAGAAAGCTTTATCTAGGTGAGATGAATACACATAGCAGAGAGCAGTTTCACAGAAACCTTCTTTCCAGCTTTGCCTTGAGGCTATTTCCCTTTTCACCATATTCGTCAATATGCTCCCAAATATCCCTTGTTACGTTTTTGTCCAAAAGGGTTTCCCCGATGCTGTATGAGAAGAGAGGTGTAACATTGTGACTTGAATGCACACGTCACTAAGCAGTTCCTCAGAAAGCTTCTCTCGAGTTTCTATCTGAACATATTTCCTTTTTCACCATAAACCTCAAAGCTCTCTCAAAAACCTCTTCGCACGCTACACATAAACCGTGTTTGAATACTGCTCATTGAAAAGAGAAGCTTAATTGAGCGAGAGGAATTCACAAGGCACAGAGCATTTTCACAGAAAGCTTCCTTGTGGTTTTTACCTGAGGATATTTCTTTCTCCATATTCTAAAGAGCCTTGCCAATGTCCTTCCTCAGATTCCACAGAAGCAGTGATTTCAAGCTGCTCTATCCAAAGAATGGTTTATCCCTATTAGATGAATACACACATCACAAAGCAGTTGCTCAGAAAACTTCTCTCCCGTTGTCATCATAAGACAATTCCTTGCTTACCACAGGCCTTGAGCACCACTACATATTCCTTCGCAGATTCCTCATAGACAGATATCCAAGCTGGGCAATGTAGAATAATCTTTAACTCTGTGAAATGAATGCACATATCAAAGAGCAGTTTCTTGGAATGCTTCTTCCTGGGTTTTATTTGAGGATATTTCACTTTTCACCATAGTTCAATGATCTCTGAAATATCACTTTTTTGGTTTTACAGGAACAGTATTCAAACACTGCCTTATGAGAAAGGAGGCATAACTCCCTTAGTGGAATGCACACATCACACAGTAATTTCTAAGAAAGCGTCTCTTAATATTTTGTCTGAAGGTATTTCCTTTTTCACCACAGGTCTGAATGTGCTCACATTCCTCCCTTCACCATTCCGTCCATGACGGAGTTTCCAAACTGTGTAACATAAAGAAAGTTTTATGTATGTGAGATGAATAAACATATCTATCACAAAACAGTTTCGCACAAAGCTTCTTTCCAGTTTTTCTCTGAGGATATTTCCTTTTTCACCATAGCCGACCATATGCTCCCAAATGTCCCTTGGTGGCTTTTTCTCCAAAAGAGGTTCACCAATCCTCTAAGCAAAGAAATGTATACCTCTGTGAGTGGAATGCACACGTCACAAAGTAGCTCCTTGGAAAGCTTCTTCCCTGTTTCTGGCTGAAGATATTTCCATTTTCACCATAAGCCTCAAAGTACTAATGAATATCACTTCGCAGACTAAACAAAAACAGTGTTAGAATACTGCTCAATGAAACGAGAAGTTGAACTGTATGAGTGGAATTCACACAACTGAGAGCAGTTTCTCAGAAACTTCCTTCTGGTTTTTATCTCAGAGTATTTCTTTTTCAGCATATGCTAAAGACTGTTCCCAAATGGCCTTTCTCAAGTTCCAAAGACACAGTAATTTCAAACTGCTCAATCCATAGAATGATTTAACTCTATGAGATGAATGCACACATCCTGAAGCAGTTGCTCAGAAAACTTCTTTACAGTTTTCAACAGAAGACATTTCCTTGCTCATCACAGGCCTCCGGGTGACACTTAATATCCCTTCACAGATTCCTCAAAAACAGAGTATCCAAACTGGGCAATGTAGAGTAAGACTTAACTCTGGAAATGAATGTACATATCAGACAGCAGCTTCTTGGAATGCTTCTTTCTGGGTTTTATTTGAGAATAGATCAATTTTCACCATTGTCTTCAATGCGCTCCGAAATATCACCTTTTCGATTTTACAGGAACCATGTTCAAACACTGCCTTATGAAAAAAGAGGTATAACTCCCTGAGTGTAATGTACACATTACAAAGCAGTTTCTGAGAATGCTTCTCTCCACTTTTTGTCTGAAGATATTTCCATTTTCACCATAGTCCTGAATGTGCTCCCAATGTCCCTTCATGGATCTGTCCATGACAGAGTTTACAACCTGCATAATGTAAAGAAAGCTTTATCTCTGTGAGATGAATACACATATCACAGATGAGTTTCACAGAAAGCCTCATTTCCAATTTTTGTCTGAGGCTATTTCCTTTTTCACCATAGGCATCAATATGCTCCCGAATATCCCTTGGTACTTTTTTCTCCAAAATGTTTTCCCGATGCTGTATGAGAAGAGAAGTATAACACTCTGAGTGGAATGCACATATCACAGAGCAGTTCCTCGGAAAGCTTATCTCCATTTTCTATCTGAAGATATTTCCTTTTTCACTGTAAGCCTGAAAGCACTCCCAAATATCCCTTCGCACTCTAAAGATAAACAGTATGAAAACTGGTCAATGCAAGAGAAGCTTAACTGAGCGAGAGGAATTCACATGACACACAGCAGTTTCACAGAAAGGGTCCTCTTTTTAGTTCTCCATATTCTAAAGAGCGTTCCCAAATATCCTTCCTCAGATTCCAAAGAAACAGTGTTTTCAAAGGGCTCAATCCAAAGAAAGATTTAACTCTCTGAGATGAATACACATATCACAAAAGAGTTGCTCAGAAAGCTTCTCTCCAGTTTTCAAAGGAAGACATTTCCTTGCTCACCACCGTCCTCTGGGAGCCACTTAATATCCCTTCGCAGATTCCTCAAAGACTGAGTTTCCAAACTGGACAATGTAGTGTAAGCTTTAACTCTGTGAAATGAATGCACATATGAGAGAGCAGTTTCTTGGAACGCTTCTTTCTGGGTTATATTATAGGATATTTCACTTTTCGCGATAGTCTTCAATGTGCTCCAAAATATCACTTTTTCGGTTTCTCAGGAACAGTGTTCAAACACTGCCTTATGAGTAAAGACATGAAAGTCGCTGAGTGGAATGCACACATCACAAAGCAATTTCTCAGAAAGCTTTTCTCCAGTTTTTATCTAAAGATATTTCCTTTTTCACCATTGGCCTGAATGTGCTCCCGAGTGTCCCTTTGCGAATCCGTCCATGTTGGCGTTTCAAAACTGCGTAATAGAAGGAAAGTTTTATCTATGTGAGATGAATAATCATATCTATCACAAAGCAGATTCACAGAAAGCTTCTTTCCAATTTTTTCCTGAGGATATTTCCTTTTTCACCATCGCTGTCCATATACTTCCAAATGTTCCCTGGTAGTTTTTCCTCCAAAACGAATCCCAAATCCTCTACGAGAAGAAAAGTATAACTCTGTGGTTAGAATGCACAGATCACAAAGCAGCTCCTCGGAAGTCTTCTCTCCAGTTTCTATCTGAAGATATTTCAGTTTTCACTGTAAGCCTCAAAGCGCTCCCGAATATCCCTAAGCTGTCTAAACTTAAACAGTGTTAGAATACTGCTGAAAGAAAACAGAAGTTTAACGGTTCAAGTGGAATTCACATGACACAGAGCACTTTCACAAAAAGCTTCCTTCTGGTTTTTATCAGAGGGTATTTCTTTTTCAACATATTCTTAAGAGCGTTCCAAAATGTCCTTTCTGAGGTTCCACAGAAAGTGACTTCAAACTGTTCAATTCAAAGAATGTTTTAACTCTATGAGATGAATAAACATGTTGCAAAGCAGTTGCTCAGAAAGCTTTTCTCCAGTTTTCAAAGGAAGACATTCCCTTGCTCACCACTTTTCTCTGGGAGCCACTTAATATCCCTTTGCAGATTCCTCAAAGACAGAGTTTCCAATCTGGGCAATGTAAAGTAAGCTTTAATTCTGTGAAATGAATGCATACATCAGAAAGCAGTTTCTTGGAACGCTTCTTTCTAGGTTTTATTTGAGGAGAGTTCTCTTTTCACTGTTGTCTTCAATGTGCTACGAAATATCACATTTTCACTTTTACAGGAACAGTGTTGAAACATTGGCTTAGGAAAAACAGAGGTATATCTCCCTGAGTGGAATGCACACATCCCAAAGCAGTTTCTCAGAAAGCTTCTCTCCAATTTTTATATGAAGAGATTTCCATTTTCACCATAGGCCTGAAAGTGCTCCCGAATGTCCCTTTGCCGATCTGTCCTTGACAGAGTTTACAAACTGCATAATATAAGAAAATTTTATCTATGTGAGACGAATAAACATATCTATCACAAAACAATTTCCCAGAAAGCTTCTTTCCCGTTTATGTCTGAGGATAATTCCTTTTTCACAATAGTCGTCTGTATACTCCTGAATGTCCCTTGGTAGCTTTTTCTCCAAAAGGGATTCCCCAATCCTCTATGAGAAGAAACGTATAATTCTCTGAGTGGAATGCACATGTCACAAAGCAGCTCCTCAGAAATCTTCTCTCCAGTTTCTATCTGAAGATATTTGCATTTTCACCATAGGCCTCAGAGCGCTCCCGAATATCCCTTTGCAGACTAAACACTGTTTTAGGATACTGCACAATGAAAAGATAAGCTTAACTGTGTGTGTGGAAATCACAGGACTGAGAGTAGTTTCACAGAAAGCTTCCTTCTGGTTTTCATCTGAGCATTTTTCTTTCTCCATATTCCAAAGAGTGTGCCCAAATGTCCTTCCTGAGATGCCACAGAAACAGTGATTTCAAGGTGCTCAATCCAAAGAATTATTATTTTTTTTTTTTGAGACGGAGTCTCGCTGTGCTCCCAGACTGGAGTGCAGTGGCGTGATCTCGGCTCACTGCAAGCTCCGCCTCCCGGGTTCACGCCATTCTCCCGCCTCAGCCTCCCAAGTAGCTGAGACTACAGGCGCCCGCCACCACGCCCGGCTAGTTTTTTGTATTTTTAGTAGAGACGGGGTTTCACCATGTTAGCCAGGATAGTCTCGATCTCCTGACCTCGTGATCCACCCGCCTCGGCCTCCCAAAGTGCTGGGATTACAGGCTTGAGCCACCGCGCCCGGCCTCAAAGAATTATTTAAGTCTATGAGATGAATACACACATCACAAAGCAGTTGCTCAGAAAGCTTCTCTCCAGTTTTCATGAGAAGACATTTCCTTGCTCACCACTGGGCTCCGGGGTGCCAATTAATATCCCTTTGCATATTCCTCAAAGACAGAGTTGGCACACTGGTCAAAGTAGAGTACACTTTAAATTTTTGAAGTGAATGCACATATTAGAGAGCACTTTCTTGAAATGTTTCTTTCTGGGTTTTACTTGAGGATAGTTCACTTTTCACCATAGTCTTCAACGTACTCCGAAATATCACTTTTTCTGTTTTGCAGGAACAGTGTTCAAACACTGCTTTGTGAGAAAAGAGGTATAACTCCCTAAGTGGAATGCATACAGCATAAAACAGTTCCTCAGAAAGCTTCTCTGCAGTAATTATCTGAAGATGTTTCCATTTTCACCAGAGTCCTGAATGTGCACCCCAATGTCCCTTCATGGATACGTCCATGACAGAGATTCCAAGCTGCGTAATGTAAAAAAAGCTTTATCTATGTGAGATGAATTAACATAGCAAAAAGCAGATTCTCAGAAGGCTTCTTTCCAGTTTTTATCTGAACATATTTCCTTTTTCACCATAGTCCTGAATATCCTCCCAAGTGTCCCTTTGTGGATCCGTCCATGATAGAGTTTCCAAGCGGCGTAATGTAAAGAAAACTTTATCTATATGAGATGAATACACGTATCACAGAGCAGTTTCATAGAAAGCTTCTTTCCAGTTTTTGTCTGAGGCTATTTCCCTTTTCACCATAGGCATCAACATGCGCCTGAATATCACTTGGTAAGTTTTTCTGCAAAAGTGTTTACCCGATGCTGTATGAGAGCAGAGGTATAACACTTTGAGTGGAAGCACGTGTTACAAAGCAGTTCCTTGGAAAGTTTCTCTCCAGTTTCGGTCTGAACATGTTTTCTTTTTCAACATAAGCCTCACAGTGCTCCCGAATATCCCTTCACATGCTAAACATAAACAGGGTTAGAAAACTGCCCAATGAGCAGATAGGCTTAACTAAGTGAGAGGAATTAAGTGACACAGAGCAGTTTCACAGAAATCTTCCTTCTGGATTTTACCCGAGGATATTTCTTTCTCCATATTCTAAGGATCATTCCCAAATATCCTTCCTCAGATTCCACAAAAAAAGTGATTTCAAATTGCTCAATCCAAAGAATGGTTTATCTCTATGAGATGAATCCACACATCACAAAGCAGTTTCTCAGAAAGCTTCTCTCCAGTATTCAACGGAAGACATTTCCTTACTCACCACAGGCCCCCGGTCGCCACTTAACATCCCTCGCAGAATCCTCAGAGACAGATTTTTCAAACTTGGAAATGTAGAGTAAGCTTTAACTCTGTGAAATGAATGCACACGTCAGGGAAGAGTTTCTTGGAACGCTTCTTTCTGGGTTTTATTTCAGGATATTTCATTTTTTGCCATTGCCTTCCATGTGCTCTGAAATATTTCTTTCTCGGTTTTTCAGGAACAGAGTTCAAACACTGCCTTATGAGACAAGAGGTATAACTCCCTAAGTTGAATGCACACATCACACAGCAGTTTTTCAGAATGCTTCTCTCCAGTTTTTATCTGAAAATATTTCCATTTTCAAAATAGTCCTGAATGTGCTCCCGAATGTCCTTTCGCAGATGCATCCATGACAGAGTTTCCAAGCTGTGTAATATAAAGAAAGCTTTATCTATGTGAGATGAATAAACCTAGCAAAAACCAGATTTACAGAAAGCTTCTATCCACTTTTTATGTGAAGATATTTCCATTTTCACCATATTCCTGAATGTGCCACCAAATGTCCCCTCGCGGATTGGTCCATGCCGAAGTTTCCAACCTGTGTAATGTAAAGAAAGCTTTATGTAAGTGAAATGAATAAACATAACAAAAACCAGATTCACAGAAAGCTTCTTTCCAGTTTCTATGTGAACATATTTGTTTTTTCACCATAAGCCTCACAGCTCTCCTGAATATCCCTTCGCGCGCTGAACATAAACAGTGTTAGAAAACTGCTCAGTGAAAAGAGAAGTTTAACTGCGTGAGAGTAATTAATACGATGCATAGCAGTTTCACAAAAAACATCCTTCTGGTTTTTATTGGAGGATATTTCTTTCTCCATGTTCAAAAGAACACTCCCAAAAGTCCTTCCTCAGATTCCACAGAAGCAGTGATTTCAAACCAATCAATCCATAGAATGGTTTAACTCTATGAGATGAATACATGCATCACTACATCACAAAGTACTGGCTCAGAAATCTTCTCTCCAGTTTTCATCGGAAGACATTTCCTTGCTCAACACAGGCCTCGAGCGCCACTTAATATAACTTCGCAGATTCTTCAAAGACAGAGTTTCCAAACTGGACAATGTAGAGGAAGCTTTAACTCTGTGAAATGAACGCACATATCAGAAACCAGTTTCTTGGAACGCTTCTTTCTGGGTTTTATTGAGAATAGTTCACTTTTCGCCATAGTCTTCAATGCACTCCGAAATATCACTTTTTCGGTTTTACAGGAACCGTGTTCAAACACTGCCTTATTAGAAAACAGGTATAACTCACCGAGTGGAAGGCAAACATCACAAAGCAGTTTCTTAGAAAGCTTCTCTGCAGTAATTATCTGAAGATATTTCCATTTCCACCATAGTCCAGAATGTGCTCCGGAATGTCCCTTCACGAATCCATCCATGGCAGAGTTTCCAAACTGCGTAATATAAAGAAAGCTTTATCTATGTGAGATGAATTCAGATATCACAGAGCAGTTCCGTGGAAAGCTTCTTTCCAGTTTTTGTCTGAGGCTCTTTTCCTTTCTACCGTAGGTGTGAATATGCTCCTGGATATCCCTTGGTACCTTATTCTCCAAAAGGGTTTCCCCGATGCTGTATGAGAAGAGACGTACAAGACTGTGAGTGAAATGCACACGTCACAAAGCAGTTCCTCAGAAAGCTTCTCTCCAGTTTCTATCTGAACATGTTTCCTTTCTCATTGTAAGACTCAAAGTGCTTCTGAATATCCCTTCGCACACTAAACATAAACAGTGTTAGAAAACTATTCAATGAAAAGGGAAGCTTAACTGAGTGAGAGGAATTCACATGACACATAGCAGTTTCACAGAAAGCTTCCTTCTGGTTTTCATCTGAGGGTATTTTTTCTCCATATTCCAAAGAACAGTCCCAAATATCCTTCCTCAGATACCACAGAAACAGTGATTTCAAACTGCTCAATCCAATGAATGGTTTTACTCTATGAGATGAATACACACATCACAAAGCAGTTGCTCGGAAACGTTCTCTCCAGTTTTCATGGGAAGACATTTCCTTTCTCACCACAAGCCTCCTGGGCGCCCCTTAATATGCCTTCGCATATTCCTCAAAGACAGAGTTTGCAAACTGGACAATGTAGAGTACACTTTAATTGTGTGAAGTGAATGCATATATCAGAGAGCAGTTTCTTGGAACGCTTCTTTCTGGGTTCTACTTGAGGATAGTTCACTTTTTGCCATAGTCTTCAATGCACTCCAAAATATTACTTTTTCGGTCTTACAGAAACATTGTTCAAACACTGCCTTATGAGAAAAGAGGTATACCTCCCTGAATGGAATGCACACATCACAAAGCAGTTTCTCAGAAAGCTTCTTTGCAATAATTATCTGAAGATATTTCTATTTACATCATAGTCCTGAATGTGCTCCCAAATGTCGCTTCACGGATCCGTTCATGACAGAGTTTCAAAGCTGCATAATGTAAAGAAAGCTGTATCTATGTGAGATGAATACACATATCACAGATCCGTCTCACAGAAAGCTTCTTTCCAGTTTTTGTCTAAGGCTATTTCCTTTTTCACTATAGGCGTCAATATGCTCCCGAATATCCCTTGGTACTTTTTTCTCCAAAATGTTTTCCCGATGCTGTATGAGAAGAGAAGTATAACACTGTGAGTGGAATGCACACACCACAAAGTAGTTCCTCAGAAAGCTTCTCTCCATTTTCTATCTGAATATATTTCCTTTTTCACTATAAGCCTGAAAGCGCTCCCGAATATCCCTTCACACTCTAAACATAAACAGTATGAAAACTGGTCAATGCAAGAGAAGCTTAACTGAGCGAGAGGAATTCACATGACATACAGCAGTTTCACAGAAAGGATCCTTCTTTTTAGTTCTCCATATTCTAAAGAGCGTTCCCAAATGTCCTTCCTCAGATTCCAAAGAAACAGTGTTTTCAAAGGGCTCAATCCAAAGAATGTTTTAACTCTATGAGATGAATACACACATCACAAAAGAGTTGCTCAGAAACCTTCTCTCCAGTTTTCAAAGGAAGACATTTCCTTGCTCACCACAGTCCTCTGGGAGCCACTAAATATCCTTTCGCAGATTCCTAAAAGACAGAGTTTCCAAACTGTGCAATGTAAAGTAAGCTTTAATTCTGTGAAATGAATGAATATATCAGAAAGCAGTTTCTTGGAATGCTTCTTTCTGGGTTTTCTTTGGCGAGAGATCTCTTTTCACCGTAGTCTTCAATGCGCTACAAAATATCACGTTTTCGGTTTTACAGGAACAGTGTTTAAACATTGGCTCATGAGAAAAGAGGAATATCTCCCTGAGTGGAATGCACACATCCCAAAGCAGTTTCTCAGAAAGCTTCTCTCGAATTTTTATGAAGAGATTTCCGTTTTCACCATAAGCCTGAAGGTGCTCCCGGATGTCCCTTTGCGGATCTGTCCTAGACGGAGTTTCCAAACTGCAAAATATAAAGAAAGTTTTATCTATGTGAGATGAATAAATACATCTATCACAAAGCAGTTTCCCAGAAAGCTTCTTTCCCATTTTTGTCTGAGGAAAATTCCTTTTTAACAATAGCCATCTGTATACTCCTGAAAGTCTCCTGGTAGCTTTTTCTCCAAAAGAGATTCTCCAATTCTCTATGAGAAAAAAGCTATAACTCTGTGTGTGGAATGTACATGTCACAAAGCAGCTCTTCAGAAGTTTCTCTCTAGTGTCTATGTGAAGATATTTCTGTTTTCACCATAAGCCTCACAGTGCTCACGCATATCCCTTCGCAGGCTAAACATAGTGTTAGAATACTGCTCAATGAAAAGAGAAGCTTAACTGTGTGAGTGGAAATCACATGACCATGAGGATTTTCACAGAAAGCTTCCTTCTGGTTTTCATCTGAGGATATTTCTTGCTCTATATTCCAAAGATATCCCTAATATCCTTCCTGAGATGCCACAGAAACAGTGATTTCAAACTCCTCAATCCAAGGAATGGTATAATTCTATGAGATGAACATATACATCACAAAGCAGTTGCTCAGAATGCTTCTCTCCAGTTTTCATGGTAAGACATTCCCTTGCTCACCACAGGCCTCCGTGGAGCCAATTAATATCCCTTCGCATATTCCTGAAAGACAGATTTTGCACACTAGGCAATGTAGAGTACACTTTAATTTTGTGAAGTGAATGCACATATCAGAGAGCAGTCTCTTGGAACGTTTCTTTCTGGGTTTCACTTGAGGATGGCTCATTTTTCACCATAGTCTTCAATGTACTCCGAAATATCACTTTTTCAGTTTTGCAGGAACAGTGTTCAAACACTGCCATATGAGAAAAGAGGTATAACTCCCTGAATGGAATGCACATATCACAAAGCAGTTTCTCAGAAAGCTTCTCTGCAGTAATTATCTGAAGATGTTTCCATTTTCACCATAGTCCTGAAGGTGCTCCCCAAAGTCCCTTCACGGATCCATCCATGACAAAGTTTTCGAGCTGCGTAATGTAAAGAAAGCTTTATTTATGTGAGAAAAATAAACATCGCAAAAAACAGATTCACGGAAAGTTTCCTCCAGTTTTTATCTGAACATATTTCCTTTTTCACCATAGTCCTGAATATCCTCCCGTGTCCCTTTGTGGATCCGACCTTGACAGAGATTCCGAGCTGCGTAAGGTAAAGAAAACTTTATCTATGTGACATGAACACACATATTACAGAGCAGTTTCACAGAAAGCTTCTTTCCAGTTTTAGTCTGAGGCTATTTCCCTTTTCGCCGTGTTCGGAAATATGCCTGTGAATATCCCTTGGTACATTTTCCTCCAAAAGGGCTTCCCAATGCTGTATGAGAAGAGAGGTATAGCACTGTGAGTGGAATGCATACGTCATGAAGCATTCCCTCTTAAAGCTTCTCTCCAGTTTCTATCTGAACATATTTCCTTTTTCACCTTAAATCTCGAGTGCTTCCTAATATCCCTTCAAACGCTAAACATAAACAGTGTTAGAGAACTGGTAAATGAAAAGAGAACTTTAACTGAGTGAGAGGAATTCACACAATACATGACAGTTTCACAGAAATCTTCCTTCTGGTTTTTATCTAAGGCTATTTCTTTCTCCATAGTGTAAGGAGCGTTCCCAAATGTCCTAACTCAGATTCCATCAAAACAGTGATTTCAGACTGCTCAATCCAAAGAATGATTTAACTCTATGAGATGAATACACACGTCACAAAGCAGTTGCTCGGAAAGCTTCTCTCCAGTTTTCAACGGAAGACATTTCCTTGCTCACCACAGGCCTCCAGGGGCCAATTAATATCCCTTCGCAGATTCCTCAAGAGAGACTTCCCAAACTGGGCAACGTAAAGTAAGTTTTATCTCTGTAAAAAAAATACACATATGAGAGAGCAATTTATTAGAATGATTCCTTCTGGATTTTATTTGAGGATAGTTCACTTTTGGCCATAGTCTTTAAAGTGCTCCAAAATATCACTTTTTCGGTTTCAAAGGCACAGTGTTCAAACACTGCCTAATGAAAAAAGAGGTATAACTACCTGAGTGGAATGCACATTTTACAAAGTAGTTTCTCAGGGTTTCTCTCCTGTTTTTATCTGAAGACATTTGCTTTTTCACCATAGACCTGAATGTGCTCCCGAGTGTCTCTTTGAAGATCCATCCATGACAGAGATTCATAACTGTGTAATATAAAAAGGTTTTATGTATGTGAAATCAATAAGCATATGTGTCACAAAGCAGTTCCACAGAAAGATTCTTGCCAGTTTTTGTCTGACGATATTTCCTTTTTAACCATAGCCATCCATATACTCCCGAATGTCCCATGGTATCTTTTTCTCCAAAAGGTATTCCCCAATCCTCTATGAGAAGAAAGGTATAACTCTTTGAGTGGAGTGCACATGCCATAAACCAGCTCCTCAGAAAGCTTCTCTCCAGTTTCTATCTGAAGATATTTCCGTTTTCACCATAAGCCGCACAAAGTACTACCGAATATCCCTTCTTAGACTAAAGAAAAACAGTGTTAGACTACTGCTCAATGAGAAGAGAAGCTGAACTGTGTAGTGGTATTCACACGACACAGAGCAGTCTCACAGAAAGCTTCCTTCTGTTTTTTTTTTTTTTTTTTTTTGAGGGTATTTCTTTTTCAGCATATTCTAAAGAGCGTTCCCAAATATCCTTTCTCAGATTCCACAGAAACAGTGATTTCAAGCTCTTCAATCCAAGGAATGATTTAACTCTATGAGAATAATACACACATCACAAAGCAGCTGCTCAAAAGCTTCTCTCCAGTTTTCAACGTGAGACATTTCCTTCCTCACCACAGACCTCCGGGAGCCTCTTAATATCCCTTTGCAGATTTCTCAAAGACAGAGTTTCCAAACTGGGCAATGTAGAGTCTGCTTTAACGCTGTGAAATGAATGCACATATCAGAGAATAGTTTCTTGGAATGCTTCTTTCTGGGTTTTATTTGAGGAGGATTGTCTTTTGGCCATAGTCTTCAATACACTCTGTAATATTAATTTTTCGGTTTCACAGGAACAGTGTTCAAACACTGCCTTTGAAAAAAGTGGTATAACTCCCTGAGTGGAAAGCACACATCACAAAACAGTTTCTCAGAAAGCTTCTCTACAGTTTTAATCTGAAGATATTTCCTTTTGCACCATTGGCCTGAATGTGCTGCTGAGTGTCCCTTCGCGAATCCGTCCATGTTGGTGTTTCAAAACTGCGTAATAGAAGGAAAGTTTTATCTATGTGAGATGAATAAACATATCTATCACAATGCAGTTTCACAGAAAGATTCTTTCCAATTTTTGTCTGAGGATATTTCCTTTTTCACCATCACTGTCCATAAACTCCCGAAAGTCCCCTGTTAGTTTTTTTCCAGAATGATTCCCAATTCCTCTATGAGAAGAAAAGTAGAACTCTATGAGTGGAATGCACACATCACAAAGCACCTCCTTGGAATTGTTCTCTCCAGTTTCTATCTGAAGATATTTCAGTTTTCACCATAAGCCTCAAAGCATTCCCGGGTATCCCTAAGCTGTCTAAACTAAAACAGTGTTAGAATACTGCTCAATGTTAACAGAAGTTTAACTGTGCGAGTGGAATTCTCATGACACAGAGCACTTTCACAAAAAGCTTCCTTCTGGTTTTTATCAGAGGGAATTTCTTTTTCAGCATATTCTTAAGAGTGTTGCCAAATGTACTTTCTCAGGTTCCACAGAGACAGTGATTTGAAGCTGTTCACTCCCAAGAATGATTTAACTGTATATGATGAATATACACATCACAAAGTTGTTGCTCCTAAAGTTTCTCTCCAGTTTTCATCGGAAGACGTTTTCTTTCTCACCACAAACCTTCATGCGCCACTTAATATCCCTTCACAGATTCCTAAAAGGCAGATTTTTCACACTGGGCAATGTAGTGTAAGCTTTAACTCTCTGAAATGAATGCAGACGTCAGAGAACAGTTTCCTGTAATGCTTCTTTCTGGGTTTTATTTCTGGATATTTCACTTTTTGCCATAGTCTTCAATGCGTTGCAAAAAATCCCTTTTTCACTTTTACAGGAACAGTGTTCACACCTGCCTTATGAGAAAAGAGATTTAACTCACTGAGTGGAATGCACATATCACAAAGCAGTTTCTAAGAAAGCTTCTCTCCAGTTTTTATCTGAAGAAATCTCCTATTACCCCACATTGCTGAATGTGCTCCCGAATGTCCCCTCGAATCCATCCACAACGCAGTTTAAAAACTGCGTAATACAAACAAAATTTTATCTATTGTGAGATGAATAGACATATCTATCACAAAGCAGTTTCACAGAAAGCTTCTTTCCAGTATTTTCCTGAGGATACTTCCATTTTCACCATAGCCTTCCATATACTCCAGAATGTCCACTGGTAGTGTTTTTTCAAAACGGGATTCCTCAATCCTCTATGAGAAGAAAACTATAACTCTTTAAGTGCAATGCACACATCACAAAGCAGCTCCTCGGAAATCTTCTCTCCAGTATCTATCTGTAGATATTTCCGTTTTCACCATAAGCCTCAAGGCGCTCTCGAGCATCCCCTAGCTGACTAACCTTAAACAGTGTTAGAATACTGCTCAATGGAAACAGAAGCTTAACGGTGCGAGTGGAATTCATGTGACCTGGAGCAGTTTCACAGAAAGTTTCCTTCTGGTTTTTATCATAGGGTATTACTTTTTCAGCACACTCTTAAGAGCATTCCCAAGTGTCCTTTCTTGGGTTCCAAGGAAACAATTAATTCAAATGCTCAATCCAAAGAATGATTTAACTCTATGAGATGAATACACACATCACAATGCAGTTGCTCCGAAAGCTTCTCTCCAGATTTCACGGGAAGATGTTTCCTTTGTCACCACAAGCCTCCCGACGTCACTTAATATCCCTTCACAGATTCCTCAAAGACAGAGTTTCCAAACTGGGCAACGTAGTGTAAGCTTTACCTCTCTGAAATGAATGCACACGTCAGAAAGCAGTTTCTTGGAATTCTTCTTTCTGTGTTTTATGTCAGGATGGTTCACTTTTCGCCATAGTTTTCAAAGTGCTGCAAAATATCACTTCTTTAGTTTTACAGGAACAGTGGTCAAACACTGCCTTACGAGAATGGAGGTGTAACTCCTGGAGTGGAATACACACACCACAAAGCAGTTTCATAGAAACCTTCCATCCAGTTTTTATCTGGAGATATTTCCTATTTTCCCACAGGGCTGAATGTGCTTCCAAATATCCCTTCAAGAATCCGTCCATCACGCAGTTTAAAAACCGTGTAATAGAAAGTTTTATCTATGTGAGATGAATAGAGATATCTATCCCAAAGCAATTTCACAGAAAGCTTCTTTCCAGTTGCTGTTTGAGTACATTTCCTTTTTCACCATAGCCGTCCGTATACTCCCGTATGTCCCCTGGTAGCTTTCTCTCCTCTTGGGATTCCCCAATCCTCTATGAGAAAAAAAGTATAACTCTGTGAGTGGAATGCACACGTCACAAAGCAGCTCCTCGGAAATCTTCTCTCCAGTATCTATCTGAAGATATTTCCATTTTCACTGTAAGCCTCAAAGCGCTGCCATGTATCCCTTAGCTGACTAACCTCAAACAGTGTTAGAATATTGCTCAATGAAAACAGAAGCTTAACTGCATGAGTGGACTTCACGTGACCTAGGGCTGTTTCACAGAAAGTTTCCTTCTTGTTTTTATCGAAGGGTATTTCTTTTTCAGCATATTTTTAAGAGTGTTCCAAAATGTCCTTTCTCAGATTCCACAGAAACAGTGATTACAAACTGCCCAATCCAAAGGATGATTTAACTCTATGAGGTGAATACACACATCACAAAGCAGTTGTTCCAAAACTTCTCTCCAGTTTTCATTGGAGGACGTTTCCTTTCTCACTTCAAGCCTCCAGGCGACACTTAATATTCTTTCACAGGTTTCTCAGAAAAAGAGTGTCCAATTTGGGCAAAGTAGTGTGAGCTTTACTTCTCTGAGATGAATGCGCATGTAAGAGGGCAGTTTCTTGGAACATTTCTTCCTGGATGTTATTTCCGGATATTTCACTTTTTGCCATATACTTCACGGTGCTGCAAAATATCCCTTTTTCAGTTTTACAGGAACAGTGTTCAAAGACTGCCTTATGAGAAAATAGGTAGAACTCCCTAAGTGGAATGCACACATCACAAAGTTGTGTCTCAGAAAGCGACTCTCCTGTTTTTATCTGAAGATATTTCCTACTTCACCATAGACCTGAATGTGCTCTCAAATATCCCTTCGCAAATCCGTCCATGATGCAGTTTCAAAACTGTGTAATAGAAAGAAGATTCTATCTATGTGAGGCGAATAGACATGTTTATCACAAGGCAGTTTCACAGAAAGCTTCTTTCAAGTTTCTGTCTGAGGATATTTCCTTTTTCCCCATAGTCGTCCATTTACTATCGAATACCCCTGGTAGCTTTTTCTCCAAACCGGATTCCCCCATCGTCTATGAGAAGAAAAGTATAACTCTGTGAGTGGAATGCACATGTCACAAAGCAGCTCCTTTGAAATCGTCTCTCCAATATCTATATGAAGTTGTTTCCGTTTTCACCGTGAGCCTCAAAGTGCTCTGGAGTATCCCGTAGCTGACTAACCTCAAACAGTGTTTGAATATTGTTCAATGAAAACAGAAGCCTAACAGTGCGAATGGACTTCATGTGACTTAGAGCAGTTTCACAGAATGTTTCCTTCAGGTTTTTATAGAAGGATATATGTTTTTCAGCATATTTTGAAGAGTTTCCCAAATGTCCTTTCTCAGGTTCCACAGAAACAGTGATTACAAACTGTTCAGTCCAAAGAATGATTAACTCTATGAGATGAATACACTCATCACAAAATATTTGCTCCTAAAGCTTCTCTCCACTTTTCATTGGAAGACGTTTCCTTTCCCACCACAAGCCTCTGGGCGCCACTTAATATCCCTTCACAGATTCCTTAATGAGAGAGTTTCCAAACTGGGCAACGTAGTGTAAGCTTTAACTCTCTGAAATGAATGCAGACGTCAGAGAGCAGTTTCTAGGAACGCTTCTTTCTGTGTTTTATTTCCTGATATTTCAATTGAATCCCAAGTCTTCAAAGTGCTGCCAAATATCACTTTTTCAGATTTACAGGAACAGTGTTCAAACATTGCCTTATGAGAAAAGAGGTACAACTCCCTGAGTGGAATGCACCTATCACAAGCAGTTTCTCAGAAAGCTTCTCTCCAGTTTTTATCTGAAGATATCTCCTTTTTCCCCACAGGCCTGAATGTGCTCCCGAATGTCCCCTTGCGAATCTGTCCATGATGCATTTTCAAAACTGCGTGATAGAAAGAAAGTTTTATCTATGTGAAATGAATAGACAAATCTATCACAAAGCAGTTTCACTGACAGATTCCTACAGCTTTTGTCTGAGGAGACTTTCTTTTTCACCACAGCCGTCCATACACTCCTGAATGTCCCTTCTTAGCTTTTTCTCCAAACGGGATTCCCCAATCATCTATAAGAAGAAAAATATAACTCTGTGAGTGGAATGCACAGGTAACAAAGCAACTCCTCAGAAATCTTCTCTCCAATATCTATCAGATGATATTACCGTTTTCACCATAAGCTTAAAAGCGCTCCCGAAAATCCCTTAGCTGACTAACCTAAAACAGTGTTAGAATATTGCTCAATGAAAGCAGAAGCTTAACTGTGTGAGTGGACTTCACGTGACCTAGTACAGTTTCACAGAGGATTCCTTATGATTTTTATCAGACGATATTTCTTTCTCAGCATATTCTTAAGAACGTTCCCAAATGTCCTTTCTCAAATTCCAGAGAAACAGTGATTTAAAATTGCTCAATCTACAGAATGATTTAACTCTATGTGATGAATACACACATCACAAAGCAGTTGCTCTGAAAACTTTTCTGCAGTTTTTATCTGAAGATATTTAATATACCCCACAGGCTTGAATGTGCTCCCGAATGTCCCTTTGCTACTCAGTCCATGACGCAGTTTCAAAACTGCGTATTAGAAAGAAAGTTTTATCTATGAGAGATGCATAGACATATCTATCACAAAAGAGTTTCACAGAAAGATTCTTTCCAGTTTTTGTCTGAGGATATTTCCTTTTTCACCATCACCGTCCATATACTCCTGAATGTCCCCTGGTAGTTTTTTCTCCAAACTGGATTCCCGAATCCTCTATGAGAAGAAAAGTATAACATTGTGATTGGATTGCACACGTCACAAGGCAGCTCCTCACAAATCTTCTCTCCAGTATCTTTCCGTATGTATTTCCGTTTTCACCGTAAGCCTCAATGCACTCCCAAGTTTCCACTAGCTAACTAAACCAAAACAGTGTTAGAATACCGCTAAATGAAAACAGAAGCTTAACTGTGGGAATGGACTTCACGTGACCTAGAGTAGTTTCACAGAATGTTCCTTCTGATTGTTATGCGAGGGTATTTCTTTTTCAGCATATTCTTAAGAATGATCCCAAATATCCCATCTCAGATTACACAGAAACAGTGAATTCAAACTGCTCAATACAAAGAATGATTTAACTCCATGAAATTAATAAAAACATCACAAAGCAGTTGCTCCAAAACCTTCTGTCCAGTTTTCATCGGAAGACGTTACCTTTCTCACCACTAGCCTCCAGGCGACACTAAATATCTCTTCACAGATTACTGAAAGACAGAGTTTCCAAACTGGGCAACGTATTGTAAGCTTTAACTCCCTGAAATGAATGAACACATGGGAGAACACTTTCTTGGAACACTTCCTTCTGAGTTTTATTTCAGGACATTTCACTTTTCGCCATAGTATTCAAAACACTGCAAAATATCTCTTTTTCAGGTTTACAGTAGCAGTTTTCAAACCTGCCTTATGAGAAAAGAGGTATAACTCCCTGAGTGGAATTCACACATCACAAAGCACTTTCTCAGAAATCTTCTCTCTAGTTTTTATCTGGAGATATCTCTTATTTTCCTAAAGGCCTGTATGTGCTCCCGAAATTCCCTTTGTGAAGCAGTCCATGATTCAGTTTCAAAAGTGGGTAAAAGAAAGAAAGTTTTATTTATGTGAGATGAATAGAAATATCTATCCCAAAGCAGTTTCACAGAAAGCTTCATTCCAGTTTTTGTTTGAGTGTATTTCCTTTTTCACCATAGCCGTCCATATACTCCCGAATGTCCCCTGGAAGTTCTCTCTAATTCCCAACCCTCTATGAGAAGAAAAGTATAACTCTGTGAGTGGAATGCACAAGTCACAAAGCACCTCCTCGGAAAACTTCTCTCCAGTATCTATCTGAAGATATTTCCGTTTTCACCATAACCGGCAAAGTGCTCCCACGTATCATTTAGCTGACTAACCTCAAACAGTGTTAGAATACTGCTCAATGAAAACAGAAGCTTAATTGTGCGAGTGGACTTCACGTGACCTAGAGCAGTTTCACAGAAAGTTTCCTTCTTGTTTTTATCGAAGGGTATTTCTTTTTCAGCATATTTTTAAGAGTGTTCCAAAATTTCCTTCTCAGATTCCACAGAAACAGTGATTACAAACTGCTAAATCCAAAGAATGATTTAACTCTGTGAGTTGAATACACACATCACAAAGCAGTTGTTCTCAAAGCTTCTCTCCAATTTTCATTAGAAGACGTTTCCTTTCTCACCTCAAGCCTCCGGGCGACACTTAATATCCCTTCACAGGTTTTTCAGAAAAAGAGTGTCCAATCCGGGCAAAAGAGTGTGAGCTTTACTTCTCTGAGATGAATGCACACGTAAGAGGGCAGTTTCTTGGAACGTTTCTTCCTGGGTTTTATTTCCGGGTATTTCACTTTTCATCATATTCTTCATGGCGCTGCTAAATATCCCTTTTTCAGTTTTACAGGAACAGTGTTCAAAGACTGCTTTACGAGAAAATAGGTAGAACTCCCTAAGTGGAATGCACACATCACAAAGTTGTGTCTCAGAAAGCCACTCTCCTGTTTTTATCTGAAGATATTTCCTACTTCCCCACAGGCCTGAATGTGCTCTCAAATGTCCCATGATGCTGTTTCAAAACTGGGTAATAGAAAGAAGATTTTATCTATGTGAGATGAATAGACATATCTATCACAAAGCAGTTTCACAGAAAGCTTCTTTCCAGTTTTTGTGTGAGGATATTTCCTTTTTCACCATAGCCATCCATTTACTACCGAATATCCCTTGGTAGCTTTTTCTCCAAACCGATTCCCTCATCGTCTATGAGAAGAAAAGCATAACTCTATGAGTGGAATGCACACGTCACAAAGTAGCTCCTTTGAAATCGTCTCTCCAGTATCTATCTGACGTTATTTCTGTTTTCACCGTAAGCCTCAAAGTGCTCCTGAGTATCCTGTGGCTGACTAACCTAAAAGAGTGTTTGAATACTGCTCAATGAAAACAGAAGCTTAACTGTGTGAATGAACTTCATGTGACCTATAGCAGTTTCATAGAAAGTTCCCTTCAGGTATTTATAGGAGGGTATATGTTTTTCAGCATATTTTGAAGAGTGTTCCCAAATGTCGTTTCTCAGCTTCCACAGAAACAGTGATTACAAACTGCTCAGTCCAAAGAATGATTAAACTCTATGAGATGAATACACACATCACAAAATACTTGCTCCTAAAATTTCTCTCCAGTTTTCATCGGAAGACGTTTTCTTTCTCACCACAAGCCTCCAGGCGCCATGTAATATCCGTCACAGATTCCTTAAAGACAGAGTTTCCAAACTCGGCAACGTAGTGTAAGCTTTAACTCTCTGAAATGAATGCACACGTCATAGAGCAGCTTCTAGGAACGTTTCTTTCTGGGTTTTATTTCAGGATCTTTCACTTTTCACCCTAGTCTTAAAAGCACTGCCAAATGTCACTTTTTCATTCTTACAGGAACAGTGTTCAAACATTGCCTTACGAGAAAAGAGGTGTAAGTCCTTTAGTGGAATGCACACATCACAAAGCAGTTTCTCAGAAAGCTTCTCTCCAGTTTTTTTCTGAGATATTTCCTATTTCCCCTCAGGCCTGTATGTGCTCCCGAAATTCCCTTCGTGAATCCATCAATGATGCAGTTTCAAAACTGTGTAATAGAAAGAAAGACTTAACTATATGAGATGAATACACATATCACAAAACAGTTGCTCCAAAAGTTTCTCTCCAGTATTCATCGGAAGATGTTTCCTTTCTCATCACAAGCCTCTGTGTGCCACTTAATATCCCTTCACAGATTCCTCAAAGACAGAGTTTCCAAACTGGGCAATGTAGTGTAAGCTTTAACTCTCTGAAATGAATGTACACTTCAGAGAGCAGTTTATTGGAACGCTTCTTTCAGGCTTTTATTTCGGAATGTTTCGCTTTTTGACATAGACTTCAAAGCTCTGCAAAATATCACGTTTTCAGTTTTGCAGGAACAGTGTTCAAACACTGCCCTATGAGAAACGACGTATAAGTCCCTGAGTGGAATGTACACATCACAAAGCAGTTTCTCAGAAAGCTTCTTTCCACTTTTAGGTGAAGATATTTCCAATTTCCCCACAGACCTGAATGTGCTCCCGAAATTCCCTTCGTGAATCCATCCATGACGCAGTTTCAAAACTGTGTAATAGAAAGAAAATTTTATCTATGTGAGATGAATAGACATATCTTTTCCAAAGCACTTTCTCAGAAAGCTTCTTTCCAGTTTGTCTGAGGATATTTCCTTTTTCACCATAGTGGTCCAAATACTCCCGAATGTCCCTTGGTTGCATTTTCTCCAAATGGGATATCCCAATACTCTATGAGAAGAAAAGTATAACTCTGTGAGTGGAATGCACACGTCAAAAGAGGCTCCTTGAAAATCTTCTCTCCAGTATCTATCTGAAGATATTTCCATTTTCACTGTAAGCCTCAAAGCATTCCCGAGTATCCCTTAGCAGACTAACCATAAACTGTGTTAGAATACAGCTCAATGATCACAGCAACTTAACTGTGCGAGTGCACTTCAGGTGACCTAAAGCAGTTTCACAGAAAGTTGCCTTCTGGTTTTTCTTGCAGTGTATTTATTTTTCAGTATATTCTTAAGAGCGTTCCCAAATGTCCTTTCTCAGGTTCCAAAGAAACAGTGATTTCAAACTCTTCAATCCAAAGAATGATTTAACTCTATGAGATGAATACATGCATCACAAAGCAGTTTCTCTGAAAACTTCTCCCCAGTTTTCATTGGAAGACGTTTCCCTTCTCACCAGAATCCTCTGGGTGCCACTTAATATCTCGTCACAGATTCCTCAAAGACAGAGATTCCAAACTGGGCAATGTAGTGTAAGCTTTAGTTCTGTGAATTGAATGCACACATCAAAGAGCAGTTTTTTTGAACGCTTCTTTCTGGGTTTTGTATCCAGATATTTCACTTTTTGCCGTAGTCTTCAATGCGCTGCAAAATATCACTTTTTCAGTTTTACAGGAACAGTATTCAAACACTGTCTTATGAGAAAAGAGGTACAAATCCCTGAGTGGAATGCACATATCACAAAGCACTTTCTCAAAAAGCTTCTCTCCAGTATTTATCTTAAGATATCCCCTATTTCCCCACAGGAATTCATATACTCCCGAATGTCCCTTCGTGAATCCGTCCATACGCAGTTTCAAAACTGTGTAATAGAAAAAAAGTTTTATATATGTGAGATGAATAAACCTATCTATCACCAAGCAGTTTCACAGAAAGCTTCTTTCCAGTTTTTGTCTGAGGATATTTCCTTTTTCACCACAGCCGTCCATATACTCCCGAATGTCCCCTGGTAGCTTTTTCTCCAGCTGTGATTACCCAAACCTCAGTGAGAAGAAAAGTATAACTCTGTGAGTGGAAAGCACACGTCACAATGCAGCTCCTCGGAAATCTCCCCTCCACTAACTATCTGAAGATATTTTCGTTTTCACAGTAAGCCTCAAAGTGCTCCCGAGTATCTCTTAGCTGACTAAGCTAAAACAGTGTTATAATACAGCTCAATGAATACAGAAGGTTAACTGTGAGAGTGGAATTCCCATGACCTAGAGAAGTTTCACAGAAAGTTTCCTTCTGGTTGTTATTGGAGGGTATTTCTTTTTCAGCATATTCTTAAGAGCGTTCCCAAATGTCCTTTCTCAGGTTCCACAGATACAGTGATTTCAAGCTGCTCAATCCAACCAATAATTTAACTCTATGATATGAATACACACATCACAAAGCAGTTGGTCCGGAACCTTCTCTCCAGTTTTCATCGGAAGACATTTCCTTTCTCACCACAAGCCTCTGGGCTCCACTTATATCCCTTCACAGATTCCTCAAGGACAGAGTTTTCAAACCAGGCAACGTAGTGTAAGCTTTAACTCTCTGAAATGAATGCACATGTCAGAGAGCAGTTTCTTGGAACGCTTCTTTCTGGGTTTTATTTCAAGATATTTCACTTTTCACCATAGTCTTCAATGAGCTGCAAAATATTCCTTTTTCAGTTTTACAGGAATAGTGTTCAAACACTGCCTTATGAAGAAAGAGGTATACTCCCAGAGTGGAAAGCATACATGACAAAGCAGTTTCTCAGAAAGCTTCTTTCCAGTTATTATCTGAAGATATCGCTCTTTCCCCACAGGCCTAAATGTGCTCCTGAATGTCCCTTCGCAAAACCGTCCTTGACGCAGTTTCAAAACTGCATAATAGAAAGTTTTCTCTATGTGAGATGAATAGACATATTGATCACAAAGCAGTTTCAGAGAAAGCTTGTTTCCAGATTTCATCGGAGGATATTTCCTTTTTCATCATAGACATCCATAGACTCCCGATAGTCCCCTGGTAGCGTTTTCTCCATACGGGATTCCCCACCTCTATGAGAAGAAAGGTATAACTCTGTGAGTGGAATGCTCACGTCACAGAGCCACTCCTCGGAAATCTTCTCTCCAGTATCTATCAGAAGACATTTCTGTTTTCACCATAAGCCTCGAGGGGCTCCCGAGTATCCTTTAGCTGACTACCTTGAAACAGTGTTAGAAAACTGCTCAATGAAAACAGAAGTTTAACTGTGTGTATGCAATTCACGTGACCTAGAGCAGTTTCACAGAAAGTTTCCAAGTTTCCTTCTGGTTTTTATCAGTGGGTATTACTTTTTTAGCATATTCCTCTTTCACTGTAGGCCTGAATGTGCTCCGGAATGTCCCTTCCCATATCCGTCCATGACAGTTACCAAACTGCATAAGGTAAAGAAAGGTTTATCAATGTCAGATGAATAAACAGCAACAAGCAGATTCACAGAAAGCTTCTTTCTACTTTTCATCTGATGTTATTTCCTTTTTCACCATTCTCCTGTATTTGCTCCTGAATGTCCCTTCGCAGATCCGTCCATGACAGAGTTTCCAAGCTGCATAATGTAAAGAAAGCTTTATCTATGTGAGATGAATACACATACTACAGAGCAGTTTCACAAAAGCTTCTTTCCTGTTTTAGTCTGAGGTTATTTCCTTTTTCACCTTTTTCGTCAATATGCCACTAAATATCTCTTGGTACCTTTTCTTCCAAAAGTTTTTCCGTGAATCTATGTGAGAAGAGAGGTATAACACTGTGGGTGGAATGCACATGACACAAAGCAGTTCCTCAGAATGCTCCTCTCCAGTTTCTATCTGAACATATTTCCTTTTAAACCGTAAGCCTCAAAGCGCTCCTGAATATCCCTTCGCACGCTGAACATAAACAGCGGTAGAAAACAGCTCAATGAAAAGAGAAACTTAACTGAGTGAGAGGAATTCACACAACATGCAGCAATTTCCCAGAAAGCTTCCTTCTGGTTTTTATCTGAGGATATTTCTTTCTACATATTCTAAAGAGCGTTCCCAAGTGTCCTTCCTCAGATTCCACAGATGTAGTGATTTCAAACTGCTCAATTCAAAGAATGGTTTAATTCTATAAGATGAATACACACATCACAAAGCAGTTGCTCAGAAAGCTTCTCTCCAGGTTTCATCGGAAGACATTTCCTAGCTCACCAGAGGCCTCTGGGGGCCACTTAATATCCCTTCACAGATTCCTCAAAGGCAGAGTTTCCAGTCTGGGCAACATAGCATAAAAATTAACTCTGTGATATTAATGTACATATCAGAGAGTTACTTCCTGGAATGCTTCTTTCTGTGTTTTATTTGAGTATGTTTCACTTTTTGCCATAGTCTTCTATGCGCTACCAAATATCACTTTTTTGTTTTTACCTGAAAAGTGTTCAAACACTGCCTTATGAGACAGGAGACATAACTCCCTGAGTGGAATGCACACAACAGAAAGCAGATTTTCAGAAAGCTACTCTCTAGTTTTTATCTCAGGTTATTTCCTTTTTCACCATAAGCCTGAATGTGCTCCTGAAAGTCCCTTCGAGCATCTATCCATGATGGAGTTTCAAAACTGCATAAAATAAAGAAAGTTTTATCTATGTGAGATGAATAAATATAGCAAAAAGCAGATTCACAGAAAGCTTCTTTCCAGTTTTTGTCAGAGGATACTTCCTTTTTCACCATAGTCCTGAATGTGCTCTCAAATGTCCCTTTGTGGTCCATGCATGACAGAGTTTGCAAGCCGGGTAATGTAAAGAAAGCTTTATCTATGTGAGATGAATACAAATATCACAGAGCAGTTTCACTGAAAGCTTATTTCCATTTTTTGTCTGAGGCTATATCCCTTTTCAAGACAGGCATCAATATGCTCCCAGATATCCCCTGGTAGCTTTTCCTCCAGAAGGGTTTCCCCGATGCTGTACTAGAAGAGAGGTATAACACTGTGAGAGGAATGCACATGTCACAAAGCAGCTCCTCGGAAAGCTTGTCTCCAGTTTCTATCTGAACACATTTCCTTTTAACCATAAACCTCAAAGTGCTCCCAAATATCAATTTGCATGCTAAACATAAACAGTGTTGGAAAACTGCACAATGAAAAGGGACGCTTAACTGTGTGAGTGGAATTCACTGACACATAGCAGTTTCACAGAAAGCTTCCTTCTGATTTCTATCAGAGGTTATTTCTTTTTCAGGATATTCTAAAGAGCATTCCCAAATGTCCTTTCTCAAAATCCTCAGAAACAGTGATTTCAAACTGCTCAATCCAAAGAATGGTTTAACTCTACGAGATTAATACACACATCACAAAGCAGTTGCTCAGAAAGCTTCTCTCCAGCTTTCAACAGAAGAGATTTCCTTGCTCGCCACAGGGCTCTGGTTGCCACTTAATATTCCTTCGCAGAATCCTCAAAGACAGACTTTCCAAACTGGGAAACACAGAGTAAGCTTTAACTGTGTGAAATGAAAGGACATGTCAGAGAGCAGTTTCTTGGAATGCTGCTTTCCAGGTTTTATTTGAAGACATTTCCCTTTTCATCATAGTCTTCAACGTGCTTTGAATATCACTTTTTTAGTTTTACAAGAATAGTGTTCAAACATTGCCTTATGAGAAGAGAGCTATAGCTCCCTGAGTGGAATGCACACATCACCAAGTGGTTTTTCAGAAAGCTTCTCTCTCGGTTTTATTTGATGACATTTCCTTTTTAACCATAGGCCCGAATGTGATCCCGAATATCCCTTCACGTATCTGTCCATGACGGAGTTTCCAAACTGCATAATATAAGGACAGTTTTATGTATGTGAGATGAATAAACATATCTATCACAAAGTAGTTTCACTGAAATCTTCTTTCCAGTTTTTGTTTGAGGAAATTTCCTTTTTCACCATAGCTGTCCCAATGCTCCCAAATGTCCCTTGGTAGCTTTTTCTCCAAAAGGGATTCCTCAATCCTCTATGAGAACAAAGGTATAATTCTATGAGTGGAATGCACACGTCACAAAGCAACTCCTCGGAAAGCTTCTCTCCAGTTTTTATCTGAAGATATTTCCATTTTCACCATAGACCTGAATATAATCCCGAATGTCCCTTTGCAAATTCGTCCATGACAGAGTTTCCAAGCTGCGTAATGTAAAGAAAGCTTTATCTATGTGAGATGAATAAACATAGCAAAAATCAGATTCACGGAAAGCTTCTTTCTAGTTTTTCTCTGAAGATATTACCTTGTTCACCGTACTCCTGAATGTGCTCCTGAATGTCCCTTCGTGGATCCGTGCACAACAGAGTTTTCAAGCTGCGTAATGTAAAGAAAACTTTATCTATGTGTGAAGAATACACATTTAAAAGAGCAGTTTCATAGAAATCTTCTTTCCAGTTTTTGCCTGAGGCTATTTCCATTTTCACCATACTCGTCAATATGCCCCCGAATATCCCTTGGTACCTTTTCCTCCAAAAGGGTTTCACAGATGCTGTATGAGAAGAGAGGTGTAACATGGTGAGTGGAATGCACACGTCACAATGCAACTCCTCGGAAATCTTCTCTCCAGTTTCTCTCTGAAGATATTTCCGTTTTCACCATAAGCCTAAAAGTGCTCCCGCATATCCCTATGCAAACTAAACACAGTGTTAGAATATTGCTCACTGAAAAGAGAAGCTGAACTGTGCAAGTGGAGTTAACACGACACAGGGCAGTTTCACAGAAAGCTTCCTTCTCCTTTTTATCTCAGTGTACTTCTTTTAAAGCATATTCCAAAGAGTGTTCCCAAAAGTCATTTCTCAGGTTCCACAGAAACATTGATTTCAAACTTCCCAATCCAAAGAATGATTTAAATCTATGAGATGAATACACACATTACCAAGCAGTAGCTTGTAAAGCTTCTCTCCAGTTTTCAACGGAAGACATTTCCTTTCACGCCACAGGCCTCTGGGCGCCACTAAATATCCCTCAGCAGATAACTCAAAGACAGAGTTTCCAAAGTGGCCAATGTACAGTAAGCTTTAACTCTGTGAAATGAATGCCCATATCAGAGAGCAGTTTCTTGGAACACGTCTTTCTGGATTTTATTTGAGGGTAATTCACTTTTCGCCATACTCTTCAATGTACTTTGAAATATCACTTTTTCGGTTTTCAGGAACAGTGTTCAATCACTGGCTATTGAGAAAAGAGGTATAACTCCCTGATTGGAATGCACACATCACAAAGCAGTTTCTCAGAAAGCTTCTCTCTGATTTTTATCTGAAAATAGTTCCTTTTTCACCATAGTCCTGAACGTGCTCCCAAATGTCCCTTTGCAGATCCGCCCATGACGTGGTTTCCAATCTGTGTAATGTAATGGAAGCTTTATCTGAGTGAGATGAATAAACATAGCAAAAAGCAGATTCACAGAAATCTTCTTTCCAGTTTTTATCTGAAGATATTTCCTTCTTCACCATAGTCCTGAATGTGAATGTCCCTTTGCAGATCTATCCATGACAGAGTTTCCAAGTTGTGAAATGTTGAGAAAGTTTTATCTGTGTGAGATGAATACACATATCACAGAGAAGTTTCACAGAAAGCCTCATTCCAGTTTTTGCCTGAGGCTATTTCCCTTTTCACCATAGCCACCAATATGCTATCCTTTGATGCTTTTGTATCCAAAAGGGTTTCCCCGACGCTGTTTGAGAAGGGAGGTATAATACTGTTAGTGGAATGCACACGTCACAAAGCAGTTCCTCGGAAAACTTCTCTCCAGATTCTATCTGAACATATTTCCTTTTTCACCATAGGCCTGAAAAAGCTCCCGAATATCCCTTCACGGATCTGTCCATGACGGAGTTTCCAAATTGCATAATATAAAGACAGTTTTTTCTATGTGAGATGAATAAACATATCTATGACAAAGCAGTTTCACAGAAAGCTTCTTTCCAATTTTCATCTCAGGATATTTTCTCTTCCACCATAGCCGTTCATATACTCCCGAATGTCCCTTGGTAGTTTTTTCTCCAAATGGGATTCCCCAATCCTCTATGAGTAGAAAGGTATTACACCGTGAGGGGAATTTAAACGTCACAAAGCAGCTACACGGAAAGCTTCCCTACAGTTTCTATCTGAAGATATTTCCATTTTCATCGTAAGCCACAAAGCACTCCCGAATATCCCTTTGCAGACTATTGTTTAAATAATAGTATTAGAATAATGCTCAATGAAAAGAGATGCTTAACTATGTGAGTGGAATTCACACGAAACAGAGCTGTTTTACAGAAAGACTCCTTCTGTTTTTTATCTGAAGGTATTAATTTTTCAGCATATTCTAAAGAGCGTTCCCAAACGTCCTTTCTCAGGTTCCACAGAAACAGAGATTTCAAACTGCTCAATCCAAAAAATGAGGTAACTTTATGAGTTGAATAAATACATACCAAAACTGTTGCTCAGAAGTCTTCCCTCCAGTTTTCAATGGAGGACATTTTCTTGCTCACCACAGGCCTCCGGTTACCACTTAATATCCCTTCGCAGATTCCTCAAAGAGAGAGTTTCCAAACTGGGAAATGCAGAGTAAGCGTTAATGCTGTTAAAAGAACGCACATATCAGAGACCAGTTTCTTGGAACACTTCTTTCTGGGTGTTATATAAGGATATTTCACTTTTAGGCTTGGTGTTTAAAGCACTCTAAAATATCACTTTTTCACTTTTACACAAACAGTGTTCAAACACTGCCTTATGAGAAAAGAGACATAACTCCCTGAGAGGAACACACGTATCACAAAGCAATTTCTCAGAAAGCTTCTCTCCAGTTTTTATCTGAAGATATTTCCTATTTGTGAGTAGGCCTGAATGTGCTCCCGAATATCCCTTCGTGAATCCGTCCACGTTGCAGATTCAAATCTGTGTCATAGAAAGAAGGTTTTATCTATGTCAGCTGAATAGACATATCTATCACAAAGCAGTTTCACAGAAACTTTCTTTCAAGTTTTTGTCTAAAGATATTTCCTTTTTCACCATAGCCATCCACATACTCCCGAAAGTCCCCTGGTAGCTTTTTCTCCAAACGGGATCCCCAATCCTCTATGAGAAGAAAATTATAACTCTGTGAGTGGAATGGACACATCGCAAAGAAGCTGCTCGGAAATTTTCTCTCCAGTATCTATCTGAAGATACTTCCGTCTTCACCGTAAGAATCAAAGCACTCCCGAGTATCCCTTGGCTGACTAACTTAAAACTGTGTTAGAATACTGCTCAATGAAAACAGAAGATTATCTGTGCGAGTGGACTTCACGTGACCCAGAACAGATTCACAGAAAGTTTTCTTCTGGTTTTTCTCAAAGGATATTTCTTTTTCAGCATATTCTTAAGAGCGTTCCCAAATGTCTTTTCTCAGGTTCCACAGAAACAGTGATTTCAAACTGCTCAATCCAAAGAATAATTTAACTCTATGAGATGTATACACACATCACAAGGCAGTTGCTCTGAAAGCTTCTCTCCAGTTTTCATGGGAAGACGTTTTCTTTCTCACCACAATCCTCCAGGCGTCACTTAATATCCCTTCACAGATTCCTCAAAAACAGGGTTCCAAACTGGGCAATGTAGGGTAAGCTTTACCTCTGTGAAATGAATGCACACGTCAGAAAGCAATTTCTTGGAATGCTTCTTTCTGTGTTTTATTTGATGATATTTCACTTTTCGCCATATTCTTCAAAGTGCTGTAAAATATCACTTTTTCAGTTTTACAGGAACAGTGTTCAAACACTGCCTTATGAGAAAAGAGTTACAACTCCCTGAGTGGAATACACACACCACAAAGAAGCTTCATAGAAACCTACCATCCAGTTTTTATCTGGAGATATTTCCTATTTTCCCACAGGGCTGAATGTGCTTCCTAAAGTCCCTTTGGGAATCCGTCCATCACGCATTTTAAAAACTGTGTAATAGAAAGAAAGTTTTATCTATGTGAGTTGAATAGACATATCTATCACAAAGCAATTTCCCAGAAAGCTTCTTTCCAGTTTTTGTCTGAGGATACTTCCTTTTTCATCATAGAAGTCCATATACACCCGAATGTCCCCTGGTAGCGTTTTCTTAAAAAAGGGATTCCTCAATCTTCTATGAGAAGAAAGTTATAACTCTGTGAGTGGCATGGACACCTCAAAAAGCAGCTCCTCGGAAATATTCTCTCCAGTATCTATCTGAAGATATTTCGGTTTTCACCATAAGCCTCAAAGTGCTCCCGAGTATCCCTTAACTGACTAACTTGAAACAGTGTTACAATATTGCTCAATGAAAACAGAAGCTTGACTGTGCATGTGGAATTCACGTGACCTAGGAAATTTTAACAGAAAGTTTCCAAGTTTCCTTCTGTTTTTTATCGGAGGGTATTACTTTGTTAGCATATTCTTAAGAGTGTTCCCAAATGTCCTTTATGAGGATTTAGAAACAGTGAATTCAAACTGCTCAATCCAAGGAATGATTTAACTCTATGAGATGAATACACACATCACAAAGCCGTTGCTCCATAATTTTCTCTACAGTTTTCATCGGATGACGTTACCTTTCTCACAAAAAGTCTCCGGGTGCCACTAAATATCCCTTCCCAGATTCCTCAAAGACAGAGTTTCCAACCTGAGCAATGTAGTGTAAGCTTTAACTCTCTGAAATGAATGCACACGTCAGAGAGCAGTTTCCTGGAACAGTTCTTTCTGGGTTTTATTTCAAGATATTTCCCTTTTCGCTATAGTCTTCAATGGGCTGCAAGATATGACATTTTCTGTATACAGGAACTGTGTTCAAACACTGTCTTATGAGAAAAGAGGTGGAAATCCCTGAGTGGAAAGCACACATCACAAAGCAGTTTCTCAGAAACCTTCTCTCCAGTTTTTATCTGAAGACATCTCCTAATTCCCCACAGGCCTCAATGTGCTCCCAAATGTCCCTTTGTGAATCCGTTCATGACACAGTTTCAAAACTGCATAATAGAAAGTTTATGGATGTGAGATGAATAGACGTATCTATCACAAAGCAGTTTCACAGAAAGCTTTTTCCAGTTTTTGTCTGAGGATACTTCCTTTTTCACCATAGCCATCCATATACTCCCGTATGCCCCCTGGTAGCGTTTTCTCCAAATGGAATTTCCAAATCCTCTATGAGAAGAAAGGTATAACTCTGTGACTGGAACTCACACGTCACAAATCAGCTTCTCGGAAATCTTCTCTCCAGTATATATCTGAAGATAATTCCGTTTTCATGGACGCCTCAAAGCGCTCCCAAATATCCCTTAGGTGACTAACCTAAAACAGTGTTACAATATTGTTCAATGAATACGGAAGCTTAACTGCGAGTGGAATTCCCGTGACCTAGAGCAGTTTCACAGAAAGTTTTCTTCTGGTTGTTATCAGAGGGTATTTCTTTTTCAGTATATCCTTAAGAGCGTTCCCAAATGTCCTTTCTCAGGTTCCACAGAAACAGTGATTTCAAACTGCCCTATCCAAAGAATGATTTAACTCTATGAGATGAATGCACACCTCAGAAACTTGTTGCTCCAAAAGCTTCTCTCCAGTTTTCATCAAAAGACATTTCCTTTCTCACCACAAACCTCCGTGCGCCGCTTAATATCCCTTCATATATTCCTCAAAGACAGAGTTTCCAAACTGGGCAACATAGTGTAACCTTTAACTCTCTGAAATGAATGCAGACGTCAGAGAGCAGTTTCTTGGAACGATTCTTTCTGGGTTTTATTTCAGGATATTTCGCTTTTCGCCGTAGTCTTCAATGCACTGAAAAATATCACTTTTCTAGTTTTACAGAAACAGTGTTCAAATACTGCCTTATGAGAAAAGAGGTATAACTCCCTGAATGGAATGCACATATCACAAAGCGGTTTCTCAGAAACATTCTCTCCAGTTTTTATCTGAAGATATCTCCTATTTCCTCACAGGGCCGAAAGTGCTCTCAAATGTCCCTTCGTGAATCCATCCATGAAGAAATTTCAAAAGTGTGTAATAAAAAGAAAGTTTTATCTATGTGAGATTAATAGACATATCTATCACAAAGGAGTTACAGAGAGAGCTTCTTTCCAGTTTTTACCTGAGGATATTTCCTTATTCACTGTAGCCATCCATATACTCCACAAAGTCCCCTGCTAGCGAATTCTCCAAACGGGATTCCCCAATCCTCTATGAGAAGAAAAGTATAACTCTGTGAGTGGAATGCATACGTCACAAAGCAGCTCCTCGAAAATCTTCTCCCCAGTGTCTATCTGAAGATATTTCCGTTTTCACCATAAGCCTCAAAGTTCTCCTGAGTATCTCTTAGCTGACTAACCAAAAACAGTGTTAGAATACTGCTCAATGAAAACAGAAGCTTAACTGTGCATGTGGACTTCAAGTGACATAGAGCAGTTTCACAGAAAGTTTCCTTCCGGTTTTTATCGGAGGGTATTTCTTTTTCAGCATATTCTTAATAGCATTGCCAATTGTCCTTTCTCAGTTTCCACAGAAACAGTGATTTCAAACTGCTCAATCCAAAGAATGATCTAACTCTGAGATAAATACAAACATCACAAGGCCGTTGCTCTGAAAGTTTCTCTCCAGTTTTCCTTGGAACACGTTTCCTTTCTCACCACAAGCCTCTGGGTGCCACTTAATATCCCTTCATAGATTACTCAAAGGCAGAGTTTCCAAACTGGGTAACGTAGTGTAAGCTTTAATTATCTAAAACGAATGCACACGTATTCAGTTTTACAGGAACAGTGTCGAAACACTGCCTTATGAGAAAGAGGTATAAGTCCCTGAGTGGAATGCTCACATCACAAAGCAGATTCTCAGAAAGCTTCTCTCCAGTTTTTAGCTGAAGATATTTCCTTATTCCTCACAGGCCTGAATGTGTTCCCGAATGTCTCTTCGTGAATCCTTCCATAACGCATTTTCAAAACTGCATAATACTTAGAAAGTTTTATCTATGTGAGATGAATAGACATATCTATGACAAAGCAGTTTCACAGAAAGCTTCTTTCCAGTTTTTGTCTAAGGATATTTCGTTTTTCACCATAGCCATGCATATGCTCCCGAATGTCCCCTAGTAGCTTTTTCTACAAATGAGATTCCCCAATCCTCTATGCGATAAAAAGTGTAACTCTGTGAGTGGAATGCATACGTCACAAAGCAGCTCCTTGGAAATCTTCTCTCCAGTGTCTATCTGAAGATATTTCCGTTTTCTCCATAAGCCTCAAAGTGCTCCCGAGTATTCCTTAGCTGACTAACCTAAAACAATGTTAGAATTCTGCTCAATGAAAACAGAAGCTTAACTGTGCAAGTGGACTTCACGTGACCTAGAACAGTTTCACTGAAAGTTTCCTTCAGGTTTTTTTTGGAGGGTATTTCTTTTTCAGTATATTCTTAAGAGCGTTCCAAATATCCTTTCTCAGATTCCACAGAAACAGCGATTTCAAACTGCTCAATCCAAACAATGAATTAACTCTGTGAGATGAATACACACATTACAAAGCATTTGCTCCAAAAGCTTCTGTCCAGTTTTCATTGGAAGATGTTAACTTTCTCACCACAAGCCTCCAGGCGCCACTTAATATCTCTTCACAGATTCCTCAAAGACATAGTTTCCAAACTGGGCAACGTTGTGTTAGCTTTAACTCCCTGAAATGAATGAACTCGTCAGAGAGCAGTTTCTTGGTACGGTTCTTTCCGGGTTTTATTTCAGGACATTTCACTTTTCGCCATACTCTTGAATATGCTGCAAAATATCATTTTTTCAGGTTTAAAAGAACAGTGTTTAAACCTGCCTTATGAGAAAAAGGATATAACTCACTGAGTGGAATGCACACATCACTAAGCAGTTTCTCAGAAAGCTTCTCTCCAGCTTTTATCTGAAGAAATCTCCTACTACCACACTTTCCTGAATGTGTTCCCCGAATGTCACTTTGTGAATCCGTCCATGAGGCAGTTTCAAAACTGTGTAAGAGAAAGAAAGTTGTATTTATGTGAGATGAATAGCCATATCTAACACCAAACAGTTACACAGAAGGCTTCTTTCCAGTTTTTGTCTGAGGATATTTCTTTTTTCACTGTTACAGTCCATATACTCTCGAATGTCCCCTGGTAGCATTTTCTCCACACAGGATTTCCCAATCCTTTATGAGAAGAAAAGTATAACTCTGTGAGTGGAATGCACGTGTCACAAAGCAGCTCCTCGGAAATCTTCTCTCCAGTATCTATCTGAATATATTTCCATTTTCATCGTAAGCCTCAAATTGCTCCCGAGTAACTGACTAACCTAAAACAGTGTTAGAATACTGCTCAATGAAAACAGAAACTTAACTCTGCATGTGGACTTCATGTGACCTAGAGCAGTTTCACAGAAAGTTTCCTTCTGGTTTTTATCAGAGGGTATTTCTTTTTCAGCATATTCTTAAGAACGTTCCCAAATGTTCTTACTCAAGTTCTACAGAAACAGTGGTTTCAAACTGCTCAAACCAAAGAATGATTTAACTCTATGAGATGAATACACACATCACAAAACAGTTGCTCTGAATGTTTCCCTCCAGTTTTCATCAGAAGACGTTTCCTTTCTCACCACAAGCCTCTGGGTGCCTCTTAATATCCCTTCACAGATTCCTCAGAAACCGAGTTTCCAAACTGGGCAACGTACTGTAAGCTTTAAGTCTCTGGAATGAATGCACAAGTCAGAGAGCAGTATCTTGGACCGCTTCTTTCTGGGTTTTATTCCAGGATATTTCACTATTTGCCGTAGTCTTCAATGCGCTGTAAAATATCACTTTTTCAGTTTTACATAAATTATGTTCAAACACTGCCTTATGAGAAAATAGATATATCTCCCTGATTGGAATGTACACATCACAAAACAGTTTCTCAGAATGCTTCTCTCCAGTTTTATCTGGAGATGTTTCCTATATCCCCATAGTCCTGAATCTGCACCCGAATGTCCTTCACGAATCCATCCATGATGCAGTTTCAAAACTGCGTAATAGAAAGAAAGTTTCTCTATGTCAGATGAATACACATATCTATCACAAAGCAGTTTCACAGAATGCTTCTTTCCAGTTTTTCTGAGGATAATTCCTTTTTCGCCTTTGCCACCCATATTCTCCCGAATGCTCCCTGGCAGCATTTTCTCTAAACGGGATTCCCCAATCCTCTATGAGAAGAAAGGTATAACTCTGTGAGTGAAATGCACACGTCACAAAGCAGCTCCTCGGAATTCTCCTCTCCATTATCTATCTGAAGATTTTTCCGTTTTCACTGGAAGCCTCAAAGCTCTCCCGAGTATCCTTTAGCTTACTAATCAAAAACAGTGTTAGAGTACTGTTCAAGGAAAACAGAAGCTTAACTGTGTGAGTGGAATTCACGTGACCTAGAACAGTTTCACAGAAATCTTTCTTCTGTTTTTTATTGGAGAATATTTCTTTTTCAGCATATTCTTAAGAGCATTCCCAAATGTCCTTTCTCTGGTTCCACAGAAACAGTGATTTCTAACTTCTCAATCCAAAGTATGATTTAACTCTATGAGATGAATGCACACATCACAAAGCAGTTGCTCCGAAAGCTTCTCTCGTTTTTCATCGGAAGATGTTTCCTTTCTCACCACAAGCTTCTGTGCGCCACTTAATATCAGTTCACTATTCCTCAAAGACAAAGTTGCCAAACAGGCCAACATATTGTAAGCTTTTAATCTCTGAAATGAATGCACAAGTCAGAAAGCAGTATCTTCGAACACTTCTTTCTGGGTTTTATTTCAGGATATTTCACTTTTCACCATAGTGTTCAAAGCACTGTAAAATATCACGTTTTCAGTTTTACATAAACAGAGTTCAAGCACTGCCTTATGAGAAAAGAGGTATAACTCCGTTAGAGGAATGCACACATCACAAAGCAGTTTCTCAGAAAGCTTATCTCCAGTTTTTATCTGAAGATATCTCCTATTTCACCACAGGCCTGAATGTACTCCCGAATGTCCCTTCGGGAATCCGTCCATGACGTAGTTTCAAAGCTGCGTAATGGAAAGAAAGTTTTATCTCTGTGAGATGAATAGACATATCTATCACAAAACAGTTTCACAGAAAGCTTCTTTCCATTTTTTGCCTCGGGATATTTCCTTTTTCACTGTTGCCATCCATATACTCCCGAATGTCCCCTGGTAGCTTTTTCTCCAAATGAGATTCCCTAATCCTCTCTGGGAAGGAATGTATAACTCTGTGAGTGGAATGCACACGTCACAAAGCAGCTCCTCGGAGATCTTCTCTCCAGTATCTATCTGAAGATAATTCCGTTTTCACCGTAAGCCTCAAAGCCCTCCCGAATATTTATTAGCTGTCTAATCAAAAACCGTGTTAGAATATTGCCCAATGAAAATAGAAGCTTAACTGTGTGAGTGGAATTCACGTGACTTAGTGCAGTTTCACAGAAAGTTTCCTTCTGCTTTTTATCAAAGGGTATTTCTTTTTCATCATATTCTTAAGAGTGTTCCCAAATGTCCTTTTTCAGATTCTGCAGAAACAGTGATTTCAAACTGCTCAATCCTAAGAATGATTTAACTCCATCAGATGAATACACACATCACAAAGTAGTTGCTCCGAATGCTTCTCTCCAGTTTTCATTGGAAGACAATTCCTTTCTTACCACAAGGTTCAGGTCCCCACTAAATATTCCTTCACAGATTCCTCAAAGACAGAGTATTGAAACTGGGCAATGTAGTGTAAGCTTTAATCCTCTGAAATGAATGCACAAGTCAGAGAGCAGTTTCTTGGAACGCTTCTTTCTGGGTTTTATTTCAGGATATTTCACTATCGCCATAGTCTTCAATGCACTGCAAAATATCGCTTTTTCAGTTTTACAGGTACAGTGTTCAAACACTGCCTTATGAGAAAAGAGGTATAACTCCATGAGTGGAATGCACACATCACAAAGCAGTTTCTCAGAATGCTTCTCTAAAGTTTTTGTCTGGAGATATCTCCTATTTCCCCACAGGCCTGAATGGGCTGCTGAATATCCCCTTGTGAATCCCTCTATGACGCAGTTTCAAAACTGCATAATATAAAGAAAGTTTTATCTATGTGATACGAATAAACATTTCTATCACAAAGCAGTTTCACAGAAAGCTTCTTTCCAGTTTTTTTCTGAGGATGTTTCCACCTTCACCATAGTCATCCATATACTCCCGAAGGTCCCATGGTAGCTTTTTCTCCAAAAGAGAGTCCCCAATTCTCTAAGGGAAGAAAAGTATAACTCTGTGAGTGGAATTCATATGTTACAGAGCAGCTCCTCGGAAAGCTTCTCTCCAGTTTCCATCTGAAAGTATTTCCTTTTTAACCGTAAGCCTCAAATTGCTCCCGAATATCCTTTCGCTCACTAAACAAAAACAGTGTTAGAATACTGCTCAATGAAAACAGAAGCTTAACTGTGTGAGCAGAATTCACATGACAGGGAGTAGTTTCAAAGAAAGCTGTCTTCTGGTTTCTATCTGCGGTTATTTCTTTTTCAGCATATTCTAAAGAGAGTTTCCAAATGTTCTTTCTCAGATTCCACAGAAACAGTGATTTCAAAGTGCTCATTCCAAAGAATGATTTAACTCTATGAGATGAATACACACATCACAAAAGAGTGGCTCAGAAAACTTCTCTCCAATTTTCAATGGAAGACATTTCCTTCCTTGGCACAGGCCTACACGTGTCACTTAATATCCCTTCTCAGAATCCTCAGAGACAGATTTTCCAAACTGGGAAATGTAGAGTAAGCTTTAACTCTGTGAAATGAATGGACATGTCAGAGTGCAGTTTCTTCGAATGCTTTTATCTGGGTTTTATTTGATGACATTTCACTTTTTGCCATAGTCTTAAATGTGCACCTAGTATCATTTTTTAATTTACAGGACCATTTTTCAAACTGTGCCTTATAAGAAGAAAGTTATAACTCCCTGAGTGGAATGAAAACATCACCAAACAGTTTCTCAGAAAGTTCTCTCCAGTTTTTATCTGATGATATTTCCTTTTTCACCATAGGCCCGAATGTGATCCTGAAAATCCATTCACGGATCCATCCATGACGGAGTTTCCAAGCTTCGTAAAGTAAAGGAAGCATTATCTATGTGAGACGAATAAACATAGCAAAAAGTATATTCACAGAAAGTTTCTTAGCAGTTTTTATCTGAAGATATTTCCTTTTTCACCATAGTCCTGAATATGCTTCCGAATGTCCCTTTGTGAATCCATTCATGACAGAGTTTCCAAGCTGAGTAATGTAAAGAAAGCTTTATCTACGTGAGATGAATACACATATCATGGAGCAGTTTCATAGAATCCTTTTTTCCAGTTTTTGTCTCAGGCTACTTCCCATTTCACCATAGGCATCAACATGCTCCCGAATATCACTTGGTAACTTTTTCTCCAAAACTATTTCCCCCATGTTGTATGAGAACAGAGGTATAACACTGTGAGTGAAATGCACATGTCACAAAGCAGTTCCTCAGAAAGATTCTCTCCACGTTTGGTCTGAACATATTTCCTTTTTCAATGTAAGCCTCACAGTGCTCCTGAATATCCCTTCACATGCTAAACATAAAGAGGGTTAGAAAACTGCTCAATCAAAAGAGAGGCATAACTGAGCAAGAAGAATTAAGGTGACACAGAGCAGTTTCACAGAAAGTTTCCTTCTGGAATTTACCAAAGGTTATTTTTTTCTCCATATTCTAAGGAGCGTTCCCAAATGTCCTTCCTCAGATTCCACAAAAACAGTGACTTCAAATTGCTCATTCAAAAATGGTTTAACTCTATGAGATGAATACTCACATCACAAAGAGGTTGCTCGAAAAGATTCCAGTTTTCATTGGAAGACATTTCCTTGCTCACCACAAGCCTATGGGTGCCACTTAATATCCCTTCACAGATTCCGCAAAGATAGAGTTTCCAAACTGGGCAACATACAGTAAGCTTTAAATCTGTGAAATGAATGGAAATATCAGAGAGCAGCTTCTTGGAACGCTTCTTTCTGGGTTTTATTTGAGGATATTTCACTTTTCGCCATAGTCTTCAATGCGCTCCAACGTATCACATTTTCGGCTGTACAGGAACAGTGTTCAAACACTATCTTATGAGAAAAGAGTTAAAACTCGCTGAGTGAAATGCAAACACCACAAAGCAGTTTCTCAGAAAGCTTCTCTCCAGTTTTTATCTGAAGATATTTCCTTTTTCACCATAGGCATGAATGTGATCCTGAATATCCCGTCGCGGATCTGTCCATGACAGAATTTCCATGCTGCGTAATGTAAACAAAGCTTTATCTATGTGAGATGAATAAATATAGCAAAAAGCAGATTCACAGAATCTTCTATCCAATTTTTATCTGAAGACATTTCCTTTTTCAGCACAGTCCTGAATGTGCTCACGAGTGTCCCTTCACGGATCCATCCTTGACAGACTTTCCAAGTTGCATAATGTAAAGAAAGCTTTATCTATGTGTGATGAATACACATATCACAAATCAGTTTCACAGAAAGCTTCTTTCCAGTTTTTATCTGAGGCTATTTCCTTTTTCACCGTAGGTGTCAATATGCTCCTGAGTATTCCTTGGTACCGTTTTCTCCAAAATGTTTTCCCGATGCTGTATAAGAACAGAGGTATAACACTCTGAGTAGAATGCACACATCACAAAGCAGTTCCTCGGAAAGCTTCTCTCCATTTTCTATCTGAAGATATTTCCTTTTTCACTGTAAGCCTGAAAGTACTCCCGAATATCACATCGCACGCTAAACATAAACCATATGAAAACTGGTCAATGCAAGAGAAGCTTAACTGAGAGAGAGGAATTCATAAGACACACAGCAGGTACACAGAAATCGTCCTTCTTGTTTTTTTCTGAGGATATTTAGTTTTCCATATTGCAAAGAACGTTCCCAAATGTCCTTTCACAGATTCCACAGAAACAGTGATTTCAAACTACTCAATCCAAAGAATGGTTTATCTCTATAAGATGAATACACATATCGCAAAGCAGTTGTTCAGAAATCTTCTCTCCAGTTTTCAATGGAAGACATTTCCTTGCTCACCAGAGACCTTTGGGAGCCACTTAATATCCCTTCGCAGATTTCTCAAAGACAGGGTTTCCTAACTAGGTAATGTAGAGTAAGCTTTAATTCTGTGAAGTGAATGTACTTATCAGAGAGTAGATTCTTGGAACACTTCTTTCTGAGTTTTATTTGAGGAGAGTTCTCTTTTCATCATAGTCTTCATTGCGCTATGAAATACCACGTTTTCGGTTTTACAGGAACAATGTTGAAACACTGGCTTAGGAGAAAAGAGGTATATCTCCGTCAGTGAAATGCAAACATGACAAAGTAGTTTCTCAGAAAGCTTCTCTCCAATTTTTATATGAAGAAATTTCCGTTTTCACCATAGACCTGAAAGTGCTCCCGGATGTCCGTTTGCGTATCTGTCCTTGATGGAGTTTACAAACTGTGTAATACAAAGAAAGTTTTATCTATGTGAGATGAATAAACATATCTATCACAAAGCAGTTTCCCAGAAAGCTTCTTTCTCGTTTTTGTTTGAGGATAATTCCTTTTTCACAATAGCCGTCTATATACTCTTGAATGTCCCTTGGTAGCTTTTTCTCCAAAAGGGATTCCCCAATCCTCTATGAGAAGAAAGCTATAACTCTGTGAGTGGAATTCACACGTCACAAAGCAGCTCCTCAGAAAGCTTCTCTCTAGTGTTTATCTGAAGATATTTCCATTTTTACCATAAGCCTCAAAGTGCTCCCAAGTATCCCTTCGCAGACTAAACACAGTGTTAGAATACTGCTCAATGAAAAGAGAAGAATAACTGTGTGACTGGAAATCATATGACCAAGAACAGTTTCACAGAAAGCTTCATTGTGGTTTTTATCTGAGGGTATTTTCATTTCAGCATATTCTAAAGACCATTCCCTAATGTCCTTTCTCAGGCTCCACAGAAACAATGAATTCCAACTGCTCAAACCAAAGAATGATTTAACTCTATGAGATGCACCCACACATCACAAAGCAGTTTCTCAGAAAGCTTCTCTCCAGTTTTCAATGAAAGAGATTTTCTTCCTCACCACAGGCCCACTTAATATCTCTTTGCAGATTACTCAAAGACAGACTTTCCAAACTGGGTAATGTAGAGTAAGCTTTAGTTCTGTGAAATGAATGTGCACACCAGCGCGTTGCTTCTTGGAATGCTTCTTTCTGGGTTTTATTTGAGGATAGTTCAATTGTCAGCATAGTCTTCAATGGAGTCCGAATATCACTTTTTCAGTTTTACAGGAAACGTGTTCAAACATTGCATTATGAGAAAAGAGGTATAACTCCCTGAGTAGAATGCACACGTCACAAAGCAGTTTCTCACAAAGCTTCTCTCGAGTTTTTATCTGAGATATTTCCATTTTCACAATAGTCTTGAATGTGCTACTGAATGTCCCTTTGCATATCCTTCCATGGCAGAGTTTCCAAGCTGTTTAATGTAAAGAAAACTTTATCTATGTGAGATGAATAAAAATAGCAAAAAGCAGATTCACAGTAAGCTTCTTTCCAGTTTTTCTCTGAGGATATTTCCTTTTTCACCGTAGCCATTCATATACACCCAAATGTCCCTTGGTATCTTTTTCTCCAAAAGACATTCCCCAATCCTTTATGAAAACAGAGGGATAACACTCTGAGTGAAATGCACAGGTCCAAAGCAGTTCCTCAGAAAACCTCTCTCCAGTTTCTATCTGAACATATTTCCTTTTTCACCGTAAGCCTTAAAGCACTCCCGAATATCCCTTCACACGCTAAACATAAAGAGTGTTAGAAAAGCGCTCCATGATAAGAAAGCTTAACTGAGTGAAAGGAGTTCACGTGATACATAGCAGCTTCACAGAAAGCTTCCTTCCTTTTTTAATCAAAGGATATTTCTTTCTCCATATTCGAAAGAGTGTTCCCAAATGTCCTTCCTCAAATTCCACAGAAACAGTGATTTCAAACTGCTCAATCCAAAGAATGATTTAACTCTATGAGATGAATACACACACCACAAAGCAGTTGCGCAGAAAGGTTCTCTCCAGTTGTCAACGGAAGACATTTCCTTGCTCATCATAGGCATCCGGGCGCCACTTAATATAACTTCGCAGATTCCTCAAAGACAGTGTTTCCAAACTGGGCCATGTAGAGTAAGTTTTAACTCTGTGAAATGAATACACATATCAGAGAGTATTTTCTTGGAAGGCTTCTTTCAGGACAGTTCACTTTTCCCCATAGTTTTCAATGCACTCCAAAATATAACATTCATGGTTTTACAGGATCAGTATTCAAACGCTGCCTTCTGAGAAAGGGGTTATAATTCCTGACTGGAATGCAGACATCACAAAGCAGTTTCTCAGAAAACTTCTCTCCGGTTTTTTTCTGAAGATATTTCCTTTTTCACCATTGGCCTGAATGTGCTCCCGAGTGTCCCTTCATGGTTCCGTCCATGATGGAGTTTACAAGCTCTGTAATATAAAGAAAGCTTTATCTATGTGAGATGAGTAAACATAGCAAAAAGCAGACTCTCAGAAAGCTTCTTTCCAGTTTTTATCTGAAGATATTTCCTTTTTCACCATAGTACAGAATGTATTCCTGAATGTCCCTTTGCAGATTCGTCCATGACAGAGTTTGCAAGCTGCATAATGCAAAGAGAGCTTTATCTATGTCAGATGAATACACATATCACAGAGCAGTTTCATAGAAAGCTTCTTTCCAGTTTTTGTCTGAGGCTTTTTTCCTTTTCACCATAGGCATCAATATGCTCCCAGATATCCCTTGGTACCTGATTTTCCAAAAGGGTTTCCCCGATGCTGTATAAGAAGAGACGTACAATACTGTGATTAAAATGCACACATCACAAAGCAGTTCCTCAGAAAGCTTCTCTCCAGTTTCTATCTGAACATATTTCCTTTCTCACTGTAAGACTCAAAGCGCTTCTAAATATCCTTTCACACGCTAAATATAAACAGTGTTAGAAAACTCTTCAAAAAAAAGGGAAGCATATCTGAGTGAGAGGAATTCATATGACACATTGCAGTTTCACAGAAAGCTTCCTTCTGGTTTTCATCTGAGGATATTTCTTTCTCCATATTCCAAAGAACGATGCCAAATGTCCTTCCTGAGATACCACAGAAAAAGTGATTTCAAACTGCTCAATCCAAGGAATGGTTTAAATTTATGAGGTGAATACGCACATCACAAAGCAGTTGCTCAGTATGATTCTCTCCAGTTTTCAAAGGAAGACATTTCTTGGCTCAACACAGTCCTCTGGGCACCACTTAATATAACTTCGCAGATTCCTCAAAGAGAGACTTTGCAAACTGGGCAATGTAGAGTAAGCTTTAACTCTGTGAAGTGAATACACATATCAGAGAGCAGTTTCTTGGAACACTTCTTTCTGGGTTTTATTTGAGGACAGATCACTTTACCCCATAGTCTTCAATACACTTTGAAATAAAACTTTTTTGGTTTTACAGGAGCAGTGTTCAAACACTGCCTTATGAGAAAAGAGGTATAACTCTCTGAGTGGAATGCACACATCTCAAAGCAGTTCTCAGAAAACTTGTCTCCGGCTTTATCTGAAGATCTTTCCTTTTTCACCATAGGCCTGAAAATGCTCCCGAATGTCCCTTCGTGATTCTGATCATGACGGAGTTTCCAAGCTGCATAATGTAAAGGAAGCTTTATCCATGTGAGATGAATAAGCATAGCATAAAGCGGATTCAAAGAAAGCTTCTTTCCAGTTTTTATCTGAAGATATTTCCTTTTTCACCATAGTCCATAATTTTCTCCCGAATATCCCTTCGTGGATCCATCCATGACAGAGTTTGCAAGCTGCATAATGTAAAGAAAGCTTTATCTATGGGAAATGAATACACATAGCACAGAGTAGTTTCACAGAAAGTTTCTTTCCAGCTCTTCCTTGAGGCTCTTTCCCTTTTCACCATATTCATCAATATGCTCCCAAATATCCCTTGTTACGTTTTTGTCCAAAAGAGTTTCCCCAATGCTGTATGAGAACAGAGGTGTAACATTGTGAGTGGCATACATACATCACTAAGCAGTTCCTCAGAAAGCTTCTCTCCAGTTTCTATCTGAACATATTTCCTTTTACAGCATAAGCCTCAAAACCCTCTGGAATACCGCTTCACATGCTACTCATAAACCGTGTCTGAAAACTGCTCATTGAAAAAAGAAGCTTAATTGAGCGAGAGGAATTCACAAGACACAGAGCATTTTCACAGAAAGCTTCCTTCTGGTTTTTACCTGAGGATATTTCTTTCTCCATATTCTAAAAAGCGTTCCCAATGTCCTCCTCAGATTCCACAGACGCAGTGATTTCAAAGTGCTCTATCCAAAGAATGGTTTATCTCTATGAGATGAATACACACATCACAAAGCAGTTGCTCACAAAGCTTCTCCCCCGTTTTCATCGGAAGACAATTCCTTGCTCACCACAGGCCTTGGGTGCCACTATATATTCCTTTGAAGATTCCTCAAAGACAGAGTTTCCAAACTAGGCAATGTAGAATAATCTTTAACTCTGTGAAATGAATGCACATATCATAGAGTAGTTTCTTGGAATGCTTCTTCCTGGGTTTTATTTGAAGATATTTCACTTTTTGCCATAGACTTCAATGATCTCCGAAATATGACTTTTTCAGGTTTACAGGAATGGTATTCAAACACTGCCTTATGAGAAAAGAGGTATAACTCTCTGAATCGAATGCACACATCCCAAAGTAGTTTCTCAGAAAGCTTCTCTCCAGTTTCTATCTGAATATATTTCCTTTCTCAATGTAAGATTCAAAGTGCTTCCGAATATCCCTTTGTACACTAATCATAAAAAGTGTTAGAAAACTCTTCAATGAAAAGGGAAGCTTAACTGAGCAAAAGGAATTCACATAACACATAGCAGTTTCACAGAGAGCTTCCTTCTAGTTTTCATCTGAGGGTATTTATTTCTCCATATTCCAAAGAACGGTCCCAAATGTCTTTCCTGAAATACCACAGAAACAGTGATTTCAAACTGCTCAATCCAAGGAATCATTTTACTCTATGAGATGAATACACACATCACAAAGTAGTTGCTCAGAAAGCTTCTCTCCAGTTTTCGTGGGTAGACATTTCCTTTCTCACCACAGGCCTCCAGGGCGCCACTTAATATCCCTTGGCATATTCCTCAAAGGCAGAGTTTGCAAACTGGACAATGTAGAGTACGCTTTAATTCTGTGAAGTTAATGCACATATCAGAGAGCAGTTTCCTGGAACGCTTCTTTCTGGGTATTACTTGAGGATAGTTCACTTTTCGCCATAGTCTGCAATGTACTCCAAAATATCACTTTTTCAGTTTTACAGGAACAGTGTTCAAACACTGCCTGATGAGAAAAGAGGTATAACTCCCTGAGAGGAATGCATACATCACAAAACATTTTCCCAGAAAGCTTCTCTGCATTAATTATCTGAAGATATTTCAATTTTCACCAGATTCCTGAATGTTCTCCCAATGTCCCTTCCCGGATTGTCCATGACAGAGTTTCCAAGCTGCATAATGTCAAGAAAGCTTTATCTATGTGAGAGGAATACATGTATCACAGATGAGTTTCACAGAAAGCTTCATTTCCAGTTTTTGTCTGAGGCTATTTCCTTTTTCACTATAGGTGTCAATATGCTCCCGAATATCTCTTGGTACGTTTTTGTCCAAAAAGTTTTCACTGTGGTGTATGAGAAGAGAAGTATAACACTCTGAGTTGAATGCACACATCACAAAGCCGTTCCTCGGAAATCTTCTCTCCATTTTCTATCTGAAGATATTTCCTTTTTCACTGTAAGCCTGAAAGCGCTCCCGAATATCCCCTCACACGTTAGACATAAACAGCATGAAAACTGGTCAATGCAAGAGAAGCTTAACTGAGTGAGAGGAATTCACATGACACACAGAAGTTTCACAGAAAGCGTCCTTCTTGTTTTTATCTGAGGATATTTAGCTCTCCATATTCTAAAGAGCATTCCCAAATGTCCTTCCAGAGAAACAGTGATTTGAAAGGGCTCAATCCAAAGAATGGTTTAACTCTATGAGATGAATACACACGTCACAAAGCAGTTGCTCAGAAAGCTTCTCTCCAGTTTTCAAAGGAAGACATTTCCTTGCTCACGACAGTCCTCTGGGAGCCACTTAATATCACTTCACAGATTCCTCAAAGACAGAGTTTCCAAACTGGCCAATCTAGAGTAAGCTTTATTTATGTGAAATGAATGCACATATCAGACAACAGTCTCTTGGAACGCTTCTTTCTGGGTTTTATTTGAGGAGCGTTCTCTTTTTGCCATAGTCTTCAATGCGCTACGAAATATCACATTTTCGATTTTACAGGAACAGTGTTGAAATACTGCGTTATGAGAAAAGAGGAATATCTCCCTGAGTGGAATGCACACATCCCAAAGCTGTTTCTCAGAAAGCTTCTCTCCAATTTTTATATGAAGAGATTTCCGTTTTCACCATAGGCCTGAAAGTGCTCCCGAATATCCCTTAGCAGATCTGTCCTTGAAGGAGTATCCAAACTGCATAAAATAAAGAAAGTATTATCTATGTGAGATGAATAAACATATCTATCACAAAGCAGTTTCCCAGAAAGCTTCTTTCCCGTTTTTGTCTGAGGATAATTCCTTTTTCACAATAGCTGTCTGTATACTCCTGAATGTCCCTTGGTAGATTTCTCTCCAAAAGGTATTTTCCAATCTTGTATGAGAAGAAACCTATAACTCTGTGAGTGGAATGCACACATCACAAAGCAGCTCCTCAGAAAGCTTCTCTCTAGTGTCTGTGTGAAAATATTTCCGTTTTCACCATAAGCCTCAAAGCTCTCCCGAATATTCCTTCACAGACTAAACACAGTGTTAGAGTACTGCTTAATGAAAAGAAGCTTATCTGTGTGAGTGTAAATCACATGACCATGAGGAGTTTCACGAAAGCTTCCTTCTGGTTTTCATCTAAGGATATTTCTTTCTCCATATTCCAAAGAGTGTTCCCAAATATCCTTCCTGAGGTGCCACAGAAACAGTGATTTTAAACTGCTCAATCCAAGGAATGGTATAACTCTATGAGATGAATACACACATCACAAAGCAGTTTCTCAGAATGCTTCTCTCCAGTTTTCATGGGAACACATTTCCTTGCTCACCACAGGCCTCTGGGGCACCAGTTAATATAGGAATATTAAAGGAATAATAAAGGAATATCCCTTCGCATAGTCCTCAAAGACAGAGTTTGCACATTGGCAATGTAGAGTACACTTTATTTCTGTGAAGTGAATGCACATATCAGAGAGCAGTTTCTTGGAACGTTTCTTTCTGGGTTTTACTTGAGGATAGCTCATTTTTCACCATAGTCTTCAATGTAATCCAAAATATCACTTTTTCGGTTTTACAGGATCAGTGTTCAAACACTGCCTTATGAGAAAAGAGGTATAACTCCCTTGCACACATCACAAAGCAGTTTCTCAGAAAGCTTCTCTGCAGTAATTATCTGAGGATATTTCCAGTTTCATCATAGTCCTGAAGGTGCTCCCTAATGTCCCTTCATGGGTCCGTCCATGATAGAGTTTCCAAGCTGTGTAATGTAAGGAAAGCTTTATCTATGTGAGATGAATAAACATCGCAAAAAGCAGATTCACAGAAAACTTCTTTCCCGTTTTTATCTGAACATATTTCCTTTTTCACCATAGTCCTGAATGTCCTCCCCAATGTCCCTTCGTGGATCCGTCCATGACAGAGTTTCCAACCGGCATACTGCAAAGAAAACTTTATCGATGTGAGATGAATACACATATCACAGAGCAGTTTCATAGAAAGTTTCTTTCCAGTTTCTGTCTGTGGCTATTTCCCTTTTCACCATAGGCATCAACATGCTCCTGAATATCACTTGGTAATTTTTTCTCCAAAAGTGTTTCCTCAATGCTGTATGAGAAGAGACGTATAACACTTTGAGTGGAATGCACACGTCACAAAACAGTTCCTAGGAGAGCTTATCTCCAGTTTCGTCTGAACATATTTCCTTTTTCACTGTAAGCCTCAAAGCGCTCCCGAATATCCCTTCACATGCTAAACATAAACAGGGTTAGAAAACTGCTCAATGAAAAAAGAGGCTTAACTAAGTGAGCGGAATGAAGATAACACTGAGCAGTTTCACAGAAAGCTTGCTTCTGGATTTTACCTGAGGATATTTCTTTCTCCATATTTTAAGGAGCATTCCCAAATGTCCTTCCTCAGATACCAAGAAAACAGTGATTTCAGACTGCTGAATCCAAAGAATGGTTTAACTCTATGAGATGAATATACACATCACAAAGCAGGTGCTCCAAAAGCTTCTCTCCAGTTTACATTGGAAGACGTTTCTTTCTCACCAAAAGCCTCTGGACGCCACTTAATATCCATTCACAGATTCCTCAAAGACAGAATTTCCAAACTAGGCAATGTAGTGTAAGGTTTACCTCTGTGAAATGAATGCACATATCAGAGAGCAGTTTCTTGAAACACTTCTTTTTGGGTTTTATTTGAGGATATTTCACTTTTCACCATAATCTTCAATGCGCTCTGAAATATCACTTTTTTGGTTTCACAGAAACAGTGTTCAAACACTGCCTTATGAGTAAAGAGGCAAATCTCGATGAGTGGAATGCACATCTGCCAAACCAGATTCTCAGAAAGGTTCTCTCCAGGTTTTATTTGAAGATATTTCCTTTTTTGCCATTGGCTGGAATGTGCTCCCGAGTGTCCCTTCGTGAATCTGTCAATGTCGGCATTCCAAAACTGCCTAATAGAAGGAAAGTTTTATCTATGTGAGATGAATATACATATCTATCACAAAGCAGTTTCACAGAGAGCTTCTTTCCAGTTTTTGTCTGAGGATATTTCCTTTTTCACCATAGCCGTCCATATACTCCTGAATGTCCCCTGGTAGTTTTTTCTCCAAAACTATTCCCCAATCCTCTATGAGAAGAAAAGTATAACTCTGTGAGTGGAATGCACACATCACAAAGCAGCTCCTCGGAAGTTGTCTCTCCAGTTTCTTTCTGAAGATATTTCCATTTTCACCATAAGCCTCCAAGCACTCCCGAGTATCCCTAAGCTGTCTAAACTAAAACAGTGTTAGAATACTGTTCAATGAAAAGAGAAGCTTAACTGTGCGAGTAGAATTCACTTGACACAGAGCACTTTCACAAAAAGCTTCCTTCTGGTTTTTATTGAAGGGTATTTCTTTTTCAGCATATTCTTCACAGCATTCCCAAATGTCCTTTCTCATGTTCCACAGAAACAGTGATTCAAAACTGCTCAATCCAAAGTATGTATTAACTCTATGAGATGAATACACACATCACAAAGCAGTTGCTCAGAATGCTTCTCTGCAGTTTTCAATGGAAGACTTTTCCTTGCTCACCAATCGTCTCCAGTCGCCACTTAATAACCTTTTGTAGATTCCTCAAAGACAGACTTTTCAAACTCGGAAATGTAGAGTAAGCTTTAACCCTCTAATGAATGCACACGTCAGAGAGCAGTTTCCTGGTATGCTTCTTTGTTGGTTTTATTCCAGGAAAATTCACTTTTTATCGTAGACTTCCATGTGCTCAGAAATATTACATTTTCCGTTTTACAGAAACAGTGTTCAAACACTGCCTTATGAGAAAGAAGTATAAATCCCTGAGTGTAATGTACACATCACAGAGCAGTTTCTCAGAAATCTTCTATCCATTTTTGATCTGAAGATATCTCCTTTTTCACCATAGGCCTGAATGTGCTCCCGAACGCTCCTTCGCGGATCCAACCATGACGGAGTTTCCAAACTGCATATTATAAGGAAAGTTTTATCTACATGAGATGAATAAACGTATCTATCACAAAACAGTTTCACAGAAATCTTTCCAGTTTTTGTCTGAGGATGTTTCCTTTTTCACCATAGCCATCCATATACTCCCGAATGTACCTTGGTAGCTTTTACTCCAGAAGGGATTCCCCAGTCCTCTATGAGAAGACAGGTATTATTCTGTGAATGGAATGCACACGTCACAAAGCCGCTCCTCGGAAAGCTTCTCTCCAGTTTCTATCTGAAGGTATTTCCTTTTTCACCCTAAGCCTCGAAGTGCTCCCGTATATCCCTTTGCAGACTAAACAAAAACAGTGTTAGAATACTGCTGTATGAAAAGAGGAGCTTAACTGTGTGAGCGGAATTCCCGCCACACAGAGCAGTTTCACAGAAAGCTTCCTTCTGGTTTCTATCTGAGGTTATTTCTTTTTCAGGATACTCTAAAGAGCGTTCCCAAATGTCCTCTCTCAGATTCCACAGAAACAGTGATTTCAAACTGCTCAATCCAAAGAATGCTTTAACTCTATGAGATGAATACACACATCACAAAAGAGTTGCTATGAAAGCTTCTCTCCAGTTTTCCACAGAAGACATTTCATTGCTCGCCACAGTCCTCCGGTTGCCACTTAATATCCCTTCGCAGAATCCTCAAGACAGACTTTTCAAACTGGGAAATGTAGAGTAAGCTTTAACTCTGTGAAATGAATGGACATGTCAGAGAGTAGCTTCTTGGAATGCTTCTTTCTGGGTTTTAGTGGAGGACATTTCACTTTTCGCCATAATTTTCAATGTGCTCCGAATATCACTTTTTTAGTTTTACAGGAACAGTGTTCAAGCAGTGCCTTATGAGAAGAAAGGTATAACATCCTGAGTGAAATGCACACATCATCAAGCAGTTTCTCAGAAAGCTTCTCTCCAGGTTTTATCTGACAATATTTCCTTTTTCACCATACGCCCAAATGTGATCCCGAATATCCCTTAGCAGATCCATCCATGACGGAGTTTCCAAGCTGTGTAATGTCAAGGAAGCTTTATCTATGTGAGATGAATAAGCATAGCAAAAAGTAGATTCAGAAAAAGCTTCTTTCCAGTTTTTATCTGAACATATTTCCTTTTTCATCATAGTCCTGGGTGTCCTCCCGAATGTCCCTTCGTGGATCTGTCCATGACAGTTTCCAAGCTGCATAATGTAAAGAAAGCTCTCTATGTGAGATGAATACACATATCAAAGATCAGTTTCATAGAAATATTCTTACCAGTTTTTGTCAGAGGCTATTTCCCTTTTCACCATAGGCATCAACACGCTCCCAAATAGCACTTGGTACCTTTTTCTCCAAAAGGGTTTAACTGATGCTGTATGAGAAGAGAGGTAAACACAGTGAGTGGAATGCACACATCACAAAGCAGTTCCTTGGAAATCTCTCCTGTTTCGGTCTCAACATATTTCCTTTTTCACCATAAGCCTCGAAGCACTCCCGAATATCCCTTCATATGCTAAACATAAAGAGGGTTAGAAAACTGCTCAATGAAAAGAGAGGCTTAAGTGAGGGAGAGGAATTAAGACGACACAGAGGAGTTTCACCAATAGCTTCCTTATGTATTTTACCTGAGGATATTTCTTTCTCCAAATTCTAAGGAGCATTCCCAAATTTCTTCCTCAGATTTAACAAAAACAGTGATTTCAAACTGCTCAATCCAAAGAATGGTTTAACTCTATGAGATGAATACACACATCACAAAGCAGTTGCTCAGAAAGCTTCTCCACTTTGCATCGGAAGACGTTTCCTTGCTCACCTCAAGACTCTGGGCGCCACATAATATCCCTTCACAGATTCCTCAAAGACAGAATTTCTAAACTGGACAACATAGAGTAAGCTTTAACTCTGTGAAATGAATGC
>NW_012101505.1:165285-172177 GCF_000951045.1 Mandrillus leucophaeus | reverse complement strand
TTCACCAATAGCTTCCTTATGTATTTTACCTGAGGATATTTCTTTCTCCAAATTCTAAGGAGCATTCCCAAATTTCTTCCTCAGATTTAACAAAAACAGTGATTTCAAACTGCTCAATCCAAAGAATGGTTTAACTCTATGAGATGAATACACACATCACAAAGCAGTTGCTCAGAAAGCTTCTCCACTTTGCATCGGAAGACGTTTCCTTGCTCACCTCAAGACTCTGGGCGCCACATAATATCCCTTCACAGATTCCTCAAAGACAGAATTTCTAAACTGGACAACATAGAGTAAGCTTTAACTCTGTGAAATGAATGCACATATCAGAGAGCAATTTCTTGGAATGTTTCTCTCTGCGTTTTATTTGAGGATATTTCACTTTCCGCCATAGTCTTTAATGCGCTCTGAAATATCACTTTTTTGATTTTACAGGAACAGTGTTCAAACACTGCTTTATGAGAAAAGAGGTATAACTCCCTGACTGGAATGTACACATCACAAAGCTGTTTCTCAGAAAGTTTCTCTCCAGTTTTTATCTGAAGATATTTCCTATTTCTCCATAGGCCTGAATGTGCTCCTGAATGCTGTTTCGTGAGTTCGTCAATGACAGTTTCAAAACTGCATAATAGAAAGAAAGACTTTTCTGTGTTAGAAGAGTAAACATATCTATTCCAAAGCAGTTTCACAGAAAGCTCCTTCCAGTTTTTGTCTGAGGATATTTCCTTTTTCACCATACCGTCCATATACTCCCGAATGTCCCCTGGTAGCGTTTTCTCCAAAAGGCATTCTCCAATCCTCTATGAGAAAAAAAATTTAACTCTGTGAGTAGAATGCACACGTCACAAACCAGCTCCTCGGAAATCTTCTCTCCAGTTTCTTTCTGAAGATATTTCTGTTTTCACCATAAGCCTCAAAGTGCTCCCGAGTGTCCCTTAGCTGACTAAACTAAAACAGTGTTAGAATACTGCTCAATGAAAACAGAAGCTTATCTGTGCAAGTGGAATTCACATGACACAAAGCAGTTTCACAGAAAGCTTCCTTCTGGATTTTATCGGAGGTTTTTTCTTTTTCAGAATATTGTTTAGAGCGTTCCCAAGTGTCCTTTCTCAGGTTCCACACAAAGAGTGATTTCAACCTGCTCAATCCAACGAATGATTTAACTCTATGAGATGAATACACACATCACAAAGCAGTGGCTCTGAAAGCTTCTCTTCAGTTTTCAATGAATGACATTTCCTTGCTTGCCACAGGCCTCTGGTTACCACTTAATATCCCTTTGCAGTATCGTCAAAAGCAGACTTTTCAAACTTGGAAATGCAGAATAATCTTTAACCCTCTGAATGAATGCACATGTCAGAGAGCAGTTTCTGGAAATGCTTCTTTCTGGGTTTTATTTCAGGATATTTCACTTTTTGCCATAGTCTTCCATGCACTCCAAAATATTACATTTTCAGTTTTAGAGGAACAGTGTTCAAACACTGCCTTAGGAGAAAAGTGGTATAACTCCCTGAGTGGAATGCACACAACACAAAGCAGTTTCTAAGAGAGCCTCTCTCCAGTTTATATCTGCAGATATCTCCTTTTTCTCTCTAGGCCTGAATGTGCTCCCAAATGTCCCTTCGTGGATCCAGCCATAAGGAAATTTCCAAACTGCATAATATAAGGAAAGATTCATCTGAGTGAGATGAATAAACATACCTATCACAAAGCAGTTTCACAGAAATCTTCTTTCCGGTTTCTGTCTGAGGATATTTCTTTTTAACCATAGCTATCCATGTATTCCCGAATGTCCCTTGGTAGCTTTTTCTCCAAAAGGGATTCCCAAATCCTCTATGAGAAGAAAGGTACAATTCTGTGAGTGGAACACACACGTCACAAAGCAACTCCTCGGAAAGCTTCTCTCCAGTTTCTATCTGAAGGTATTTCCTTTTTCACCTTAAGCCTCAAAGCATTCCTGAATATCCCCTTGCAGACTAAACAAAAACAGTGTTAGAATACTGCTCAAAGAAAACAGAAGCTTAACTGTGCAAGTGGAGTTCACATGACACAGAGCAGTTTCCCTGAAAGTTTCCTTCTGGTTTCTATCTGAGGTTATTTCTTTTTCTGGTATTCTAAAGAACGTTCTCTAATGTCCTTTCTTAGATTCCACAGAAAGTGTGGTTTCAAACTGCTCAATCCAAAGAATGGTTTAAATCTATGAGATAAACACAAACGTCACAAAAGAGTTGCTCAGAAAGCTTCTCTCCAATTTTCAATGGAAGACATTTCCTTGCTCGCCACAGACTTTCTGTTGCCACTTAATATCCCTTTGCATAATCCTCAAAGATAGACTTTCCAAAATGGGAAATGTAGAGTAAGCTTTAACTCTGTGAAATGAATGGACATGTCAGAGAGTAGTTTCTTGGAATGCTTCTTTCTGGGTTTCGTTGGACGGCATTTGACTTTTGCCATAGTCTTCAACGTGCTCCGAGCATCACTTTTTTACTTCTACAGAATCAGTGTTCAAACAATGCCTTATGAGAAGAAAGGTATAAATCCCTGAGCAGAAGGCACACATCACCAAGCAGATTCTCAGAAAGATTCTCTCCAGTTTTTCTCTGAAGATATTACCTTTTTCACGGTACTCCTGAATGTGATCCCGATTATCCCTTCGTGGATCCGTCCTTGACAGAGTTTTCAAGCTGCGTAATGTAAAGAAAGCTTTATCTATGTATGAGTGAGATGAATAAACATACCTATCACAAAGCAGTTTCACAGAAATCTTCTTTCCGGTTTCTGTCTGAGGATATTTCTTTTTAACCATAGCTATCCATGTATTCCCGAATGTCCCTTGGTAGCTTTTTCTCCAAAAGGGATTCCCAAATCCTCTATGAGAAGAAAGGTACAATTCTGTGAGTGGAACACACACGTCACAAAGCAACTCCTCGGAAAGCTTCTCTCCAGTTTCTATCTGAAGGTATTTCCTTTTTCACCTTAAGCCTCAAAGCATTCCTGAATATCCCCTTGCAGACTAAACAAAAACAGTGTTAGAATACTGCTCAAAGAAAACAGAAGCTTAACTGTGCAAGTGGAGTTCACATGACACAGAGCAGTTTCCCTGAAAGTTTCCTTCTGGTTTCTATCTGAGGTTATTTCTTTTTCTGGTATTCTAAAGAACGTTCTCTAATGTCCTTTCTTAGATTCCACAGAAAGTGTGGTTTCAAACTGCTCAATCCAAAGAATGGTTTAAATCTATGAGATAAACACAAACGTCACAAAAGAGTTGCTCAGAAAGCTTCTCTCCAATTTTCAATGGAAGACATTTCCTTGCTCGCCACAGACTTTCTGTTGCCACTTAATATCCCTTTGCATAATCCTCAAAGATAGACTTTCCAAAATGGGAAATGTAGAGTAAGCTTTAACTCTGTGAAATGAATGGACATGTCAGAGAGTAGTTTCTTGGAATGCTTCTTTCTGGGTTTCGTTGGACGGCATTTGACTTTTGCCATAGTCTTCAACGTGCTCCGAGCATCACTTTTTTACTTCTACAGAATCAGTGTTCAAACAATGCCTTATGAGAAGAAAGGTATAAATCCCTGAGCAGAAGGCACACATCACCAAGCAGATTCTCAGAAAGATTCTCTCCAGTTTTTCTCTGAAGATATTACCTTTTTCACGGTACTCCTGAATGTGATCCCGATTATCCCTTCGTGGATCCGTCCTTGACAGAGTTTTCAAGCTGCGTAATGTAAAGAAAGCTTTATCTATGTATGAAGAATACACATTTCATAGAGCAGTTTCACAGAAATCTTCTTTCCAGTTTAATCTGAGGCTATTTCCCTTTTCACCATGTTCATCAATATGCCTCCGAATATCCCTTGGTAACTTTTTCTCCAAAAGGGTTTCCCAGATGCTGAATGAGAAAAGAGGTGTAAAACTGTGAGTGGAATGCATAGGTCACGAAGCAGTTCCTCTTAAAGTTTCTCTCCAGTTTCTATCTGAACATACTTCCTTTTTCACCATAAGTCTCAAAGTGCTTCCGAATATCCCTTCGAACACTAAACATAAACAGTGTTAGAGAACTGGTCAATGAAAAGAGAACCTTAACTGAGTGAGAGGAATTCACACGATACATAGCAGGTTCACAGAAATCTTCCTTCCGGTTTTTATCTGAGGCTACTTCTTTCTTCATGTTCTAAGTAGCGTTCCCAAATGTCCTAACTCAGATTACATGGAAACAGTGATTTCTAACTGCTCAATCCAAAGAATGATTTAACTCTATAAGATGAATACACACGTCACAAAGCAGTTGCTCGGAAAGCTTCTCTGCAGTTTTCAACGGAAGACATTTCCTTGCTCACCAGTGGACTCCGGTCACCAATTAATATCCCTTCACAGCTTCCTCAAGAGAGACTTTCCAAACTGGGCAATGTAGACTAAGCTTTATCCATGTGAAATAAATGCACACATAAGAGAGCAGTTTCTTAGAACAATTCCTTCTGGATTTTGTTTGAGTATAGTTCACTTTTGGACATAGTCTTCGAAGTGCACCAAAATATCACTTTTTTGGTTTTACAGGCACAGTGTTCAAACACTGCCTTATGAGAAAAGAGGTATAACTACCTGAGTGGAATGCATACATTACAAAGTTGTTTCTCAGAGTTTCTTTCCTGTTTTTATCTGAAGATATTTCCTTTTTCACCATAGGCCTGAATGTGCTCCTGAGTGTCTCTTTGTGGATCCGTTCATGACGGAGATTCCTAACTGCGTAATATAGAAAGGATTTATCTACGAGAAATCAATAAGTATATCTATCACAAAGCAGTTTCACAGAAAGCTTCTTTCCAGTTTTTGTCTGAAAATATTTCCTTTTTAACCATTGCCATCCATATACTCCCGAATGTCCCATGGTAGCTTTTTCTCCAAAAGGGATTCCTCAATCCTCTATGAGAAGAAAGGTATAACTCTTTGAGTGGAGTGCACACGTCACAAAGCAGTTCCTTGGAAAGCATCTCTCCAGTTTCTATCTGGAGATATTTCCATTTTCACCATAAGCCTCAAAGAAATCCCCAATATCCGTTCACAGACTAAAGAAAAACAGTGTTAGAATACTGCTTAATGAGAATAGGAGCTGAACTGTGTAGTGGAGTTCACACAACACAGAGCAGTCTCACAGAAAGCTTCCTTCTGCTTTTTATCTGAGGGTATTTCTTTTTCAGCATATTCTCAAGAGCATTCCCAAGTATCCTTTCTCAGATTCCACAGAAACAGTGATTTCAAACACTTCAATCCAAAGAATGATCTAACCCTATGAGAATAATACTCACATCACAAAGCAGTTGCTCAGAAAGCTTCCCTCCAGTTTTCAAAGTAAGACATTTCCTTCCTCACCACAGGCCCCTCTTAATATCCCTTTGCAGACTCCTCAAAGACAGAGTTTCCAAAGTGGGCAATGCAGTGTAAGCTTCAACTCTCTGAAATGAATGCATACGTTGGAGAGCAGTTTCGTGGAACACTTCTTTCTGGGTTTTATTTGAGGAGAGTTCTCTTTTCTCCGTAGTCTTCAATGTGCTCCGTAGTATCACTTTTCGGTTTTACAGGAACAGTGTTCAAACACTGCCTTATGAGAAAAGAGGTATAACATCCTGAGTGGATTGCACACGTCCCAAAGCAGTTTCTCAGAAAGCTTCTCTACAGTTTTTATCTGAAGATATTTCCATTTTCACCATACGCCTGAATGTATACCCGAACGTCCCTTTACAGATTCGTCCATGACAGAGTTACCAAGCTGTATAAGATAAAGAAATGTTTATCAATGTCAGGTGAATAAAAATAACAAAAAGCAGATTCACAGAAAGCCTCTTTCCAGTTTTCATCTGATGTTATTTCCTTTTTCACCATACTCCTGTATTTGCTCCCGAATGTCCCATGGCGGATCCTTCCATGACGGAGTTTCCAAGCTGTGTAATGTAAAGAAAGCTTTATCTATGTGAGATGAATACACATATCACAGAGCAGTTTCACTGGAAGCTTCTTTCCAGTTTTTGTCCGAGGCTATATACGTTTTCACCATAGGCATCAATATGCTCCCGGATATCCCCTGGTAGCTTTTTCTCCAAAATGATTTCCCCAATGCTGTATGAGAAGAGAGGTATAACACTGTGAGTGGAATGCACACGTCACAAAGCAGCTCCTCGGAAATCTTCTCTCCAGTTTCTATCTTAAGATATTTCCGTTTTCACCATAAGCCTTAAAGAGCTCCCACATATCCCTTTGCAGACTAAACACAGTATTAGAATACTGCTCAATGAAAAGAGAAGCTGAACTGTGTGAGTGGAATTAACACGACACAGAGCAGTTTCACAGAAAGCTTCCTTCTGCTTTTTATCTGAGTGTACTTCTTTTAAAGCATATTCCAAAGAGTGTTCCCAAATGTCATTTCTCAGGTTCCACAGAAACATTGATTTCAAACTTCCCAATCCAAAGAATGATTTAACTCTATGAGATGAATACACACATTACAAAGCAGTAGCTCATAAAGCTTCTCTCCAGTTTTCAACGGAAGACATTTCCTTTCACACTACAGGCCTCTGGGCGCCACTAAATATCCCTTAGTAGATTCCTCAAAGACAGAGTTTCCAAGTGGTCAATGTACAGTGAGCTTTAACTCTGTGAAATAAATGCCCATATCAGAGAGCAGTTTCTTGGAACACTTCTTTCTGGATTTTATTTGAGGGTAATTCACTTTTTGCCATAGCCTTTAATGCGCTCTGAAATAGCACTTTTTCAGTATTACAAGAAGAGTGTTCAATCACTGCCTTATGAGAAAAGAGGTATAACTCCTGAGTGGAATGCACACATCACAAAGCAGTTTCTCAGAAAGCTTCTCTCCGATTTTTATCTGAAAATA
>NW_012101505.1:164335-165083 GCF_000951045.1 Mandrillus leucophaeus | reverse complement strand
TGAATGCACACGTCAGAGAGCAGTTTCTTGGAATGCTTCTTTCTGGGTTTTATTTCAGGATATTTCACTTTTCACCACAGTCTTCAATGCGCTGCGAAATATCACTTTTTCAGTTTTACAGGAAGAGTGTTTAAACACTGCCTTATGAGAAAAGAGGGATAACACCCTTAGTGGAATGCACGCATCACAAAGCAATTTCTCAGAAAACTTCTCTCCAGTTTTTATCTGAATATATGTCCTATTTCCCAACAGGCCTGAATGCACTCCCGAATGTCCTTTCACAAATTCATCCGTGATGCTGTTCAGAACAATGTCATAGAAAGAAAGTTTTATCTATGTGAGTTGAATACATATATCTATCAAAAGCAGTTTCACAGAAAACTTCTTCCCAGTTTTTGGCTGAGGATATTTCCTTTTCCACCATAGCCATCTGTATTCTCCCAAATGTCCCCTGACAGCTTTTTCTGCAAGGGAGATTCCCCATTCTCTATGAGAAGGAAAGAATAACTCTGTGAGTAGAATGAACGCATCACAAAGCAGCTCCTCAGAAATCTTGTCTCCAGTATCTATCTGAAGATATTTCCATTTTCACAGTAAGCCTCAAGGCGCTCCCAAGTATCCCCTAGCTGACTAACCTAAAACAGTGCTAGAATACTGCTCAATGAAAACAGAAGCTGAATTGTGTGAGTGGAATTCACATGAACTAGAGCAGTTTCACAGAAAGTTTCCTTTTGGTTTTTATTGCAGG
>NW_012101505.1:140935-163323 GCF_000951045.1 Mandrillus leucophaeus | reverse complement strand
AGGTGAATAAAAATAACAAAAAGCAGATTCACAGAAAGCCTCTTTCCAGTTTTCATCTGATGTTATTTCCTTTTTCACCATACTCCTGTATTTGCTCCCGAATGTCCCATGGCGGATCCTTCCATGACGGAGTTTCCAAGCTGTGTAATGTAAAGAAAGCTTTATCTATGTGAGATGAATACACATATCACAGAGCAGTTTCACTGGAAGCTTCTTTCCAGTTTTTGTCCGAGGCTATATACGTTTTCACCATAGGCATCAATATGCTCCCGGATATCCCCTGGTAGCTTTTTCTCCAAAATGATTTCCCCAATGCTGTATGAGAAGAGAGGTATAACACTGTGAGTGGAATGCACACGTCACAAAGCAGCTCCTCGGAAATCTTCTCTCCAGTTTCTATCTTAAGATATTTCCGTTTTCACCATAAGCCTTAAAGAGCTCCCACATATCCCTTTGCAGACTAAACACAGTATTAGAATACTGCTCAATGAAAAGAGAAGCTGAACTGTGTGAGTGGAATTAACACGACACAGAGCAGTTTCACAGAAAGCTTCCTTCTGCTTTTTATCTGAGTGTACTTCTTTTAAAGCATATTCCAAAGAGTGTTCCCAAATGTCATTTCTCAGGTTCCACAGAAACATTGATTTCAAACTTCCCAATCCAAAGAATGATTTAACTCTATGAGATGAATACACACATTACAAAGCAGTAGCTCATAAAGCTTCTCTCCAGTTTTCAACGGAAGACATTTCCTTTCACACTACAGGCCTCTGGGCGCCACTAAATATCCCTTAGTAGATTCCTCAAAGACAGAGTTTCCAAGTGGTCAATGTACAGTGAGCTTTAACTCTGTGAAATAAATGCCCATATCAGAGAGCAGTTTCTTGGAACACTTCTTTCTGGATTTTATTTGAGGGTAATTCACTTTTTGCCATAGCCTTTAATGCGCTCTGAAATAGCACTTTTTCAGTATTACAAGAAGAGTGTTCAATCACTGCCTTATGAGAAAAGAGGTATAACTCCTGAGTGGAATGCACACATCACAAAGCAGTTTCTCAGAAAGCTTCTCTCCGATTTTTATCTGAAAATAGTTCTTTTTTCACCATAGTCCTGAATGTGCTCCCGAATGTCCCTTTGTGGATCAGTCCATGACGTAGTTTCCAATCTGCGTAATGTAATGGGAGGTTTATCTATGTGAGATGAATAAACATAGCAAAAAGCAGATTCACAGAAAGCTTCTTTCCAGTTTTTACCTGAAGATATTTCCTTCTTCACCATAGTCCTGAATATGATCCTGAATGTCCCTTTACTGATCTATCCATGACAGAGTTTCCAAGTTGTGAAATGTAAAGAAAGTTTTATCTGTGTGAGATGAATACACATATCACAGAGCAGTTTCACAGAAAGCTTCATTCCAGTTTTTGTCTTAGGCTATTTCCCTTTTCACCATAGGCATCAATATGCTATCCCTTGATACCTTAGTATCCAAAAGGGTTTCCCTGGTGCTGTTTGAGAAGAGAGGTATAACACTGTTAGTGGAATGAACACATCACAAAGCAGTTCCTCAGAAAGCTTCTCTCCAGTTTCTATCTGAACATATTTTCTTTTTCACCATAGGCCTGAAAAACCTCCCAAATATCCCTTCACGGATCCGTCCATGACGGAGTTTCCAAACTGCATAATATAAAGACAGTTTTTTCTATGTGAGATGAATAAACATATCTATGACAAAGCAGTTTCACAGAAAGCTTCTTTCCAATTTTCGTCTCAGGATATTTTCTTTTCCACCATAGCCATCCATATACTTCCGAATGTCCCTTGGTAGTTTTTCTCCAAATGGGATTCCCCAATCTTCTACGAGAAGAAAGGTATAAGTCTGTGAGGGGAATGCAAACGTCACAAAGCAGCTCCACAGAAGTCTTCTCTACAGTTTCTATCTGAAGATACTTCCGTTTTCATCATAAGCCTCAAAGCACCCCCGAATATCCCTTTGCAGACTAAACAATAATAGTATTAGAATAATGCTCAATGAAAAGAGATGCTTAACTATGTGAGTGGAATTCACACAAAACAGAGCTGTTTTACAGAAAGACTCCTCTGGTTCTTATCTGAAGGTATTAATTTTACAGCATATTCTAAAGAGTGTTCCCAAACGTCCTTTCTCAGGTTCCACAGAAACAGTGATTTCAAACTGCTCAATCCAAAGAATGATGTAACTTTATGAGTTGAATAAATACACCCCAAAACTGTTGCTCAGAAATCTTCTGTCCAGTTTTCAATGGAAAATATTTTCTTGCTCACCACAGGCCTCCGGTCGCCACTTAATATCCCTTCACAGATTCCTCAAAGACAGATTTTCCAAACTGGGAAATGCAGAGTAAGCTTTAACTCTGTTAAATGAATGCACATATCAGAGACCAGTTTCGTGGAATGCTTCTTTCTGGGTGTTTTATGAGGATATTTCACTTTTAGCCATGGTCTTCAAAGCGAACTGAAATATCACTTTTTCAGTTTTACACAATCAGTGCTCAAACACTGCCTTATGAAAAAAGAGGTATAACTCCCTGAGTTAATGCACATATCACAAAGCAGTTTCTCAGACAGTTTCTCTCCAGTTTTTATCTGAAGATATTTCCTTTTTCAACTTAGGCCTGAATGTGCTCCCAAATGTCCCTTCGCAAATCCATCCATGATGGAGATTCAGAACTGCATAGTAGAAAGAAAATTTTATCTATGTGAGATGAATAAACGTATCTATCACAAAGCAGTTTCACAGCAAGCTTCTTTCCAGTTTTTGTCTGAAGATATTTCCTTTTTCACCATAGCTGTCCATATACTCCAGAATGTCCTCTGCTAGCTTGTTCTCCAAACGGGATTCTGCAATCTTCTATGAGAAGAAAAGTATAACTCTGTGAGTGGAATGTACACGTCACAAAGCAGCTCCTCGGAAACCTCCCCAGTATCTATGTGAAATTATTTCTGTTTTCACCGTAAGCCTCAAAGCGTTTCCGAGTATTCCTTAGCTGACTAACCAAACACAGTGTTAGAATACTTCTCAATGAAAACAGAAGCTTAACAGTGCGAGTGAAATTCACGTGACCTAGAGTATTTTCACAGAAAGTTTCCTTCTGGTTTTTATCACAGGGTATTTCTTTTTCAGCATATTCTTTAGTGCATGCCCAAATGTCCTTTCTCAGGCTCCACAGAAACAGTGACTTCAAACTGCTCATTCCAAAGAATGTTTTAACTCTATGAGATGAATACACACATTACAAAGCAGTTGCTCCAAAAACTTCTCTCCAGTTTTCATCGGAAGACATTTCCCTTCTCAACAGAAGCACCCAGGCGGCACTTTATAACCCTTCACAGAGTCCTCAAAGACAGAGTTTCCAAACTGGACAACGTAGTGTAAGCTTTAAATCTCTGCAATGAATGCACACGTCAGAGAGCTGGTCCTTGGAACGCTTCTTTCTGGGTTTTAATTGAGGACATTGAACTTTTCGCCATAATCTTCAATGCACTGCAAAATATCAATTTTTCATTTTTACGGGAACAGTGTTCAAACACTGCCTTAGGAGAAAAGATGTATAAGTCCCTGAGTGGAAAGCACATCACAAAGCAGGTTTTCAGAGAGTTTCTCTCCAGTTTTTATCTGAAGATATCTCCTATTTCCCTACAGGCCTGAATGGGCTCCCCAATGTCCCTTTGCTAATCTGTCTATGAGGCATATTCAAAACTGCGTAATAGAAAGAAAGTTTTATCTATGTGAGATGAATAGACATATCTTTCACAAAGCAGTTTCCCAAAATTTTCTTTCCAATATTTGTCTGAGAATATTCTCTTTTTCACCATAGCCATCCATATACTCCCAGATGTCCCCTGGTACCTTTTTCTCCAAGTGGAATTCCACAAACCCCTCTGAGAAGAAAATTATTACTCTGTGAGTGGAAAGCACACGTCACAAAACAGCTCATCAGAAATCTTCTCCCTGGTGTCTATCTGAAGATATTTCTGTTTTCACCATAAGCTTCAAAGCGCTCCCGAGTATCCCTTGGCTGACTAACCTAAAACAGTGTTAGAATACTGCTCAAAGAAAAGAGAAGCTGAATTGTGTGAATGGAATTCACGTGAACTAGAACAGTTTCACAGAAAGTTTCCTTTTGATTTTTATTGCAGGCTATTGCTTTTTCAGCATATACATAAGACCATTCCCAAATGTCCTTTCTCAGGTTCCACAGAAACAGTGATTTCAATGTGTTCAACCAAAGAATGATTTAACTCTATGAGATGAATACACACATCACAAAGCAGTTGCTCCAAAAGCTTCTCTCCAGTTTTCATCGGAAGACGTTTCCTTTCTCAACACAAGCCTCTGGATGCCACTTAATATCCCTTCACAGATTCCTGACAGACAGAGTTTCCAAACTGGGCAACGTAATGTAAGCTTTAACTCCCTAAAATGAATGCACACGTCAGAGAGCAGTTTCTTGGAATGCTTCTTTCTGGGTTTTATTTCAGGATATTTCACTTTTCACCACAGTCTTCAATGCGCTGCGAAATATCACTTTTTCAGTTTTACAGGAAGAGTGTTTAAACACTGCCTTATGAGAAAAGAGGGATAACACCCTTAGTGGAATGCACGCATCACAAAGCAATTTCTCAGAAAACTTCTCTCCAGTTTTTATCTGAATATATGTCCTATTTCCCAACAGGCCTGAATGCACTCCCGAATGTCCTTTCACAAATTCATCCGTGATGCTGTTCAGAACAATGTCATAGAAAGAAAGTTTTATCTATGTGAGTTGAATACATATATCTATCAAAAGCAGTTTCACAGAAAACTTCTTCCCAGTTTTTGGCTGAGGATATTTCCTTTTCCACCATAGCCATCTGTATTCTCCCAAATGTCCCCTGACAGCTTTTTCTGCAAGGGAGATTCCCCATTCTCTATGAGAAGGAAAGAATAACTCTGTGAGTAGAATGAACGCATCACAAAGCAGCTCCTCAGAAATCTTGTCTCCAGTATCTATCTGAAGATATTTCCATTTTCACAGTAAGCCTCAAGGCGCTCCCAAGTATCCCCTAGCTGACTAACCTAAAACAGTGCTAGAATACTGCTCAATGAAAACAGAAGCTGAATTGTGTGAGTGGAATTCACATGAACTAGAGCAGTTTCACAGAAAGTTTCCTTTTGGTTTTTATTGCAGGCTTTTGCTTTTTTAGCACATACTTAAGAGCATTCCCAAATGTCCTTTCTCAGGTTCCACAGAAACAGTGATTTCAAATTGCTCAATCCAAAGAATGATTTAACCCTATGAGATGAATATACACATCACAAAGCAGGTGCTCCAAAAGCTTCCCTCCAGTTTACATCGGAAGACGTTTCTTTCTCACCAAAAGCCTCTGGGCGCCACTTAATATCCCTTCACAGATTCCTCAAAGACAGAATTTCCAAACTGGGCAATGTAGTGTAAATTTTAATTCTCTGAAATGAATGCACACGTCAGAGAGCAGTTTCTTGCAACTCTTCTTTCTGGGTTTTACTTCAGGATATTTCAATTTTGGCCACAGTCTTCAATGCGCTGCTAAATATCACTTTTTCAGTTTTACAGGAACAGTGTTTAAACACTGCCTGAGTATAATGTACACATCACAAAGCAGTTTCTCAGCAAGCTTCTCTCCGGTTTTTATCTGAAGATATGTCCTATTTCCCCACAGGCCTGAATGAGCCCCCGAATGTCCCTTCGCAAATCTGTCCGCGATGCAGTTTCAAAACTGCGTAATATAAAGAAAATTTTATCTCTGTGTTATGAATAAACATATCTATCACAAAGCACTTTCACAGAGAGCTGTTTTCCAGTTTTTGTCTGAGGATATTTCCAATTTCACCATAGTCGTCTATATACTCCCGAATGTCCCTTGGTATCTTTTTCTCCAAAAGAGATTCCCCAATTCTCTAAGCGAAGAAAAGTATAACCCTGTGAGTGGAATATATATGTTACAGAACAGCTCCTCGGAAATCTTCTCTCCAGTTTCCATCCGAAGGTATTTCCTTTTTCACCATAAGCCTCAAAGTGCTCCCAGATATCCCTTCACTCACTAAACAAAAACATTGTTAGAATACTGCTCAATGAAAAAAGAAGCTTAACTGAGCGAGCAGAATTCACATGACAGAGAGTAGTTTCACAGAAAGCTTCCTTCTGGTTTCTATCTGCGGTTATTTCTTTTTCAGCATATTCTAAAGAGAGTTTCCAAATGTTCTTTCTCAGATTCTTCAGAAACAGATTTTAAAGTGCTCAATCCAAAGAATGATTTAACTCTATGAGATGAAAACACACATCACAAAAGAGTGGCTCAGAAAACTTCTCTCTAATTTTCAATGGAAGAGATTTCGTTGCTTGGCACAGGCCTACACTTGCCACTTAATATCCCTTCACAGAATCCTCAAAGACAGACTTTCCAAACTGGAAAATGTAGAGTAAGCTTTAACTCTGTGAAATGAATGGACATGTCAGAGAGCAGTTTCTTGCAATGCTTTTTTCTGGGTTTTATTTGATGACATTTCACTTTTTACCATAGTCTTCAATGTGCACCTAGTATCACCTTTTTAATTTACAGGACCATTGTTCAAACAGTGCCTTTTAAGAAGAAAGTTGTAACTCCCTGAGTGGAATGAAAACATCATCAAGCAATTTCTCAGAAAGCTTCTCTCCAGTTTTTATCTGACTATATATTCTTTTTCATCATAGGCCTGAATGTGATCCTGAAAATCCCTTCACGGATCCATCCATGACGGAGTTTCCAAGCTTCATAATGTAAAGAAGGTTTATCTATGTGAGACGAGTAAACATAGCAAAAAGTATATTCACAGAAAGTTTCTTAGCAGTTTTTATCTGAAGATATTTCCTTTTTCACCATAGTCTTGAATGTGCTCCCAAATGTCCCTTTGTGGATCCATCCATGACAGAGTTTCCAAGCTCAGTAATGTAAAGAAAGTTTTATCTATGTGAGATGAATACACATATCATGGAGCAGTTTCAGAGAAACCTTCTTTCCAGTTTTTGTCTGAGGCTACTTCCCCTTTCACCATAGGCTTCAACATGCTCCCGAATATCACTTGGTAACTTTTTCCCCAAAATGGTTTCCCCCATGCTGTATGAGAAGAGAAGTATAACACTGTGAGTGAAATGCACATGTCACAAAGCAGTTCCTCAGAAAGCTTCTCTCCAGTTTCAGTCTGAACATATTTCCTTTCTCACCGTAAGCCTCAGAGTGCTCCCGAATATCCTTTCACATGCTAAACATAAAGAGGGTTAGAAAACTGCTCAATGAAAAGAGAGGCTTAACTGAGTGAGAGGAATTAAGGTGACACAGAGCAGTTTCACAGAAAGCTTCTTTCTGAATTTTACCTGAGGATATTTCTTTCTCCATATTCTAAGGAGCATTCCCAAATGTCCTTCCTCAGATTCCACAAAAAGAGTGACTTCAAACTGCTTATTCAAAAATGATTTAACTCTATGAGATGAACAGTCACATCACAAAGCAGGTGCTTGGAAAGATTCTCTCCAGTGTTCCTCGGAAGACGTTTCCTTGCTCACCACAAGCCTCTGGGCGCCACTTAATGTCCCTTCATAGATTCTGCAAAGACAGAGTTTTCAAACTGGGCAATATAGAGTAAGCTTTACCTCTATGAAATGAATACACATATCAGAGAGCAGTTTCTTGGAACGCTTCTTTCTGGGTTTTATTTGAGGATATTTCACTTTTCACCATAGTCTTCAATGCGCTCCGACGTGGGTCAAACACTGGCTTATGGGAAAAGAGGTAAAACTCGCTGAGTGAAATGCACACACCACAAAGCAGTTTCTCAGAAAGCTTCTCTTCCGTTTTTATCTGAAGACATTTCCTTTTCATCATAGGCATGAATGTGATCCTGAATATTCCTTCACAGATCCATCCATGACGGAATTTCCATGCTGTGTAATGTAAGGAAAGCTTTATCTATGTGAGATGAATAAATATAGCAAAAAGCAGATTCACAGAAACTTGTTTCCAGTTTTTATCTGAAGTTATTTCCTTTTTCAGCACAGTCCTGAATGTGCTCCCGAGTGTCCCTTCATGGATCCATCCGTCACAGAGTTTCCAAGCTGCATAATGTAAAGAAAGCTTTATCTATGTGAGCTGAATACACATATCACAAATCAGTTTCACAGAAAGCTTCTTTCCAGTTTTTATCTGAGGCTATTTCCTTTTTCACCATATGTATCATATGCTCCCGAATATTCCTTGGTACCGTTTTCTCCAAAATGTTTTCCCGATGCTGTATGAGAAGAGAGGTATAACACTCTGAGTAGAATGCACACATCACAAAGCAGTTCCTCGGCAAGCTTCTCTCCATTTTCTATCTGAAGATATTTCCCTTTTCACTGTAAGACTGAAAGCACTCCCGAATATCACATCGCACGCTAAACATAAACCGTATGAAAACTGGTCAATGCAAGAGAAGCTTAACTGAGAGAGAGGAATTCACAGGACACACAGCAGGTTCACAGAAAGCATCCTTCTTGTTTTTATCTGAGGATATTTAGTTTTCCATATTGCAAAGAGCGTTCCCAAATATCCTTCCTTAGATTCCACAGAAACAGCGATTTCAAACTACTGAATCCAAAGAATGGTTTATCTCTATGAGATGAACACACACATCACAAAGCAGTTGCTCAGAAATCTTCTCTCCAGTTTTCAATGTAAGACATTTCCTTTCTCACCACAGGCCTCCAGGGCACCACTTAGCGTCCCTTCGCATATTCCTCAAAGACAGAATTTGCAAATGGCACAATGTAGAGTACGCTTTAATTCTGTGAAATGAATGCACATATCAGAGAGCAGTTTCTTGGAACGCTTCTTTCTGGGTTTTATTTGAGGAGAGTTCTCTTTTCGTCATAGTCTTCAAAGCGCTATGAAAGATCACATTTTCGGTTTTAAAGGAACAGTGTTGAAACACTGCCTTATGAGAAATGAGGTATATCTCCCTGAGTGGAATGCACACATCACAAAGCAGTTTCTCAGAAAGCTTCTCTCCAATTTTTATATGAAGAGATTTCCGTTTTCATCATAGGCCTGAAAGTGCTTCTGAATGTCCCTTTGTGGATCTGTCCTTGACACAGTTTACAAACTGCTTAACATAATGTTTTATCTATGTGAGATGAATAAACATATCTATCACAAAGCAGTTTCCCAGAAAGCTTCTTCCCCATTTCTGTCTGAGGATAATTCTTGTTTCACAATAGCCGTCTATATACTCTTGAATGTCCCTTGGTAGTTTTTTCTCCAAAAGAGATTTCCCAATCCTCTATGAGAAGAAAGCTATAACTCTGTGAGTGGAAATCACACATCACAAAACTGCTCCTCAGTAAGCTTCTCTCTAGTGTTTATCTGAAGATATTTCCATTTTCACCATAAGCCTCTAAGCGCTCCTGAGTATCCCTTCACAGACTAAACACAGTGTTAGAATACTGCTCAATGAAAAGAGAAGCATAGCTGTGTGAGTGGAAATCACATGAATAAGAGCAGTTTCACAGAAAACTTCCTTGTGGTTTTCATTTGAGGGTATTTTCTTTTCAGCATGTTCTAAAGACCATTCCCAAATGTCCTTTACAGCCTCCACAGAAACAATGAATTCCAACTGCTCAAACCAAAGAATGATTTAACTCTATGAGATGAACCCACACATCACAAAGCCAGTGCTCAGAAAGCTTCTCTCCAGTTTTTAATGAAGGAAATTTTCTTGCTCACCACAGGCCCCCGAGCGCCACTTAATATCTCTTCGCAGGTTCCTCAAAGACAGACTTTCTAAACTAGGCAATGTAGAGTAAGCTTTAATTCTGTGAAATGAATGCGCACATCAGAGAGCTGCTTCTTGGACCGCTTCTTTCTAGGTTTTATTTGCGGATAGTTCAATTTTCAGCATAGTCTTCAATGCGCTCCGAAATATCACATTTTCAGTTTTACAGGAAACGTGTTCAAACACTGCACTATGAGAAAAGAGTTATAATTCCCTGAGTGAAATGCACACATCACAATGCAGTTTCTCACAAAGCTTCTCTCCAGGTTTTATCTGAGACATTTCCATTTTCAAAATAGTCTTGAATGTGGTCCCAAATGTCCCTTTGCAGATTCTTCTATGACAGAGTTTCCAAGCTGCATAATGTAAAGAAAGCTTTATCTATGTGAGATGAATAAAAATAGCAAAAAGCAGATTCACAGAAAGCTTCTTTCCAGTTTTTCTCTGAGGATATTTCCTTTTTCACCATAGCCATCCATATGCACCCAAATGTCCCTTGGTATCTTTTTCTCCAAAAGACATTTCCCAATCCTTTATGAAAACAGAGGGATAACACTCCGAGTGAAATGCACAGGTCCAAAGCAGTGCCTCGGAAAACCTCTCTCCAGTTTGTATCTGAACATATTTCCTTTTTCACGGTAAGCCTCAAAGCACTCCTGAATATCCCTTCGCACGCTAAACATAAAGAGTGTTAGAAAAGTGCTCCATGAAAACAGAAGTTTAGCTGAGTGAAAGGAATTCACGTGACACATAGCAGTTTCACAGAAAGCTTCCTTCTGGTTTTCATCTGAGGATATTTCTTTCTCCATATTCCAAAGAACGATGCCAAATGTCCTTCCTGAGATAGCACAGAAACAGTGATTTCAAACTGCTCAATCCAAGGAATGGTGTAATTCTATGAGATGAATACAGACATCACAAAGCAGTTGCTTAGAAAACTTCTCTCCAGTTTTCATGGGAAGACATTTCCTTGCCCTCCATAGGCCTCCGGGGCACCACTTAATATCCCTTCGCATATTCCTCAAAGACAGAGTTTGCACACTGGGCAATGTAGAGTACACTTTAATTCTATGAAGTGAATGCACATGTCAGAGAGCAGTTTCTTTGAACTCTTCTTTCTGGGTTTTACTTGAGGATAGTTCACTTTTCGTCATAGTCTTCATTGCACTCCAAAATATGACTTTTTCGGTTTTACAAGAACACTGTTCAAACACTGCCTTATGAGAAAAGAAGTATAATTCCCTGAGTGCAATGCACAGATCACAAAGCAGTTTCTCAGAAAGCTTCTCTGTGTAATTACCTGAAGATATTTCACTTTTCACCGTAGTCCTGAATGTGCTCCCCAATGTCCCTGCACGGACCTGTCCATGACAGAGTTTCCAAGCTGCGTAACGTAAAGAAAACTTTATCTATACGAGATGAATACACATATCACAAATGAGTTTCACAGATAGCTTCTTTCCAGTTTTTGTCTGAGGCTATTTCCTTTTTCACCATAGCTGTCATATGCTTCCGAATATCCCTTGCTACCTTTTTCTCCAAAATGTTTTCCCGATGCTGTATGAGAACAGAGGTATAACATTCTGAGTGGAATGCACACATCACAAATCAGTTCCTCGGAAAGCTTCTCTCCATTTTCTATCTGAAGATATTTCCTTTTTTACTGTAAGCCTGAAAGCACTCCCGAATATACCTTCACACGCTGAACATAAAGAGTATGAAACCTGATCAACGCAAGAGAAGCTTAACTGAGTGAGAGGCATTCACACGACACATAGCAGTTTCACAGAAAGCATCCTTCTTGTTTTTATCTGAGGATATTTAGTTTCCATATTCTAAAGAGCATTCCCAAAGGTCCTTCCTCAAATTCCACAGAAACAGTGATTTCAAACTGCTCAATCCAAAGAATGGTTTAACTGTATGACATGAATACACACATCGCAGAGCAGTTGCTCAGAAAGCTTCTCTCCAGTTTTAAAAGGAAGACATTTCCTTCCTCACCACAGACCTCTGGGAGCCACTTAATATCCCTTCGCAGATTCCTCAAAGACAGAGTTTCCAAACTGGGCAATGTAAAGTAAGCTTTAACTCTGTGAAATGAATGCACATTTCAGAGAGCAGTTTCTTGGAATGCTTCTTTCTAGGTTTCATTGAGGATACTTCACTTTTCGCCATAGTCTTCAATGCATTCCGAAATAACTTTTTCATTTTTAAGGGAACAGTGCTCAAACACTGCCTTATGACAAAAGAGGTATAACTCCCTGAGTGGAATGCACAAATCACAAAGCAGTTCCTCAGAAAACTTCTCTCCAGTTTTTATCTGAAGATATTTCCTTTTTCACCATAGGCCTGAATGTGCTCAAGAATGTCCTTTTGCGGATCTGTGCATGAGGGAGTATACAAACTTCGTAATATAAGGAAAGTTTTATCTCTTTGAGATGAATAAACATATCTATCACAAAGCAGTTTCTCAGAAAGGCTCTCTCCAGTTTTTGTCTGAGGATGTTTACTTTTTCACCATGGGCCAGAATGTGATCCCGAATATCCCTTCACGGAACCATCCATGACAGAGTTCCCAAGCTGCATAATGTAATGAAAGCTTTATCTATGTGAGAAGAATACACATTTCACAGAGCAGTTTAACAGAAAGCTTCTTTCCAGTTTTAGTCTGAGGCTATTTTCCTTTTCACCATGTTCACCAATATGCCTCAGAATATCCCTTGGTACCTTTTCCTCCAAAAGGGCTTCCCCGATGCTGTATGAGAAGAGAGGTATAACACTGTGAGTGAATGCATATGTCACGAAGCAGTTTCTCTTAAAGCTTCTCTCCAGTTTCTATCTGAACATATTTCCTTTTTCACCTAGAGTCTCGAGTGCTTCTGAGTATCCCTTCGAACGCTAAACATAAATAGTGTTAGAAAACTGGTCAAAGGAAAGAGAACCTTAATTGAGTGAGAGGAATTCACATGATACATAGCAGTTTCACAGAAATCTTCCTTCTGGTTTTTATCTGAAGCTATTTCTTTCTCCATATTCTAAGGAGTGTTCCCAAATGTCCTAACTCAGATTCCATAGAAACAGTGATTTCAAACTGCTCAATCCAAAGAATGATTTAACTCTATGAGATGAATACACATGTCACAAAGCAGTTGCTCAGAAAGCTTCTCTCCAGTTTTCAACGTAAGACATTTCCTTCCTCACCACAGGCCTCCGGGAGCCTCTTAATATCCATTCGCAGATTCCTCAAAGACAGAGTTTCCAAACTGGGCAAAGTAGAGTCTGTTTTAACGCTGTGAAAGGAATGTACATATAAGAGAATAGTTTCTTGGAACCCTTCTTTCTGCGTTTTATTTGAGGAGAGTTCTCTTTTGGCCATAGTCTTCAATGCGCTCTGTAATATCACTCTTTCAGTTTTACAGGAACAGTGTTCAAACACTGCCTTTGAGAAAAGAGGTATAACTCCCTGAGTGGAATGCACACATCACAAAACAGTTTCTCAGAAAACTTCTCTCCAGTTTTTATCTGAAGATATTTCCTTTTTCACCATTGGCCTGAATGTGCTCCTGAGTGTCCCTTCACGAATCCGTCCATGTTGGCGTTTCAAAACTGTGAAATAGAAGGAAAGTTTTATCTATGTGAGATGAATAAACATATCTCTCACAAAGCAGTTGCACAGAAAGATTCTTTCCAGTTTTTGTCTGAGGATATTTCTTTTTTCACCATCGCCGTCCATATACTCCCGAATGTCGCCTGTTAGCTTTTTCTCCAAAAGGGATTCCCCAATCCTCTATGAGAAGAAAAGTATAACTCTATGATTGGATTGCACACGTCACAAAGCAGCTCCTCGGAATTGTTCTCTCCAGTATCTTTCTGAAGATATTTCCGTTTTCACCATAAACCTCAATGTGCTCCAAGTTTCCATTAGCTGACTAAACCAAAATAGTGTTAGAATACTGCTAAATGAAATCAGAAGCTTAACTGTGAGAGTGGACTTCCCGTGACCTAGAGTAGTTTCACAGAAAGTTTCCTTCTTGTTGTTATCAGAGGGTATTTTTTTTTCAGTATATTCTTAAGAATGATCCCATATATCCCATCTCAGGTTCCACAGAAACAGTGAATTCAAACTGCTCAATACAAAGAATGATTTAACTCCATGAGATTAATAAAAACATCACAAAGCAGATGCTCCGAAAGCTTCTGTCCAGTTTTCATCTTAAGATGTTACCTTTCTCACCACAAGCCTCCAGGCGACACTGAATATCTCTTCGCAGATCCCTGAAAGTCCGAGTTTCCAAACTGGGCAACGTAGTGTAAGCTTTAACTCCCTGAAGTAATTGAACACATGGGAGAACAATTTCTTGGAACGCTTCTTTCTGGATTTTATTTCAGTACATTTCACTTTTCACCATAGTATTCAAAGCGCTGCAAAATATCACTTTTTCAGGTTTACAGTAACAGTTCTCAAACCTGCCTTATGAGAAAAGAGGTATAACTCCCTGAGTGCAATGCATACATCACAAAGCACTTTCTCAGAAATCTTGTCTCTAGTTTTTATCTAGAGATATCTTATATTTCCCTAAAGTCCTGAATGTGCTCCTGAAATTCCCTTCGTGAATACATCCATGATGCAGTTTCAAAACTGGGTAATAGAAAGAAAGTTTTATCTATGTGAGATGAATAGAGATATCAATCCCAAAGCAGTTTCACAGAAAGCTTCTTTCCAGTTTTTGTTTGAGTACATTTCCTTCTTCACCATAGGTATCGGTATATTCCCGAATGTCCCATGATAGCTTTCTCTCCACAAGGGATTCCCCAATCCTCTATGAGAAGAAAAGTATAACTCTGTGAGTGGAATGCACACGTCACAAACCAGCTCCCCGGAAATCTCTCCAGTATCTATCTGAAGATATTTCCGTTTTCACCATAACCCTCAAAGCGCTCCCGCGTATCCCTTAGCTGACTAACCTCAAACAGTGTTAGAATACTGCTCAATGAAAACAGAAGCTTAACTGTGCGAGTGGACTTCATGTGACCTAGAGCAGTTTCACAGAAAGTTTCCTTCTTGTTTTTATCGAAGGGTATGTCTTTTTCACCATATTTTTTAGTGTTCCAAAATGTCCTTTCTCAGATTCCACAGAAACAGTGATTACAAACTGCTCAATTGAAAGAATGATTTAACTCTATGGGGTGAATGCACACATCACAAAGCAGTTTCTCTGAAAGCTTCTCTCCAATTTTCATTGGAAGACGTTTCCTTTCTCACCTCAAGCTTCGGGACGACACTTAATATCTATTCACAGGTTTTTCAGAAAAAGAGTTTCCAAACTGGGCAAGTAGTGTGAGTTTTACTTCTCTGAGATGAATGTACACTTAAGAGCGCAGTTTTTTGGAACTTTTCTTCCTGGCTTTTATTTCCTGATATTTCACTTTTTGCCATATTCTTCATTGTGCTGCAAAATATCCCTTTTTCAGTTTTACAGGAACAGTGTTCAAAGACTGCCTTATGAGAAAATAGGTAAAACTTCCTGAGTGGAATACGCACATCACAAAGTTGTGTCTCAGAAAGCCACTCTCCTGTTTTTATCTGAAGATATTTCCTACTTCCCCACAGACCTGAATGTGCTCTAAAATGTCCCCTTGAAACTCCGTCCATGACGCAGTTTCAAAACTGCATAATAGAAAGAAGGTTTCATCTATGTGAGATGAATAGACATATCTATCACAAAACAGTTTCACAGAAAGCTTCTTTCCAGTTTTTGTGTAAGGATATTTCCTTTTTCACCATAGCCGTCCATTTACTACCGAATATACCCTGGAAGATTTTTCTCCAAACGGGATTCCCCCATCGTCTATGAGAAGAAAAGTATAATTCTATGAGTGAAATACACACGTCACAAAGCAGCTCCTTTGAAATTGTCTCTCCAGTATCTATCTGAAGTTATTTCTGTTTTCACCGTAAGCCTCAAAGCGCTCCTGAGAATCCTGTAGCTGACTAACCTAAAAGAGTGTTTGAATACTGCTCAATGAAAACAGAAGCTTAACTGTGCGAATGGACTTCATGTGACCTAGAGCAGTTTCATAGAAAGTTTCCTTCAGGTTTTTGTAGGAAGGTATTTGTTTTTCAGCATGTTTTGAAGAGCGTTCCCAAATGTCCTTTCTCAGGTTCCACAGAAACAGTGATTACAAACTGCTCAGTCCAAAGAATGATTAAACTCTATGAGATGAATACACACATCGCAAAATACTTGCTCCTAAAGCTTTTCTCCAGTTTTCATCGGAAGACATTTTCTTTCTCACCACAAGCCTCTGGGTGCCACATAATGTCCCTTTACAGATTCCTTAAAGACAGAGTTTCCAAACCAGGCAATGTAGTGTAAGCTTTAACTCTTCGAAATGAATGCACACGTCAGAGAGCAGTTTCTAAGAAGGCTTCTTTCTGAGTTTTATTTCAGGTTATTTCACTTTTCTCCCTAGTCCTCAAAGCGCTGCCAAATGTCACTTTTTCATTTTTACAGGAACAGTGTTCAAACACTGCCTTATGAGAAAAGAAGTATAAGTCCTTTAGTGGAATGCACACATCACAAAGCAGTTTCTCAGAAAGCTTCTCTCCACTTTTTTTCTGAAATATTTCCTATTTCACCACAGGCCTGTATGTGCTCCCGAAATTCCCTTCGTGAATCCATCAATGATGCAGTTTCAAAACTGTGTAATAGAAAGAAAGTTTTATCTATGTGAGATGAATAGACATATCTATCACAAAGTAGTTTCACAGAAAACTTCTTTCCAATTTTTGTCTGAGGATATTTCCTTTTTCACCATAGCCATCCATATACTCCTGAATGTCACCCGGTAGCTTTTTGTCCAAACGGGATTCCCCAATCCTCCTTGAGAAGAAAAGTATAACTCTGTAAATGGAATGCACATGTCACAAACCAGCTTCTCGAAAAACTTCTCTCCAGTATATATCTGAAGTTATTTCCGGTTACATGGAAGCCTCAAAGCACTCCCAAATATCCCTTGGCTGACTAACCTAAAACAGTGTTACAATACTGCTCAATGAATACCGAAGCTTAATTGTGTGAGTGGAAATCCTGAGACATAGAGCAGTTTCACAGAACGTTTCCTTCTGGTTGTTATCGGAGGGTATATCTTTTTCAGCATATCCTTAAGAGCGTTCCCAAATGTCCTTTCTCAGGTTCCACAGAAACAGTGATTTCAAACTGCTCTATTCAAAGAATGATTTAACTCTTTGAGATGAATACATACATCACAATGTAGTTGCTCCAAAAGCTTCTCTCCAGTTTTCTTTGGAAGACGTTTACTTTCTCACCACAAAAATGCGTGCGCCACTTAATATCTCTTCACACATTCTAAAAAGACAGAGTTTCCAAAGGGGGCAACGTAGTCTAAGCTTTAACTCTCTGAAATGTATGCAGACGTCAGAGAGCAGTTTCTCAGAACGCTTATTTCTGAGTTTTATTTTGGGATATTTCACTTTTTGCCAAAGTCTTCAATGTGCTGCAAAATATCACTTTTTCAGTTTTACAGGAACAGTGGTCAAACACTGCCTTATGAGAAAAGAGGTATAACTCTCTGAGTGGAATTCACATATCAGTAGTTTCTCGGAAAGCTTCTCCACAGTTTTTATGTGAAGATATCTCCTATTTCCCCACAGGCCTGAATGTCCTCCCGAATGTCCCTTCACGGATCCTTCCATGACTGAAATTCCAAAATGTGTAATAGAAAGAAAGTTTTATCTACTGAGATGAATACACGTATCTATTACAAAGCAGTTTCACAGAAAGCTTGTTTCCATTTTTTGTCTGAGGATATTAACTTTTTCAGCATAGCCATCCATATACTCCCGAATGTCCCTGGTAGCTTTTTCTCCAAATGGGATTCCGCAATCCTCTATGAGAAGAAAAATATAAATCTGTAAGTGGAATGCATACATCACAAAGCAGCTTCTCGGAAATCTCTGCAGTTTCTATCTGAAGATATTTTCATTTTCACAATAAGCCTCAATGGTCTCCCGAGTATTCCTTAGCTGACTAAGCTAAAACAGTGTTAGAATGCATCTCAATGAATGCAAAAGCTTAAGTGTGTGAGTGGAATTCGTGTGACACAGAGTAATTTCCCAGAAAGTTTCCTTCTGGTTTTTATCGGGAAGTATTCCTTTTTCAGCACATTCTTAAGAGCGTTCACAAATGTCCTTTCTCAGGTTCCACAGAAACAGTGATTTGAAACTGCTCAATACAAAGAATGATTGAACTCTGTGAGATGAACACACATCACAAAGCAGTTGCTCAGAAAGCTTCTCTCCATTTTTCAACGGAAAGCATTTCCTTGCTCCCCACAGGCCCCCGGTCGCCACTTAATATCCCTTTGCAGAATCCTCAAAGACAGACTTTCCAAACAGGTAAATGTAGAGTAAGCTTTAATTCTGTGAAAAGAATGGACATATCAGAGACCAGTTTCCTGGTATGCTTCTTTCTGGGTTTTATTTGAGGATATATCACTTTTAGCCATAGTCTTCAATGCACTCCAAAATATCACTTTTTTGTGTTACAGGAACATTGTTCAAACACTGCCTTATGAGAAAAGAGGTATGACTCTTTGAGTGGAATACACATATCACAAAGCAGTTTCTCAGAAAGCTTTTCTCCAGTTTTTTTCTGAATATATTTCCTTTTTCGCAATAGGCCTGAATGTGCTTTCAAATATCCCATTGCGAATCCATCCATGACGGAGTTTCCAACTGAGTAGTATAAACAAAGTTTTATCTATGTGAGATGAATAAACAGAGCAAAAAGCAGATTCACAGAAAGCTTCTTTCTAATTTTTATCTGAAGATATTTCCTTTTTTACCATAGTCCTGAATGTGCTACCGAATATCCCTTCAGGGATCCATCCATGACAGGGTTTCCCAGTTGTGAAATGTAGAGAAAGATTTATCTATGTGAGATGAATACACATATCTAAGAACAGTTTCACAGAAAGGTTTTCCTAGATGCTGTATGAGAAGAGAGGTATAACACTGTGAGTGGAATGCACACGTCACAAAGCAGCACTTCGGAAAGGTTCTCTCCAGTTTCTATCAGAACATATTTCCTTTTTCACTGTAAGCCTCAAAGTGTTCCAGAATATCCCTATGCACGCTAAACATAAACAGTGTTAGGAAACTGCTCAATGAAAAGTGAAGCTTAACTGGGAGAATGGAATTCACACGACCCAGAGCAGTTTCACAGGAAGCTTGCTTCTGGTTTTTATCTGAAGGTATTTGTTTTTCAGCATATTCTAAAGAGTGTTCCAATTTTTCCTTTCTCAGGTTCCACAGAAACAGTGATTTCAAACTGCTCAATTGAAAGAATGATTTAACTCTACGAGATGAATACACACATCACAAAGCAGTTACTCAGAAAGCTTCGCTCCAGTTTTCAAGGGAAGACATTTCCTTGCTCACCACAGGCCTCCGGGTGCCACTTAACATCCCTTCCCAGATTCCTCAAAGATGCAGTTTCCAAATTGGGTAATGTAGAGTAAGTTTTAACTTTGTGATATGAAAACACATATCAGAAAGCAGTTTCTTGGAAGACTTCTTTCTGAGTTTTATTTAAGGATATTTCACTTTTCGCCATAGTCCTCAATGCGCTCTGAAATATCACTTTTTCGATTTTACAGGAACAGTGTCCAAACACTGCCTTATGAGGAAAGAGGTATAACTCCCTGAGTGGAATGCACACATCACAAAGCAGTTTCTCAGAAAGCTTCTCTCCGGTTTTTGTCAGAAGATATTTTGACTTTCCCCATAGTCCTGAATGTGTTCCCGAATGTGCCTTCGTCTATTCATCCATGACAGTGTTTCCAAGCTGCATGAGGTAAAGAAAGCTTTATCTATGTGAGATGAATAAACATTGCAAAAAGCTGATTCACAGAAGTCTTCTTTCCAGTTTTTACTTTAGATATTTCTTCTTTCACCATAGTCCTTAATGTGCTCCTGAATGTCCCTTCACGGATCCATCCATGACAGAGTTTCCAAGCAGCGTAATGTAAAGAAAGCTTTATCTATGTGAGGTGAATACACATAGGACAGAACAGTGTCACAGAAAGCTCCTTTCCAGTTTTTCTCCAGGCTATTTCTCCTTTCTCCATATGCATCAATATACTACCAAATATACCTTGGTACCTTTTTCTCCAAAAGGGTTTCCCCGATGCTGTCTGAGAAGAGAAGTATAACACTGTGAGTGGAATGTACACGTCACAAAGCAGTTCCGCGGAAAAATTCTCTCCAGTTTCCGTCTGAACATATTTCCTTTTTCAACGTAAGCCTCAAAGTGCTCCTGAATGTCCCTTCACACGCTAAACATAAACAGGGTCAGAAAACTGCTAAATGAAAAGAGAGGTGAAACTGAGTGAGAGGAATTAAAAAGACACAGAGCAGTTTCACAGAAAGCATCCTTCTGGATATACCTGAGGATATTTCTTTCTCCATATTCTAAGGAGTCTTCCCTAATGCCCTTCCTCAGATGGAACAAAAACAGTGATTTCAAACTGCTCAATCCAAACCAAAGTATAACTCTATGAGACCAATACACACATCACAAAGCAGTTTCTCTGAAAGCTTCTCTCCAGTTTTTATCTGAAGATATATCCTATTTCCCCACAGTCCTGAATCTGCTGCCAAATGTACTGCGTAATAGAAAGAAAGTTTTATCTATTGAGATGAATAGACATATTTATCACAAAGCAGTTTCACAGAAAGCTTCTTTCCAGTTTTTGTCTGAAGATATTAACTTTTTCAGCATAGCCATCCATATACTTCCAAATGTCCCCTGGTAGCTTTTTCTCCAAACGGGATTCCCCAATCTTCTATGAGAAGAAAAGTATAACTCTGTGAGTGGAATGCACACATCACAAAGCAGCTCCTCGGAAATCTCTCCAGTATCTATCTGAAGATATTTCCGTTTTCACCATAAGCCTCAAAGGGCTCCCGAGTATCCCTTAGCTGACTAAGCTAAAACAGTGTTAGAATGCAGCTCAATGAAAACAGAAGCTTAACTGTGTGAGTGGAAATCACGTGACACAGCAATATCCCAGAACTCTTCCTTCTGGTTTTTATTGGAGGGTATTCCTTTTTCGGCACATTCTTCAGATCATTCCCAAATGTCCTTTCTCAGGTTCCACAGAAAGAGTGATTTCAAACTGCGCATTCCAAAGAATTATGTAATTCTATGAGGTGAATACACACATCACAAAGCAGTTGCTCAGAAAGCTTCTCTCCAGTTTTCAACGGAAAGGATTTCCTTGCTCACCACAGGCCCCCGGTCGTCACTTAATATCCCTTTGCAGAATCCTCAAAGACAGACTTTCCAGTCTGGTAAATGTAGTGTAAGCTTTAACTCTGTGAAAAGAAAGGACATATCAGAGAGCAGTTTCTTGGAATGCTTCTTTCCGTGTTTTATTCAACGATTTTCACGTTTCACCATAGTCTTCAATATGCTCCCAATATCACTTTTTTAGTTTCACAGGAACAGAGTTCAAACAGTGTCTTATGAGAAAAAAGGTATAACTCCCTGAGTGGAATGCACACCTCCGCCCCAAGCAGTTTCTCAGAAAGCATCTCTCCAGTTTTTATCTGATAATATTTTCTTTTACACCATAAGCCCAAATGTGATCCCTAATATCCCTTCACAGATCCATCCATGATGGAGTTTCCAAGCTGCGTAATGTAAAGAAAGTTTTATCTATGTGAGATGAAAAAACACAGCAAAAAGCAGATTCATGAAAGCTTCTTTCCAGTTTTTATGTTGTTTCCTTTTTCACCATAGTCCTGAAAGTGCTTCTGAATGTCCCTTCGAGAATCAGTCCATGACAGAGTTTCCAAGCTGCGTAATGTAAAGAAAGCTTTATGTATGTGAGATGCATACACATATCACAGAACAGTTTCATAGAAAGCTTCCTTACAATTTTTGTCTGAGACTATTTCCCTTTTCACCATACGATTCAACATGCTACTGAATATCACTTAGTACCTTCTCCTCCAAAAGGGTTTCCCCAGTGTTGTATGAGAAGAGAGGTATAATACTGTGAATGGAATGCACACGTCACAAAGCAGTTCCTCGGAAAGCTTCTCTCCAGTTTCCGTCTGAATATATTTCCTTTTTCACCATAAGCCTCAAAGCATTCCCGAATAACCATTCACAAGCTAAACATAAACAGGGTTAGAAAACTGCTTGATGAAAAGAGAGGTTTAACTGAGTGAGAGGAATTAAGACGACACAGAGTAGTTTCACAGAATCCTTCTTTCTGGATTTTACCTGAAAATATTTCTTTCTCCATATTCTAAATAGGGTTCCCAAATGTCCTTCCTCAGATTCCACAAAAACAGTGATTTCAAACTGCTCAATCCAAAGAATGATTTAACTCTATGAGATGAATACATGCATCACAAAGCAGTTGCTCCAAAAACTTCTCTCCAGTTTTCATCAGAAGACGTTTCCTTTCTCACCACAGGCTCCGGGCACCACTTAATGTCAGTTCACAGATT
>NW_012101505.1:101213-140885 GCF_000951045.1 Mandrillus leucophaeus | reverse complement strand
ATAACTCCCTGAGTGGAATGCACACCTCCGCCCCAAGCAGTTTCTCAGAAAGCATCTCTCCAGTTTTTATCTGATAATATTTTCTTTTACACCATAAGCCCAAATGTGATCCCTAATATCCCTTCACAGATCCATCCATGATGGAGTTTCCAAGCTGCGTAATGTAAAGAAAGTTTTATCTATGTGAGATGAAAAAACACAGCAAAAAGCAGATTCATGAAAGCTTCTTTCCAGTTTTTATGTTGTTTCCTTTTTCACCATAGTCCTGAAAGTGCTTCTGAATGTCCCTTCGAGAATCAGTCCATGACAGAGTTTCCAAGCTGCGTAATGTAAAGAAAGCTTTATGTATGTGAGATGCATACACATATCACAGAACAGTTTCATAGAAAGCTTCCTTACAATTTTTGTCTGAGACTATTTCCCTTTTCACCATACGATTCAACATGCTACTGAATATCACTTAGTACCTTCTCCTCCAAAAGGGTTTCCCCAGTGTTGTATGAGAAGAGAGGTATAATACTGTGAATGGAATGCACACGTCACAAAGCAGTTCCTCGGAAAGCTTCTCTCCAGTTTCCGTCTGAATATATTTCCTTTTTCACCATAAGCCTCAAAGCATTCCCGAATAACCATTCACAAGCTAAACATAAACAGGGTTAGAAAACTGCTTGATGAAAAGAGAGGTTTAACTGAGTGAGAGGAATTAAGACGACACAGAGTAGTTTCACAGAATCCTTCTTTCTGGATTTTACCTGAAAATATTTCTTTCTCCATATTCTAAATAGGGTTCCCAAATGTCCTTCCTCAGATTCCACAAAAACAGTGATTTCAAACTGCTCAATCCAAAGAATGATTTAACTCTATGAGATGAAAACATGCATCACAAAGCAGTTGCTCCAAAAACTTCTCTCCAGTTTTCATCAGAAGACGTTTCCTTTCTCACCACAGGCTCCGGGCACCACTTAATGTCAGTTCACAGATTTCTCAAAGACAGAGATTCCAAACTGGGCAATGTAGTGTAAGCTTTAGCTCTCTGAATTGAATGCACATGTCAAAGAGCAGTTTCTTTGAACGCTTCTTTCTGGGTTTTGTATCCAGATATTTCACTTTTCTCCATAGTCTTCAATGTGCTGCAAAATATCACTTTTTCAGTTTTACAGGAGCAGTGTTCAAACACTATCTTATGAGAAAAGAGGTACAATTCCCTGAGTGGAATGCACACATCACAAAGCACTTTCTCAGGAGGCTTCTCTCTAGTTTTTATCTGAAGATATCTCCTATTTCCCCATGGTCCTGAATGTACTCCCGAATGTCCCTTCACGAATCCATCCATGATGCAGTTTCGAAACTGCGTAATAGAAAGAAAGTTTTACCTATGTGAGATGAATAGACATATCTATCACAAAGAACTTTTACAGAAAGCTTCTTTCCAGTTTTTGTCTGAGGATATTTCCTTTTTCACCACAGCCGTCCATATACTCCCGAATGTCCCCTGGTAGCTTTGTCTCCAGATGGGATTACCCAAACCTCAGTTTGAAGAAAAGTGTAACTCAGTGAGTGGAATGCACATGTCACAAAGCTGCTTCTCGGAAATTTTCCCTCCAGTATCTATCTGAAGATATTTCCGTTTTCACCATATGACTCAAAGTGCTCCCGAGTATCCCTTAGCTGACTAACCTAAAACAGTGTTGGAATGCTGCTCAATGAAAAGAGAAACTTAACTGTGTGAGTGCACTTCACGTGACCTACAGCAGATTCACAGAAAGTTTCCTTCTGGTTTTTATTGGAGGGTATTTCTTTTTCATCATATTATTAAGAGTGATCGCAAATGTCCTTTCTCAGGTTCCACAGAAACAGTGATTTCAAACTGCTCAATCCAAAGAATGATTTAACTCTATGAGATGAATACAGACATCACAAGGCAGTTGCTCTGAAAGCTTCTCTCCAGTTTTCAAAGGAAGAGATTTCCTTTCTCACCGCAAGCCTCTGGGTGCCACTTAATATCCTTTCACAGATTCCTCAAAGACAAAGTTTCCAAACTGTGCAAGGTACTGTAAGCTTTAACTCTCTGAAATGAATGCACACATCAGAGAGCATTTTCTTGGAACGCTTCTTTCTGGGTTTTATATCAGGATATTTCACTTTTCAACAAAGTCTTCAATGCGCTGCAAAATGTCACTTTTTCAGTTTTACAGGAACAGTGTTCAAACACTGCCTTATGAGAAAGAGGTATAAGTACCTGAGTGGAATGCTCACATCACAAAACAGTTTCTCAAAAAGCTTCTCTCCAGTTTTTAGCTAAAGATATTTCCTATTTCCCCACAGGCCTGAATGTGCTCCCGAATCTCCCTTCACGAATCTGTCCATATCGCAGTCTCAAAACTGCATAACAGAAAGAAAGTTTTATCTATGTGAGATGAATAGACATATCTACCTCAAAGCAGTTTCACGGAAAGTTTCTTTCCAGTTTTTGTCTCAGGATATTTCCTTTTTCACCATAGCCGACCATGTACTCCCAAATATTCCCTGGTAGCTTTTTCTCCAAACGGGATTCCCCAATCCTCTATGAGAAGAAAAGTATAAATCTGTGAGTGGAATGTACACATCACAAAGCAGCTTCTCGGAAATCTACTCTCCAATATCTATTTAAAGATATTTCCGTTTTCCGCATAAGCCTCAATGCACTTCCGAGTATCCCTTAGCTGATTAACCTAAAACAGCGTTAGAGTACTGCTCAATGAAAACAGAAGCTTAACTGTGCAAGTGGAATTCACGTGACCTAGAGCAGTTTCACAAAAAGTTTCCTTCTGGTTTTTATCAGAGGGTATTTCTTTTTCAACATATTCTTAAGACCATTCCCAAATGACATTTCTCAGGTCCCTTAGAAATAGTGATTTCAAACTGCTCATTCCAAAGAATGATTTAACTCTATGAGAGGAGTACACACATCACAAAGTAGTTCCTCCGAAAGATTCTCTCCAGTTTTCATCAGAAGACGTTTCCTTTCTCACCACAAGCCTCCGGGCGCCACTAAATATCCATTCACAGATTCCTCAAAGACAGAATTTCCAAACTGGGCAACGTAGTGCGAGCTTTAACTCCCTGAAATGAATCCACACGTCAGAGAGTAGTTTCTTCGAATGTTTCTTTCTACTTTTTATTTCAGGATATTTCACTTTTCACCATAGTATTCAATACGGTGCAAAATATCCCCTTTTCAGTTTTACAGGAACAGCGTTCAAACAATGCCTTATGAAAAAAGAGATATAACTCCCTGAGTGGAATGCACACATCACAAAGTAGTTTCTCAGAAAGCTTCTCTCCAGTTCTCATCTGATGATATTTACTTTTTCACCCTAGGCCCAAATGTGATCCCAAATATAACTTCGTGGATCCATCCATGAAGGAGTTCCAAGCTGCGCAATGTAAAGAAATTTTATATATGTGCAATGAACAACATAGCAAAAAGCAGATTCACAGAAAGCTTCTTTCCAGTTTTTATCTGAAGATATTTCCTTTTTCACCATAGTCCTGAATGTGCTCCCGAAGGTCCCTTCGTGGATCCGTTCAGGACAGAGTTTTCAAGCTGAGTAATGGAAAGAAAGCTTTATCTATGTGAGATGAATGCACATATCGCAGAGCAGCTTCACAGAAACCTTCTTTCCAGTTTTTGTCTGAAGCTATTTCCCTTTTTGCTGTAGGCATCAATATGCTCCCGAATATCACTTGGTGCTTTTTTCTCCAAAAGGGTTTCCCCGATGCTGTATGAGGAGAGAGGAATAATGCTGTGACTGGAATGCACACGTCACAAATCAGCTCCTACGAAAGCTTCCCTACAGTTTCTATCAGAACATATTTGCTTTTTCAACATAAGCCTCAAAACGTTCCCGAATATCCCTTCCCATGCTAAACATAAACAGGATTAGAAAACTGCTCAATGAAAAGAAAGGCTTAACTGAGTGAGAGGAATTAAGACGACACAGATCAGTTTCAGAGAAAGCTTCATTCCGGGTTTTGCCTGAGGATATTTCTTTCTCCATATTCTGGTGAGCATTCCCAAATGTCCTTCCTCAGATTCCACAGAAATAGGGATTTCAAACTACTCAATCCAAAGAACGCTTAAACTCTATGAGACGAATACACACATCACAAAGCAATTGCTCAGAAAGTTTCTCTCCAGTTTACATCGGAAGACGTTTTCTTGCTCACCAGAAGCCTCCAGGCATCACTTAATATTCCTTCACAGCTTCCTCAAGGACAGAGTCTACAAACTGTGCAACAGAGAGTAGGCTTTAACTCTATGAAATGAATGCACATATCATAGAGCAGTTTCTTGGAACGCTTGTCTCTGGGTTTTACTTGAGAATATTTCACTTTTTGCCGTAGTCTTCAATAAGGTCCGAAATATCACATTTTCAGTTTTACAGGAACAGTGTTCAAACACTGCCTTATGAGAAAAGAGATATAACTCCCTGAGTGGAATGCATACATCACAAAGCAGTTTGTCAGACAGCTTCTATCCAGTTTTTTTCTGAAGATATCTCCTTTTTCACTGTAGGTCTGAATGTGCTTCTGAATTTCCCTTCATGGATCCGTCCATGATGGAGTTTCCAAACTGCGCAATATAGGGAAAATTTTATCTATGTGAGATGAGTAAACATATGTTTCACAAAGCAGTTTCACAGAAATCTTCTTTCCAGTTTTTGTCTGAGCATATTTCCTTTTTCACCATAGCCCTCCATATACTCACGAATGTCCCCTGATAGTTTTTTCTTCCAAAAGGGATTACCCATTCCTCTATGAGTAGTAAAGTATAACTCCATGAGTGAAATGCACATGTCACAAAGTAGTTGCTCGGAAATCTTCTCTCCAGTTTCTTTCTGAAGATATTTCTGTTTTCACCATAAGCCTCAAAGGGCTCCCTACTCTCCCTTAGCTAACTAAGCTAAAACAGTGTTAGAATATTGCTCAATGAAAACAGAAGCTTAACTGTGTGAGTGGAATTCACGTGACACAGAACAGTTTCACAAAAAGCTTCCTTCTGGTTTTTATCGGAGGGTATTTCTTTTTCAGCATATTTTTAAGAGCATTCTCAAAAGTCCTTTCTCAGTTTCCACAGAAAGAGTGATTTCAAAGTACTCAATCCAAAGAACGATTTAACTCTATGAGATGAATACACAATCACAAAGCAGTTTCTCAGAAAGCTTCTGTCCAGGTATCTACGGAAAACATTTCCTTTCTTGCCACAAGCCTCCGGTCGCTGCTTAATATCCATTCACAGAATCCTCAAACACAGACTTTCCAAACTGGGAAATGTACAGTAAGCTTTAACACTCTGAAAAGAATGCATATGTCAGAGAGCAGTTTCTTGGAACACTTCTTTCTGGGTTTTATTTCAGGATATTTCACTTTTCACCATAGTCTTAAATGCACTCCAAAATATTACTTTTTTGGTTTTACAGGAACAGTGTTCAAACACTGCCTTATGAGGAAAGAGATATAACTCCCTGAGTGGAATTCACACATCTCAAAGAAGTTTCTCAGAAAGATTCTCTCCAGTTTTTATCTGAAGATATCTCTTTTTCACTGTAGGCCTGAATGGGTTCCCGAATGTCCCTTCGCGGATCCGTCCATGACAGAATTTCCAAACTGTGTAATATAAGGGAAGAATTATCTGTGTGAGATGAATAAACATATTTATCACAAAGCTGTTTCACAGAAACCTTCTTTCCAGTTTTTGTCTGAGGATATTTCCTTTTTCACCATAGCCATCCATATAATCCTGAATGTCTCCTGATAGCTTTTTCCCCAAAAGGGATTCCCCACTGCTCTATGAGAAGAAAAGTGTAACTCTGTGAGTGGAATGAACACATCACAAAGAAGCTCGTCGGAAATTTTCTCTCCAGTTTCCATCCTAAGATATTTCCATTTTCACCATAAGCCTCAAAGTGCTCCCAAGTATCCCTTAGCTGATTAAACTAAAACAGTAATAGAATACTGCTAAATGAAAACAGAAGCTTAACTGTGTGAGTAGAATTAACATGACACAGAGCAGTTTCAGAGAAAGCTTCCTTCTGATTTTTTTGGAGGGTATTTCCTTTTCAGGATATTCTTAAGAGCGTTCCCAAATGTCTTTTCTCAGGTTCCACCGAAAGATTGATTTGAAACTGCTTAATCTGAAGTATAATTTAACACAATGAGATAAACATACACATCACAAAGCAGTTGCTCAGAAAGATTCTCTCCAGTTTTCTATGGAAGACATTTCCTTGCTCACCAGAGGCCTTGGGTTGCAACTTATTATCCCTTCGCAGAATCCTCAAACACAGACTTTCCAAACTGGGAAATGTAGAGTAAGCTTTAACTCTGTGAAATGAATGGACATGTCAGAGAGCAGTTTCTTGGAATGCTTCTTTCCGGATTTTATTGGACGACATTTCACTTTTTGTCATAGTCTCCAATGTGTTCCGAATATCACACTTTTAGTTGTACAGGAACAGTGTTCAAACAGTGTCTTATGAGAAAAAAGGTATAACTCCCTGAGTGGAATGCACACATCACCAAGCAGTTTCTCAGAAAGTTTCTCTCCAGTTTTTATCTGATGATATTTCCTTTATCACCATAGGCCGGAATGTGATCCCAAATATCCATCACGGATCCATCCATGATGTGGTTTTCAAACTGCATAATGTAAGCAAAGTTTTATCTATGTGAGATGCATAAACATATCTATCACAAAACATTTACACAGAAAGCTTCCTTTCAGTTTTTGCCTGAGAATACTTCCTTATTCACCGTTGCCCTCCATATGATGAATGTCCCTTGGTAGTTTTCTCTCCAAAGGGATTTCATAATCTTCTATGAGAAAAATGACATAATTCTATGAGTGGAATGCACACGTCACAAAGCAGTTCCTTGGAAAGCTTCTCTCCAGCTTCTATCTGAAGATATTTCCTGTTTCACCGTAAGTCTCAAAGCGTTCCCGAATATCCCTTCACACGCTAAACATAAACTGGTTTAGAAAACAGCTCTGTGAAAAGAGAGGCTTAACTTAGCGAGGGGAATTAAGATGACAAGGAGCAGTTTCACAGAAAGCTTCCTTCTGGTTTTTACCTGAGGATATTTCTTTCTCCATAATCTAAGGAGCATTGCCAAATGTACTTCCTCATAGTCCACAAAAACAGTAATTTCAAACTGCGCAATCCAAAGAATGGTTTAACTCTATGAGACGGATACACACATCACAAAGCAGTTGCTCAGAAAGCTTCTCTCCAGCTTTCAACGGAAGAGATTTCCTTGCTCACCACAAGCCTCCTAGCGCCACTTAATATCCTTTCACAGATTCCTCAAAGATGGAATTTCCAAACTGGGCAACGTAGAGTAAGCTTTAATTCTGTGAAATGCATGCACATATCAGAGAGTAGATTCTTGGACTGCTTCTCTCTGGGTTTTATTTGAGAATATTTCACTTTTTGCCATAGTCTTCAACGCGCTCCGAAATATCACTTTTTCGATTTTCAGGAACGGTGTTCAAACACTGCCTTATGAGAAAAGAGGTATATCTCCCTGAGTGGAATGCACAACTCACAAAGCAGTTTCTCAGAAAGCTTCTCTCCGGTTTTTATCTGATGACATTTCCTATTGCACCATAGGCCTGAATATGCTCCCGAATGTCCCTTCGTGAATCTGTCCATGATGGCGTTTCAAAACTGCCTAATAGAGGGAAAGTTTTATCTATGAGAGATGAATAAGCATATCTATCACAAAGCATTTTCACAAAAAGCTTCTTTCCAGTTTTTGTCTTAGGAGATTTCCTTTTTCACTATAGGTGTCCATATACTCCTGAATGTCCCCTCGTAGCTTTTTCTCCAAAATGGATTCCCCAATCCTCTATGAGAAGAGAAGTATAACTCTGTGAGTGGAATGCACATGTCACAAAGCAGCTCCTCCGAAATCTTCTCTCCAGTTTCTATCTGAAGATATTTCCCTTTTCACCATAAGTCTAAAAGCGCTCCCATGTATCCCTTAGTTGACTAAACTAAGACAGTGTTAGAATACTGCTCAACGAAAACAGAAGCTTAACTGTGCGAGTGGAATTCACATGACACAGAGCAGTTTCACAGAAAGCTTCTTTCTGGTTTTTATTGGAGGGTATTTTTTTCTGCATATTCTGATGAATGTTCCCAAATGTCCTTTCTCAGGATCCACAGAAAGAGTGATTTCAAACTGCTCAATACAAAGAATGATTTAACCCTATGAGATGAATACAGACACCACAAAGCAGTTGCTAAGAAAGCTTCTCTCCAGTTTTCAATGGAAGACATTTCCTTGCTCACCACAGGTCTCCGGTCACCACTTCATATCCCTTCATAGAATCCTCAATGACAGACGTTCCAAACTGAGAAATGTGGAAAAATCTTTGACTCTCTGAAATAAATGCACATGTCAGAGAGCAGTTTCTTGGAGCACTTCTTTCTGGGTTTTATTTCAGGATATTTCACTTTTCGCCATAGTCTTCAATGCGCTGCAAAATATCACTTTTTCAGTTTTACAGAAACAGTGTTCAAACACTGCCTTACGAGAAAGGAGGTATAAGTCCCTGAGTGCAATGCACACATCACAAAGCAGTTTCTCAGAAAGATTCTCTCCAGTTTTTAACTTAAGATATTTCCTATTTCCCCACAGGCCTGTATGTGCTCCCGACATTTCCTTTGCGAATACTCCATGAAGCAGTGTCAAAACTGCATAATAGAAAGTTTTATCTATGTGAGATGAATAGACATGTCTATCCCAAAGCCGTTTTGCAGAAAACTTCTTTCCAGTTTTTGTATGAGGATATTTCGTTTTTCACCATAGCCGTCCATGTACTCCTGAATGTCCCCTAGTAGTTTTTTCTCCAAACGGGATTCCCCAATCCTCTATGAGAAGAAAAGTATAACTCTGTGAGTGAAATGCACACGTCACAAAGCAGCTCCTCGGAAATCTTCTCTCCAGTGTCTATCTGAAGATAGTTCCGTTTTCATCGTAAGCCTCAAAGCACTTCCGAGTATCCTGTAGATGACTAACATAAACAGTGTTAGAATACTGCTCAATGAAAACAGAAGCTTTACTGTGCAAGTGGAATTCACGTGCCCTAGAGCAGTTTCACAGACCGTTTCCTTTTTTTTTTTCTTAGATGGTATTGCTTTTTCAGCATATTCTTAAGAGCGATCCCAAATGTCCTTTCTCATATTCCACAGAAACAGTGATTCTAAACTGCAAAATCCAAATTGATTTAACCCTATGAGACGAATGCACACATCAAAAACAGTTGCTCTGAAAGATTATCTCCAGTTTTCATCGGAAGATGTTTCCTTTCTTCCCACAAGCCTCTGGTCGCCACTTAATATCCCTTCACAGATTCCTCAAAGACAGAGTTTCCAAACCTGGCAACGTACTGTAAGCTTTAACCCTCTGAAATGAAAGCACACGACAGAGAGCAGTTTCTTGGAATGCTTCTTTCTGGGTTTTATTTCCAGATTTTCACTTTTCACCATAGTCTCCAATGCACTGCAAGATATCACTTTTTCAGCTTTACAGGAACAGTGTTCAAACACTGCCTTATGAGAAAAGGGGTATAACTCCCTCAGTGGAATGCACATATCACAAAGCAGTTTCTCAGAAAGTTTCTCTCCAGTTTTTATCTGAAGATATGTCCTTTTTCCCTGCGGGCCTGAATGTGCTGCCGACTCTCCCTTCATGAATCCGTCCATGATGCAGTTTCAAAACTGTGCAATAGAAAGAAAGTTTTATCTATGTGAGATGAATGCACACATCACAGAGCAGTTTCATAGAAAGCTTCTTTCCTGTTTTTGTCTGAGGCTATTTCCCTTTTCACGATAGCCATCCATATACTCCCGAATGTCCCCTGGGAGCTTTTTCTCCACACAGGATTTCCGAATACTCTATGAAAAGAGAAGTATAACACTGTGAGTGGAATGCAGACATCAAAAAGCAGTTCCTCGGAAAGCTTCTTTCTAGTTTCGGTCTGAACATATTTTTTGTTTCACCACAAGCCTCAAAGTGCTCCCAAGTATCCTTTAGCTGACTAATCTAAAACAGTGATGGAATACTGCTCAATGAAAACAAAAACTTAACTGTTCGAGTGGACTTCACATGACCTAGAGCATTTTCCCAGAAAGTTTCCTTCTAGTTTTTATCAGAGAGTATTTCTTTTTCAGCATATTCTTAAGAGTGTTCCCAGATGACCTTTATGAGAATCCACAGAAACAGTGATTTCAAACTGCTCAATCCAAAGAAAGATTTAGCTCTATGAGATGAATACACACAGCACAATGCTGTTGCTCCAAAAGTTTCTCACCAGTTTTCACTGGAAGACGTTTCCTTTATCACCACAAGCCTCCGAGCTCCACTTAATATCCCTTCACAGATTCCTCAAAGACAGAGTTTCCAAACCGGGCAATGCAGCGAAAGCTTGAACTATCTGAAATTAATCCACATGTCAGAGAGCAGTTTTTTGGAACGCTTCTTTCTGGTTTTACTTCAGGATATTTCTCTTTCAGTGACATATACTCTGCAATATGTCATTTTTTTCAGTTTTACAGGAAGAGTGTTCAAATACTGCCTTATGAGAAAAGACTTATAACTCCCTGAGTGGAATGCACACATCACAAAGCAGTTTCTGAGAAAGCTTCTCTCCAGTTTTTATCCGAAGTTATCTCATATTTCCCCAGAGGCCTGAATGTCCTCCTAATGTCACTTCGTGAATCCGTCCATGACGCAGTTTCAAAACTGCGAAATAGAAAGAAAGTTGTATCTATGTGAGATGAACAGACATATCTATCACAAAGCAGTTTCACAGAAAGCTTTTTCCGTTTTTGTGTGAGGATATTTCGTTTTTCACCATAGCCGTCCATATACTCCCGAATGTCCCCTGGTACCTTTTTCTCAAAACGACATCACCAAGCCTCTAGGAGAAGAAAAGTATATCTCTGTGAGTGGACTGCAAACGTCACAAAGCAGCTCCTCGGAAAGTTTCTCTCCAGTATCTCTCTGAAAATATTTCCATTTTCACCATAAGCCTCAAAGTGCTCCCGAGTATCCCTTAGCTGACTAACCTAAAACAGTGTAGAACCCTGCTCAATGAAAACAGAAACTTAACTGTGTGGGTGGACATCACGTGACCTAGAGCAGTTTCACAGAAAGTTTCCTTCTGGTTTTTTTTGAACGGTATTTCTATTTCAGCATATTCTTAAGAGGATTCCCAAATGTCCTTTTTCAGTATCCACAAAAATAGTGATTTCAAACTGCTCAATCCAAAGAATGATTTAACTCTATGAGATGAATACACACATCACAAAGCAATTTCTCAGAAAGCTCCTCTCCAGTTTTCATCAGAAGACGTTTCCTTTCTCACCACAAGGCTCTGTGTGCCGCTTAACATACCTTCACAGGTTACTCAAAGACAGAGTTTCCAAACCCGGCAATGTAGTGTAAGCTTTAACTCTCTGAAATGAATGCACACGTCAGACAGCATTTCTTGGAATGCTTCTTTCTAAGTTGTATTTCAGGATATTTCACTTTTCACGATATTCCTCAATGCGTTGCAAAATATCACTTTTCCAGTTTTACAGGAACAGCGGTCAAACATTGCCTTATGAGAAAAGAGGTATAACTCCCTGAGTGGAATGCACACACCACAAAGCAGTTTCATAGAAAGCTTCTCCCCAGTTTTTATCTGGAGATATTTCCTATTTCCAAACAGGCCTGAATGTGCTCCCGAATGTCCCTTCGCCAATTCGTTCATGACGCAGTTTCAAAACTGCGTAATAGAAAGAAAGTTTAATCTATGTGGAGAATAAGCACATCTATCACAAAGCAGTTTCACAGAAAACTTGTTTCCAGTTTTTGTCTGATAATACTTCCTTTTTCACCATAGAAGTCCATATAATCCCGAATGTCCCCTGGTAGCATTTTCTTAAAAACAGAATTCCTCAATCCTCTATGAGAAGAAAGGTATAACTCTGTGAGTGAAATGCCCACGTCACAAAGAAGCTTCTCAGAAATCTCTCCCGTATCTATTTGAAGATATTTCCATTTTCGCCGTAAGCCTCAAGGCGCTCCCGAGTGTTCCTTAGCTGACTAACCTAAAACAGTGTTAGAATACTGCCCAATGAAAATAGAAGCTTAACGGTGTGAGTGGAATTCATGTGACCTACAGCAGTTTCACAGAAAGTTCCCTTCTGCTTTTTATCTAAGGGTATTTCTTTTTCATCATATTCTGAAACGTGTTCTCAAATGTCCTTTCTCAGATTCCACAGAAACAGTAATTTCAAACTGCTCTATCCTAAGATATATTTTTTCTTCCTTTTTCCTGTAAAACTGAAAAAGTGAGATATTTCCATTTTCACTGTAAGCCTCAAAGCGCTCCTGAGTATCCCTTACCTGACTAACCTAAAACAGTGTTAGAATACTGCTCAATGAAAGCAGAAGCTTAACTGTGCGAGTGGAATTCACATGGCCTACAGCAGTTTCACAAAAGGTTTCTTTCCAGTTGTTTTTATCAGATGGTATTGCTTTTTGAGCATATACTTAAGAGCATTTCCAAATGTCTTTTTCGGTTCCACAGAAACAGTGATTTGAAACTGCTCTACCCAAAGAATGGTATAACTCTATGAGATGAATACACACATCACAAAGCAGTTACTCCAAAAGCTTCTCTGCAGTTTTCATTGGAAGACGTTTACTTTCTCATCACAAGCCTCCAGTGCCACTTAATATTGCTTCACAGATTCCTCAAAGACAGAGTTTCCAAACTGGGCAATGTAGTGTAAGCTGTAACTCTCTGAATTGAATGCACACGTCACAGAGCAGTTTCTTGAAACGCTTGTTTCTGGGTTTTATTTCCAGATATTTCACTTTTCGCCATAGTTTTCATTGCACTGCAAAATATCCCTTTTTCAGTGTTACAAGAACAGTGTTCAAACACTGCCTTATGAGAAAAGAGGTATAACTCTCTGAGTGGAATGCACACATCACAAAACAGTTTCTCAGAAAGCTTCTCTTCCTTTTTTGTCTGAAAATATTTCCTATTTTCCCATAGGCCTGAATGTGCTCTTCAATGTCCCTTCGCGAATCTGGCCACGACACAGTTTTAAAACTGTGTAATACAAACAAAGATTTATCTATGTGAGTTGAATACACATATCTATCCCAAAAGAGTTTCACAGAAAGCTTCTTTCCAGTTTTTTTCCTGAGAATAATTCCTTTTTCACCATATCCGTCCGTATATTCCAGAATGTCCCCTGGTACCCTTTTTTTCGAAACAGGATTCCCCAATACACTATAGGAATAAAAGTATAAATCTGTGAGTGAAATGCACACGTCACAAAGTAGCTCCTCGGAAATCGTCATTCCAGTATCTATGTGAAGATATTTCCGTTTTCACCATAAGCCTAAACGCGCTCCCGAGTATCCCTTAGCTGACTAACCTAAAACAGTGCTAGAATACTGCTCAATGGAAACAGAAGTTTAATGATGCAAGTGGAATACACGTGACCTAGAGTAGTTTCACAAAAAATTCCTTCTGGTTTTTATTGGAGGGTATTACTTTTTTAGCATATTCTTAAGAGCATTTCCAAATGTCCTTTCTCAGGTTCTAAAGAAACAGTTATTTCAATCTACTGAATCCAAAGAATGATTTAACTCTATGAGATGAATACACACATCACAATACAGTTGCTCTGAAAGCTTCTCTCCAGTTTTCATCAAAAGACGTTTTCTTTCTCACCACAAGCCTCCCAGCGCCACTTAATATCCCTTCACATATTCCTCAAAGAAAGAGTTTCCAAACTGTGCAACGTAGTGAAAGCTTTAGCTCTCTGAAATGAATGCAGACGTCAGACAGCAGCGTCTTGGAATGCTTCTTTCTGTGTTTTATTTCAGGATATTTCACTTTTCGTCGTTGTCATCAATGCACTGCAAAATATCACTTTTTCAGTTTTACAAGAACAGTGTTCAGACACTGCCTTATGAGAAAAGAGGTATAACTCCCTGAGTGTAATGCACACATCACAAAGTAGTTTCTCAGAAAGCTTCTCTCCAGTTTTCGTCTGGAAATAATTCCTATTTCCCCACAGGGTTGAATGTGCTCTCGAATGTCCCTTCGCGAATCCGTCCATGATGCACTTTCAAAACTGTGTAATAGAAAGAAAGTTTTACCTATGTGAAATCAATAGAAATATCTATCACAAAGCAGTTTCAGAGAAAGCTTCCTTCCAGTTTTTGTCTGAGGATACTTCGTTTTTCACCATAGAAGTCCATATACCCCGAATGTACCCTGGTAGCATTTTCTCCAAACGGGATTCCTCAATCATCTCTGAGAAGAAAGGTATATCTCTGTGAGTGGAATGCACACATCACAAAGCAAGTCCTCGGAAATCTTCTCTCCATTATCTATCTGAAGATATTTCCATTTTCACCGTAAGCCTCAAAGTGCTCCCGAGTATCCCTTAGCTGACTAACTTGAAATAGTGTTAGAATACCACTCACAGAAAACAGAAGCTTAACTGTACGTGTGGAATTCACATGAGGTAGGGCAGTTTCACAGAAAGTTTCCAAGTTTCCTTCTGGTTCTTACCGGTGGGTTTTACTTTTATAGCATATTCTTAAGAGTGTTCCCTAATGTTCTTCATGAGGAACCACAGAAACAGTGATTTCAAACTGCTCAAGCAAAGAATGATTTAACTTTATGAGATCAATACGCACATCAAAAAGCAGTTGCACCGAAATCTTCTCTCCACTTTTCATTGGAAGGTGTTTCCTTTCTCACCAGAAGCCTCTGGGCGCCCCTTAATATCCCTGCCCAGATTCCTCAAAGACATAGTTTCCAAACTGATCAACGTAGTGTAAGCTTTAACTCCCTGATGAATGCACAGGCCTGAGAGCACTTTCTCGGAACGCTTCTTTCTGGGTTTTATTTCAGAATATTTCCCTTTTTGCCATAGTCTTCAAAGCACTGCAAAATATCACTTTTTATGTTTTACAAGAACAGTTTTCAAACACTGCCTTTTGAGAAAAGACGTATAACACCCTGACAGGAATGAACACATCACATAGCAGTTTCTCAGAAAGCTTCTATCCAGTTTTTATCTGGAGATATTTCCTATTTCCCCACAGCCCTGAATGTGCTCCCAAATGTCCCTTTACGAATCCATCCATGAAACAGTTTCAAAACTACGTAATAGAAAGAAAGTTTTTCTATGTGAGATGAATAGACATATCTATCACAAAGCAGTTTCACAGAAAGCTTCCTTCCAGTTTTTGTCTGAGGATACTTCCTTTTTCACTATAGCCATCCATATACTCCCGAATGCCCCCTGGTAGCATTTTCTCCAAACGGAATTCCCCAATCCTCTATGAGAAGAAAGGTATAACTCTTTGTGTGGAACACAAATGTCACAAAGCAGCTCCTCGGAAATGTTCTCTCCAGTATCTATCTGAAGGTACTTTGATCTTCACCATAAGCCTCAATGTGCTCCCTAGTATCCCTTAGCTGACTAACCTATAACAGTGTTAGAAAACTGCTCTATGAAAACAGAAGCTTAACTGTGCGAGTGGACTTCACGTGACCTAGAGCAGTTTCACAGAAAGATTCCTTCTGGTATTTATCGGAGGGTATTTCTTGTTCAGCATATTCCTAAGAGTGTTCCCAAATGTCCTTTCTCAGGTTCAACAGAAACAGTGATTTCAAACTGCTCAATCCAAAGAATGATTTAACACTCCGAGATGAATACACACATCACAAAGTAGTTGCTCCGAAAAATTCTCTCCAGTTTTCATCGGAAGACGTTTCCTTTCTCACCACAAACCTCCATGCAAAACTTAATATCCCTTCACAGATCCCTCATAGACAGAGTTTCCAAACTGGGCAACATAGTGTAAGCTTTAACTCCCTGAAATGAACACACACATCAGAGAGCAGCTTTGGGCAATGCTTCTTTCTGGGTTTTATTTCCGAATTTTCACTGTTCACCACAGTCTTCAATGTGCTGCAAAATACCACTTTTTCAATTTTAAAGGAAAAGTGTTCAAACACTGCCTTATGAGAAATGAGTTACAACGCCCTGAGTGGAATGCACACAACAGAAAGAAGTTTCTCAGAAAACTTCTCTCCAGTTTTTAGCTGAAGGCATCACCTTTTTCATCGTAGGCCTGAATGTGCTCTCGAATGTCCCTTCGCAAATCTGTCCATGACGCAGTTTCAAAACTGTGTAATAGAAAGAGAGCTTTATCTGTGTGAGATGAATAGACATATCTATCACAAACCAGATTCACAAAGCTTCTTTTCAGTTTTTGTCTGAGGGTATTTCCTTTTTCACCATAGCTGTCCACATACTCCTGAATGTCTCCTGGTAGCTTTTTCTCCACACAGAAATTCCCAATCCTCTATGAGAAGAAAAGTATAACTATGAGTGGAATGCACACGTCACAAAGCAGCTCCTCAGAAATCTTGTCTCCAGTATCTATCTGAAGAGAGTACCATTTTAAACATAAGCCAGAAAGTGCTCCCAAGTATCCCATAACTGACTAACCTAAAAAAGTGTTAGACTACTGCACAATGAAAACAGAAACTTAACTGTGTGAGTGGACTTCACATGACCTGGAGCCATTTCACAGAAGGTTTCCTTCTGGTTTTTATCAGAGGGTATTTTTTTCAGCTTATTTTTAAGAGTGTTGCCAAATGTCCTTTCTCAGGTTCTACAGAAGGAATGATTTCAAACTGCTCAATCCAAAGAATGGTTTAACTCTATGAGTTGAATACATACATCACAAGACAGTTGCTCTGAAAGCTTCTCTCCAGTTTTCATCGGAAGGAGTTTTCTTTCTCACCACAGGTCTCCAGGCGCCACTTAATATCCTTTCACAGATTTCTCAAAGACAGAGTTTCCAAAGTGGGCAACGTAGTGTAAGTTTTAACTCTCTGAAATGAATGCACACGGCAGAGAGCGGTTTCTTTGAACGCTTCTTTCTGGGTTTTATTTCAGGATATTTCACTTTCCACCATAGTCTTCAAAGCACTGCAAAATATCACTTTTTCTGTTTTACAGGAACTGTGTTCCAACACTGCCTAATTTGAAAGATGTATAAGTCCCTGACTGGAATGCTCACATCACAAAGTAGCTTCTCGGAAAGCTTCCCTCCGGTTTTTATCTGAAGATATTTCCTACTTCCCACAGGCCTGAATTTGCTCCTGAATGTCCCTTCGTGAATCCGTCCATGACAAAGTTTCAAAACTGCATAATAGAAAGAAAGTTTTATCTATTGAGATGAGCAGACATATCTATCATAAAGCAATTTCACAGAAATCTTCTTGCCAGTTTTTGTCTGAGGAGATTTCCTTTTTCACCATAGCCGTCCACATACTCCCGAATGTACCCTGGTAGCTTTTTCTCCAAACGGGATTCCCCAATCCTCTATGAGAAGAAAAGTATAACTCTGTGAGTGGAATGCACGTACAAAGCAGCTCCTCGGAATTCTTCTCTCCAGTATCTATCTGAAGATATTTCCGTTTCACCTTAAGCCTCAAAGAGCTCCTGAGTATCAATTAGCTGACTAACCTAAAACAATGTGAGAACACTGCTCAATGTAAACAGAAGCTTAACTGTGCGAGTGGAATTCACGTGACCTAGAACAGTTTCACAGAAATTTTCCTTCTGGTTTCTATCAGAGGGTCATACATTTTGAGCATATTCTTAACAGCGTTACTATTTGTCCTTTCTTAGGTTCCACAGAAACAGTGATTTCAAACAGCTCAGTCCAAAGAATGATACAACTCTAGGAGATGAATACACACATCATAAAGCAGTGTCTCCGAAAGCTTCTCTCCAGTTTTTGTCGGCAGATGTTTCCTTTCTCACCTCAACCCTCCGGGAACCACTTAATATCCCTTCACAGATTTTTCAAAAAAAGAGTTTCCAAAGTGGGCAAAATAGTCTAAGCTTTATTTCTCTGAGATGAATGCACACGTAAGAGGGCAGTTTCTTGGAACGTTTCTTCCTGGGTATTACTTCCGGATATTTCACTTTTTGCCATATTCTTCATTGTGCTGCAAAATATCCCTTTTTCAGGTGTACAGGAACAGTATTCAAACACTGCCTTATGAAAAAAGGGGTATAACTCCCTGAATGGAATGCACACATCATAAAGTTGTTTCTCCAAAAGCTTCTCTCCAGTTTTTATCTGAAGATGTCTCCTATTTCCCCACTGGCCTGAATGTGCTCCTGAATGTCCCTTAGCGAATCCATCCATGATGAAGTTTCAAAACTGTGTAATAGAAAGGAAATTTTATCTATGTAAGATGAATAGACATATCTATCACAAAGCAGTTTCACAGAAAGCTTTTTTCCGTTTTTGTCTGAGGATGCTTCCTTTTTCACCATAGCCATCCAAATACTCGCAAATCTCCCCTGGTAGCTTTTTCTCTAAACGGGATTCCACAATCATCTGTGAGAAGAACAGTATAAATCTGTGAGTGAAATGCACACGTCACAATGCAGCTCCTCAGAAACCTTCTCTCCAGTATCTATCTGAAGATATTTCCATTTTCACCAAAAGCCTCAATGTGATCCCGAATATCCTTTAGCTGACTAATGCAAAACAGTGTGAGAATACTGCTCAATGAAAACAGAAGCTTAACTTTGCAAGTGGACTTCACGTGACCTAGAGCAGTTTCACAGAAAGTTTACTTCTGGTTTTTATAGGAGGGTATTTCTTTTTCAGCATATTCTTAAGAGCCTTCCCAAATGTCCTTTCTCTGGTTCCACAGAAACAGTTATTTCAAATTGCTCAAACCAAAGAATGATTTAACTTTATGAGATGAATACACACATCATAAAGCAGTTGCTCTGAAAGCTTCTCTCCAGTTTTCATTGGAAGACATTTCCTTTCTCACCACAAACCTTCGTGTGCTACTTTATATCCCTTCCCAGATTTCTCAGTGACAGAGTTTCCATTTTGGGCAACGTAGTGTAAGCTTTCACTCTCTGAAGTGAATGCACACGTCAGAGAGCCGTTTCCTGGAAGGGTTACTTCTGGGTTTTATTTCAGGATATTTCACTTTTCCCCATACTCTTCAAAGTACTGCAAAATATCACTTTTTCAGATTCAGAGGAACAGAGTTCAAACACTGCCTTATGAGAAAAGTGGGAAAACTCCCTGAGTGGAATGCACACATCACAAAGCAGTTTCTCAGAAAGCTTCTCTTCCTTTTTTGTCTGAAAGTATTTCCTATTTTCCCATAGGCCTGAATGTGCTCTTCAATGTTCCTTCGTGAATCTGGCCACGACGCAGTTTGAAAACTGTGTAATACAAACAAAGATTTATCTATGTGAGTTGAATACACATATCTATCCCAAAAGAGTTTCACAGAAAGCTTCTTTCCAGTTTTTTTTCTGAGAATACTTCCTTTTTCACCATATCCGTCCATATATTCCAGAATGTCCCCTGGTACCTTTTTTTTTGAAACAGGATTCCCCAATACACTATAGGAATAAAAGTATAAATCTGTGAGTGAAATGCACACGTCACAAAGTAGCTCCTCGGAAATCGTCATTCCAGTATCTATGTGAAGATATTTCCGTTTTCACCATAAGCCTAAACGCGCTCCCGAGTATCCCTTAGCTGACTAACCTAAAACAGTGTTAGAATATTGCTCAATGTAAACAGAAGCTTAATTGTGCGAGTGGACGTCAGGTGACCTAGAGCAGTTTCACAGAAAGTTTACTTCTAGTTTTTATCGGAGGGTATTTCCATTTCAGTATATTCTCAAGGGTGTTCCCAAATGTCCTTTCTCAGGTTCCACAGAAACAGTGATTTAAAACTGCTCAATCCAAAGAATGACTTATCTCTACGAGATGAATACGCACATCACAAACAGTTGCTCCAAAAGCTTCTCTCCAGTTTTCATCCGAAGACGTTACCTTTCTCTCCACAAGCCCCCGAGCACCACTTAATATCCCCTCACAGATTCCTCAAAGACAGAGTTTCCAATCTGGGTAATGTAGTGTAAGCTTTAACCCTCTGATATGAATGCATACGTCAGAGAGCAGTTTCGTGCAATGCTTCTTTCTGAGTTTTATTTCCGAATTTTCACTTTTTGCCATAGTCTTCAATGTGCTGCAAAATCTCACTTTTTCAGTTTCACAGGAACAGTGTTCAAACATTGCCTTAGGAGAAAAAAGGAATAACTATCTGAGTGGAATGCACACATCACAAAGCAGTTTTTCAGAAAGCTTCTCTCCAGCATTTATCTGGAGATACTTCCTATTTCTCCACAGTCCTAAATGTGGTCCTGAATGTCCTTCGTGAATCCGTCCATGACGCAGTTTCAAAACTGTGTAATAGAAAGAAAGTTTCTCTATGTGAGACTCATAGACATATCTATCACAAAGCAGTTTCAAAGAAAACTTCTTTCTAGTTTTCGTGAGGATACTTTGTTTTTCACCATAGCCGCCCATATACTCCCGAATGCTCCCTGGTAGCATTTTCTTTAAACGGGATTCCCCAATCCTCTATGAGAAGACAGGTATAAGTCTGTGAGTGAAACGCCCACATCACAAAGCAGCTCCTCGGAAATCTCTCCAGTATCTATCTGAAGATATTTCCTTCTTCACCGCAAGCCTCAAAACGCTCCTGAGTATCCCTTAGGTGACAAACCGAAAACAGTGTTAGAATACTGCTCAATGAAAACAGAAGTTTAACTGTGTCAATGGAATTCACGTGACCTAGAGCAGTTTCACAGAAAGTTTCCTTCTGGTTTCTATTGGAGGGTATTACTTTTTCAGTAGATTCCTAAGAGTGTTCCAAAATGTCCTTTCTTAGGTTCCACAGAAACAGTGATTTCAAACTGCTCTGTCCAAAAAATGATATAACTCTATGAGATGAATACACACATCACAAAGCCATTGCTCTGAAAGCATCTCTCCAGTTTTCATCAGAAGACGTTTCCTTTCTCACAACAAACTTCTGTACACCACTTAATAACCCTTCACAAATTCCTCAAAGACAGGGTTTCCAAACTGGACAATTTAGTGTAAGCTTTAACTCTCTGAAGTGAATGCAGAAGTCAGAGAGCAGTTTCTCAGTACGCTTATTTCTGAGTGTTATTTCAGGATATTTCACTTTTCGACATAGTCTTCAATACGCTGCAAAATATCACTTTTCCAGTTTTACAGGAACAGTGTTCAAACACTCCCTTATGAGAAAACAGTTATAGCTCCCTGAGTGGAATGCACATATCACAAAGCAGTTTCTCAGAAAGCTTCTCTCCAGTTTTTATCTGAAGATATCTCCTGTTTCCCCACAGACCTGAATGGGCTCCCAAATGTCCCTTCACAGATCCATCCATGATGAAGCTTCAAAACTGCAGAATAGAAAGAATGTTTTATCCATGTGAGGTGAATAGACATATCTATCACAAAGCAGTTTCCCAGAAAGCTTCTTTCCAGTTTTTGTCTGAGGATATTTCCTTTTTCACCGTAGCCATCCATATAATGCGCAAAGTACCCTGGTAGCTTTCTCTTCCAACAGGATTCCCCAATCCTCTATGAGAAGAAAAGTATAATTCTATGAGCGGAATGCACACTTCACAAAGCAGCTCCTTGGAAATCTTCTCTCCTGTATATATCTGAAGATATTTTTGTTTTCACAGAAGCCTCAAAGCGCTCCCGAGTATCACTTAGCTGACTAACCTAAAACAGTGTTAGAATACTGCTCAATGAACACAGAAGCTTAACTTTGTGAATGGAATTCACGTATCCTAGAGCAGTTTCACAGAATGTTTCCTTCTGTTTTTTATCAGAGGGTATATCTTTTTCATCATATTCTCAATATCATTCCCAAATATCCTTTCTCAGGTTCCACAGAAACAGTGATTTCAAACTGCTCAATCCAGAGAATGATTTAACTCTATGAGATGAATACACATATCACAAAGCAGTTGCTCTTAAAGCTTCTCTGCAGTTTTCATCAGAAGACGTTTCCTTTCTCAACACAAGCGTCCGGGTGCCACTTAATATCCCTTCACAGATTCCTCAAGGACAGAGTATCGAAACTGGGCAATGTAGTGTAAGCTTTAACTCTCTGAAATGAATGCACACGTCGGACAGCAGTTTCCTAGAAAGCTTCTTTCTGGGATTTATTTCAGGATATTTTATTGTTTGCCACAGTCTTCAATGTGCAGCAAAATATCATTTTTCAGATTTACAGGAACTGTGTTCACACACTGCCTTAAGAGAAAAGAGGCGTAAATTCCTCAGTGGAATGCACACATCACAAAGCAGTTTCTCAGAAAGCTTCTGTCCAGTTTTTATCTGAGGATATCTCCTTTTTCCGCACAGGCCTGAATGGACTCCTGAATGTCCGTTTGCGAATGTTTTTCATGACGCAGTTTCAAAATTGCAAAATAGAAAGAAAGTTTTATATATGTTAGGTGAATAGACTTATCTGTCACAAAGCAGTGTCACAGAAAGCTTCTTTCCACTTTTTGTCTGAGGCTATTTCGTGTTTCACCATAGCTGTCCATATACTCGCGAATGTGCCTTGGTAGCTGTTTCTCCTAATGGTATTCCCCAATCCTCTATGAGAAAAGAAGTATAACTCTGTGAGTGGAATGCAAAAATCACAAAACAGTTCCTCAGAAATCTTCTCTCCAGTATCTATCTGAAGATATTTCCGTTTTCACCGTAGCCTCAAAGCACTCCCAAGTATCCCTTAGCTGACTAACCTAAAACAGTGTTAGAATACTGCTCAAGGAAAACAGAAGCTTAACTGTTTGAGTGGAATTCACGTGACCTAGAGCAGTTTCACAGAAAGTTTCCTTCTGGTTTTTATCAAAGGGTATTTCTTTTTCAGCATATTCTTAAAAGCGTTATTAGATGTCCTTTCTCATGATCCACAGAAACCGTGATTCAAACTGCTCAATCCAAAGAATGATTTAACTCTATGAGATGAAAACACACATCACAAAGCAGTTGCTCTAAAGCTTCTCACGAGTTTTCATCAGAAGACGTTTCCTTTCTCACCACAAGCCTCCAGGCACCAGTTAATATTCCTTCACAGTTTCCTCAAAGACAGAGTTTCCAAACTGAGCAACACAGTGTAAGCTGTAATTCTCTGAAACGAATGCACACGTCAGAGAGCAGTTTCCTGGAATGCTTCTTTCTGGCTTTTGTTTCAGATATTTCAATTTTTGCCATAGACTTCAATGCTCTGCAAAATATCATTTTTTCTGTTTCACAGGAACAGTGTTCAAATCTGTCTTATGAGAAAAGAGGTATAAATCCCTGAGTGGAATGCACACATCAGAAAGTAGTTTCTCAGAAAGCTTCTCTCCTGTTTTTATCTGAAGAAATATACTATTACCCCACATTCCTGAATGTGCTCCCGAATGTTTGTTCGTGAATCCGACCGTGAAGCAGTTTCAAAACTGTTTAAGAGAAAAAAAGTTTTATCTATGTGAGATAAATAGACTTATCTATCACAAAGCAGTTTCACAGAAAGCTTCTTTCCAGTTGTTGTCTGCAGATATTTCCTTTTTCTCCATAGCAGTGCGTATACTCCCAAATGTCTCCCGGTAGCATCTATTCCAAATGGGATTTCCCAATACTCTATGAAAAGAAAAGTATAACTCTGTGAGTGGAATGCACACGTCCCAAAGCAGCTCCTCAAAAATCTTCTCTCCAATATCTATCTGAAAGTATTTACATTTTCACCATAAGCCTTATAGCACTCTCAAGTATCCCATAGCTGATTAACCTAAAACAGTGTTAGTAAACTGCTCAATGAAAATAGAATCTTAACTTTGCGACTGGAGTTCACGTGACCTTGAGCAGTTTCACAGAAAATTTTCTTCTGGTTTTTATTGGAGAGTATATCTTTTTCAGCATATTCTTAAGAGCATTCCCAAATGTTCTTTCTCAGATTCCACAGAAACAGTGTTTTCAAACTGCTCAACCCAAAGAATGATTTAACTCTATCAAATGAATACACACATCACAAAGCAGTTGCTCTGAAAACTACTCTCCAGTTGTCATCGGGAGACGTTTCCTTTCTCACCACAAGCCTCCGCGTGACACTGAATATCCCTTCACAGATTCCTCAAATCAGAGTTTCCAAACTGGGCAACGTAGTGTAAGCTTTAGCTCTCTGAAATGAATGCACACTTCAGAGAGCAGTTTCTTGGAATGCTTCTTTCTGGGTTTTATTTCCATATATTCACTTTTCTCCATAGTCTTCTATGCCCTGCAAAATAACCCTTTTTCACTTTTACAGGAACAGTGTTCAAACACTGCCTTATAAGAACAGAGGTAGAACTCTCTGAGTGAAATGTACAGATCACAAAGCAGTTTCTCAGAAAGCTTCCTTCCAGTTTTTAGCTGAAGATATCTCCTATTTCCCCACAGGCCTGAATGTGAATCTGAGTGTCCCTTAAAGAATGTGTCCATGACGCAGTTTCAAAATTGTGTAATAGAAAGAAAGTTTTATCTATGTGAGATGAATAGACGTATCTATCACAAAGCAGTTTCACAGAAAGCTTCTTTCCAGTTTTTGTCTGAGGATATTTCCTTTTTCACCATAGCCGTCCACATACTCCCGAATGCCCCCTGGTAGCTTTTTATCCAACCGGATTCCCCAATCCTCTCTGAGAAGGAAAGCATAACTCTGTGAGTGGAATGCACACGTCACAAAGCAGCTCCTCGGAAATCCTCTCTCCAGGATTTATCTGAAGATATTTCCGTTTACACCATAAGCCTGAAAGTGCTCCCATGTATTCCTTAGCTGACTAACCAAAAACAGTGTTAGAATAGTGCCCAATGAAAACAGAAGTTTAACTGTGTGAGTGGAATTCACGTGACCTAGAGCAATTTCACAGAAAGTTTCCTTCTGGATTTTATCGGAGGGTATTTCTTTTTCAGCATATTCTTCAGAGTGTTCCCAAATGTCCTTTCTCAGGTTCTGCAGAAACCCTGATTTCAAACTGCTCAATACAAAGAATGATTTAACTGTATCAGATGAATACACACATCCAGAAGCAGTTGACTCCAAAGCTTGTCTCCAGTTTTCATCGGAAGACGTTTCCTTTCTCACCACAAGCCTTCGGGCATCACTTAATATCCCTTCACAGATTCCTCAAAGACAGAGTTTCCAAACTGAGCAACGTAGTGTAAGCTTTAAATTTCTGAAAGGAATGCACACGGCAGAGGGTAGATTCTTGGAATGTTTCTTTCCAGGTTTATTTCCGGATATTTCACTTTTCGCCATAGTCTTCAATGCACTGGAAAATATCACTTTTTCAGTTTTACAGGAACAGTGTTCAAACACTGTCTTACGAGGAAAGAGGTATAAGTCCCTGAGTGAAATGTACACATCACAAAGCAGTTTCACAGAAAGTTTCTCTCCAGTTTGTATCTGAAGATATATCCTATTTCCCCACTGACCTGAATTTGCTCTTGAATGTCCTTTCACAAATCCGTCCATAACGCAGTTTCAAAACTGCCTAATAGAAAGAAGGTTTCATCTATGTAAGATGAAAAGAGGAATCTATCACAAAGCAGTTTCACAGAGAGCACCGTTCCAGTATTTATCTGAGGATATTTCCTTTTCCCCATAGCCCTCCATATACTCCCGAATGTCCCCTGACAGCTTTTTATCCAACCGGATTCCCCAATCCTCTCTGAGAAGGAAAGCATAACTCTGTGAGTGGAATGAACACGTCACAAAGCAGCTCCTTGGAAATCCTCTCTCCAGGATTTATCTGAAGATATTTCTGTTTTCACCATAAGCCTCGAAGGGATTCCGAGTATATCTTAGCTGACTAGCCTAAAACAGTGTTAGAATACTGCTCAATGAAAACAGAAGCTTAACTGTGCATGTGGACTACACATGACATAGAACAGTTTCACAGAAAGATTCCTTCTGGTTTTTATCGGAGGGTATTTCTTTTTCAGCATATTCTTAAGTGTGTTCCCAAATGTCCTTTCTCAGGTTCCACAGAAACAGTGATTTCAAACTGCTCAATCCAAGGAATGATTTAACTTTATGAGATGAATACCAACATCACAAAGTAGTTGCTCTGAAAGCTTCTCTCCTGTTTTCATCGGAAGACATTTTCTTTCTCACCAGAAGCCTCCGGGTGCCACTTAATATCCCTTCACAGATTCCTAAAAGACAGAGTTTCCAAACTGAGCAACGTAATGTAAACTTTAACTGAAATCAATGTACATGTCAGAGAGCAGTTTCTTGGAATGCTTCCTTCTTGGTTTTATTTCAGGATATTTCACTTTCGCCATAGTCTTCAATGCGCTGCAAAATATCACTTTTTCAGTTTTACAGGAGCACTGTTCAAACACTGCCTTATGAGAAAAGAGGTATAAATCCCTGAGTAGAATGCAGACATCATAAAGCAGTTTCTCGGAAAACTTCTCTCTAGTTTTTATCTGAAGATATTTCCTATTTCCCCACTGGGCTGAACGTGCTCCCTACTGTTCCTTCGTGAATCCTTCCATGACGCAGTTTCAAAACTGCCTAATAGGTAAAAATTTTATCTATGTGAGATGAGTAGGCATATCTATCACAAAGCAGTTTCGCAGAAACCTTCTTTCCAGTTTTTGTCTGAGGAATTTCCTTTATCACCTTGCCGTGCTTTTACACCCGAATGTCCGCTGGTAGTCTTTTCTCCAAACAGGATACCCCAATTGGCTATGAGAATAAAATTATAAATCTGTGAGTGGAATGTACACGTCACAAAGAAGCTCCTCGGAAATCATCTCTCCAGTATCTATCTGAAGATATTTCCGGTTTCACCATAAACTTCAACGTGCTCCCGAGTATCCCTTAGCTGACTAACCTAAAACAGTGTTAGAATATAGCTCAATGAAAACAGAAGTTTAACTGTGCGAGTGGAATTCATGTGTCCTAGAACAGTTTCACAGCAAGTTTCCCACTGGTTTTTATCGGAGGGTATTTCTTTTTCAGCATATTCTTAAGAGCACTGCCAAATGTCCTCTCTCAGTTTTCACAGAAACAGTGATTACACACTGCTCAATCCAAAGAATGATTGAACTATATGAGATGAATACACATATCACAAGGTAGTTGCTCCGAAAGCTTCTCTCCAGTTTTCATTGGAAGACGTTTCCTTTCTTACCACAAACCTCCGTGTGACACTTAGTATCCTTTCACAGATTCCTTAAAGACTGAGTTACCAAACTGGGCAATGTAGTGTAAGCTTTAACTCTCTGAAATGAATGCACATGTCAGAGAGCAGTTTCTTGGAAAGCTTCTTTCTAGGTTTTATTTCAGGATATTTCACTGTTCTCCATAGCCTTCAATGCACCTCAAATTATCGCTTTTTCAGTTTTACAGGAACAGCGTCCAAACACTGCCTTATGAGATAAGAGGTACAACTCCCTGAGTGGAATTCACACATCAAAATGCAGTTTCTCAGAAAGCTTCTCTTCTGTTTTTATCTGAAGATATCTCCTATATCCCCGCAGTCCTGAATGTGCTCCCAAAGGTCCCTTCCCGAATGCATCGCCGAATGCGTAATGGAAAGAAAGATTTATCTATGTGAGATGTATAGACATATTTATCACAAAGCAGTTTCACAGAAAGATTCTTTCCAGCTTTTTTCTGAGGATATTTCATTTTTCACCCTAGCCATCCATATACTCCTGATGTCCCGTGGTAGCTTTTTCTCAAAACGGGATTCCCCAATCCTCTATGAGAACAAAAGTATAACTCTGTGAATAGAATGCACACGTCATAAAGTAGTTCCTCGGATATCATCTCTCCAGTATCTATCTGAAGATATTTCCATTTTCACGCTATGCCTAAAGGCGCTCCTGAGTATCCCTTAGTTGACTACCTAAAACAGTGTTAGAATACTGCTCAATGAAAACAGAAGCTTAACCGTGCGAGTGGAAATCATGTGACCTAGCACAGTTTCACAGAAAGTTTCCTCTGGTTGTTATCAGAAGGTATTTCTTTCAGCATATTCTTAAAAGCATTTCCAAAAGTCCTTTCTCAAATTCCATAGAAACTGATTTCAAACCCCTCTATCCAAAGAATGATTTAACTCTATGAGATAAATACACACCTCACAAAGTAGTTGCTCTGAAAGCTTCTCTACAGTTTTCATTGGAAGACGTTTCCTTTCTCATCACAAACCTCCATGAGCCACTTAATATCCCTTCACAGATTCCTTAAAGACACAGTTTCCCAACTGGGCAATGTAGTGGTAGCTTTAACTCTCTGAAATGAATGCACACGTCAGAGTGCAGTTTCTTGGAACACATCTTTGTGGATTTTATTTTGGGATATTTCACTTTTCGCCATAGTCATCAATGTGTTGCAAAATATCACTTTTCAAGTTTCACAGGAACAGTGGTCAAATGTTGCCTTATGAGAAAAGAGGTATAACTCCATGAGTGGAAGGCACATATCACAAAGCAGTTTCACAGAAAGCTTCTCTCCACTTTTTATCTGAAGATATCTCCTATATCCCCACAGACCTGAAGGTGCTCCCAAATGTCCCTTCCTGAATCCGTCCATGACACAGTCTAAGAAATGCATAATAGAAAGAAAGGCTTATGGACATATCTATTACAAAACAGTTTCACAGAAAACTTCTTTCCAGTTTTTGTCTGTGGATACTTCCTTTTTCATCATAGCCATCCATATACTCCCGAATGCCCCCTTGTAGCTTTTTCTTTAAACGGGATTCCCCAATCCTCTCTGAGAAGGAAAGTATAACTCTGTGAGTGTAATGCACACGTCACAAAGGAGCTCCTCAGAGATCTTCTCTCCAGTATCTATCTGAAGATATTTCCTTTTTCACTGTAAGCATCAGAGCGCTCCCAAGTATTCCTTAGCTGACTAAACAAAAACAGTGTTAGCATACTGTCCAATGACAATGGAAGCTTTACTGTGTGAGTGGAATTCACGTGACCTAGAGCAGTTGCACAGAAAGATTCCTTCTGTTTTTTATCAAAGAGTATTTCTTTTTCAGCATATTCTTAAGAGCGTTCCCAAATCTCCTTTCTCATGTTCCATACAAACAGTGATTTCAAACTGCTCAATCTAAAGAATAATTTCTCTATGAGATGAATACACACATCACAAAGCAGTTGCTCCAAAAGCTTCTCTCGTGTTTACATCAGAAGATGTTTCTTTTCTCACCACAAGCCTCCGGGATCCACTTATATCCCTTCACAGATTCCTCAAGGACAGAGTTTTGAAACCTGGCAATGTAGTGTAAGCTTCAACTCTCTGAAATGAATGCACACGTCAGAGAGCAGTTTCCTGGAATGCTTCTTTCTGAGTTTTATTTCAGGAGAATTCTCTTTTCGCCATAGTCTTAATGTGTTGCAAAATATCACTTTTTCTCTTTTATAAGAACAGTAACAACACTGCCTTATGAGAAAAGAGGTATAACTCCCTGAGTGGAATGCACACATCACAAAGCAGTTTCATAGAAAGCTTCTCACCAGTTTTTACCTGAAGATATGTCCTATTTGCCCACAGGCCTGAAGATGCTCCCGAATGTTCCTTAGCAAATCAATTGATGACACAGTTTGAAAACTGCATAATAAAAAGAAAGTTTTATCTATGTGAGATGAATAGACATATCTATCACAAAGCAATTTCACAGAAAGTTTCTTTCCAGTTTTTTTCTGAGGATGATTCCTTTTTCACCAGAGCTGTCCATATACTCCCGAATGTCCCCTGTTAGCTTTTTCTCCAAGCGGGATTCCCCAATCCTCTACGAGAAGAAAAGTATAACTCTGTGAGTGAAATGCACATGTCACAAAGTTGCTCCTCGGAAATCTTATCTCCAGTATCTATCTGAAGATATTTCCTTTTTCACCGTAAGCCTCAAAGCACTCCCGCGTATCCCTTTGCTGAGTAATCTGAAACAGTGTTAGAATACTCCACAATGAAAGCAGAAGCTTAACTGTGTGACTGGACTTCACGTGACCTAGAGCAGTTTCACAGGAAGATTCCTTCTGGTTTTTAACAGAAGGTCTTTCTTTTCAGCGTATTCTTAAGAGCGATCCCACATGTCCTTTTGCAGGTTCCACAGAAACAGTGATTTCAAACTGTTCAATCCAAAGAATGATTTAACTTTATGAGATGAATACACACCTCAAAAAGTAGTTGCTCCAAAAGCTTCTCTCCAGTTTTCAACGGAAGACGTTTCCTTTCTCAGCAAAAGCCTCCATGTGCCACTTAATATCCCTTCACAGATTCCTCAAAGGCAGAATTTCCAAACTGGGCAATGTTGTGTAAGCTTTAACTCTCTGAAATGAATGCATATGTCAGAGAGCAGTTTCTTGGAACGCTTCTTTCTGGGTTTTATTTCAGGATATTTCACTTTTCTTCATAGTCTTCAATGCGCAGCAAAATTTCACCTTTTCAGTTTTACAGGAACAGTGTTCAAACACTGCCTTACGAGAAAAGAGGTATAACTCCCTGAGTGGAATGCACACATCACAGAGCGGTTTCTCAGAAAGCTCCTTTCCAGTTTTTATCTGAAGATATATCCTATTTCACCACAGTCCTGAATGTGCTCCGCATGTCCCTTCGTGAATGCGTCCATGATGCAGTTTCAAAATGGTGTAATTGAAAGGTTATCTATGTGGGATGAATAGACATATCTATCACATAGCAGTTTCACAGAAACCTTCCTTCCAGTTTTTGTCTGAGGATATTTCTTTTTTCACTATAGCCATCCATATACTCCCGAAAGTCCCCTTGTAGCTTTTTCTCCAAATGCGATTCCCCAATCCTCTATGAGAAAAAAAGTATAACTCTGTGAGTGGAACACACACGTCACAGAGCATCTCCTCAGAAATCTTCTCTCCAGTATCTATCTGAAGATACTTCCGTTTTTAACCGTAAGTCTCAATGCGCTCCAGAGTATTCCTTACCTGACTAACCTAAAACATTGTTAGTATACTGCTCAATGAAAACAGAAGCTTAACTGTGCGAGTGGACTTCACGAGACCAAGGGCAATTTAACAGAAAGTTTTTTTCAAGTTTTTATCGGATGGTATTTCTTTTTCAGCACATTCTTTAGAGCATTCTCAAAATCCTTTCTCAGGTTCCACATAAACAGGGATTTCAAACTGCTCAATACAAAAAATGGTTTAACTCTATGAGATGAATACACACATCACAAAGCAGTTGCTCCAAAGCTTCTCTCCAGTTTTCATTGGAAGACGTTTCCTTTCTCATCGCAAACCTCCGTGTGCCATTTAACATCCCTTCACAGATTCCTAAAAGAGAAGAAAGGTATAAAGTATTCCTATGAGAAGAAAAGTATAACTCTGTGAGTGGAGTGAACACTTCACATAGCAGCTCTTCGTAAATCTACTCTCCAGTATCTATCTGAAGATATTTTCGTTTTCACCATAAGCCTCAAAGTGCTCCCGAGTATCCTTTAGCTGAATAACATAAAATGGTGTTAAATACTGCTCAATGAAAACAGAAGCCTAACTGTGCAAGTGAAATTCACGTGATCTAGAGCAGTTTCATCGAAAGTTTCCTTCTGGTTTCTATCGGAGGGTATTTCTTTTTCAGAATATTCTTAATGTCCTTTCTCAGGTTCCACAGAAACAGTGATTTCAAACTGCTCAATACAAAGAATGATTTAACTCTATGAGACGAAAACACACATCACAAAGCACTTGCTCCAAAAGCTTCTCTCCAGTTTTCATCGGAAGACGTTTCCTTTCTCACCACAAGCCTCCGGGCGCCACTTAATATCCCTTCACAGATTCCTCAAAGACAGAGTTTTCATGCTGGGCCACATAGTGTAAGTTGAACTCTGAAATTAATGCATACGTCAGAGAGCAGTTCCTTGAACTCTTCTTTCTGGGTTTTATTTCAGGATATTTCACTTTTCACCACAGGCTTCAATGCACCACAGAATATGAATTTTTAGTTTTGCAATAACAGTGTTCAAACACTGCCTTATGAGAAAAGAGGTATATATCCCTGAGTGGAATGCAAACATCACAAAGCAGTTTTTCAGAAAGCTTCTCTCCAGTTTTTATCTGAAAATATTTCCTATTTCCTCAGAGGCCTGAAAGTGCTCCCAAATGTCCCTTCGTGAATCCTTCCATGACACAGTTTCAAAACTGCCTAATAGAAATTTTTATCTCTGTGAGATGAATAGATATATCTACCACAAAGTAGTTTCACAGAAAGCTTCTTTCCAGTTTTTGTCTGAGGATATTTCCAATTTCACCATAGTCGTCCATATACTCCTGAATGTCCCTTGGTATCTTTTCCTTCAAAAGAGATTCCCCGCCTCTTTTAGAGAAGAAAAGTATAATTCTGTGATTGGAGTACATATGTTACAAAGCAGTTCCTCGGAAAGCTTCTCTCCAGTTTCCATCTAAAGGTATTTCCTTTTCCCCAAATATCCCTTCACACACTACACAAAAACAGTGTTAGAATACTGCTCAATGTAAAGAGAAGCTTAACTGTGCAAGCAGAATTCACATGACAGAGGGCAGTTTCACAGAAAGCTTCCTTCTGGTTTCTATCTGTGGTTATTTCTTTTTCAGCATATTCTAAAGAGCGTTCCCAAATGTCCTTTCTCAATTTCCTCAGAAACAGTGTTTTCAAAGTGCTCAATCCAAAGAAAGTTTTAACTCTATTAGATGAATACAAACATCACAAAAGAGTGGCTCAGAAAGCCTCTCTCCAATTTTCAACGGAAGAGATTTCCTTGCTCACCACAGGCCTACATTTGCCACTTAATATCCCTTCACAGAATCCTCAATGTCAGACTTTCCAAACTGGGAAATATAAAGGTAGCTTTAACTCTGTGAAATGAATTGACATGTCAGAGAGCAGTTTCTTGGACTGCTTCTTTCTGGGTTTTATTTGACGACATTTCACTTTTCGCTATAGTCTTCAATGTGCTCCTAGTGTCACTTTTTTAGTTTTACAGGAACATTGTTCAAACTGTGCCCTATGAGAAGAAAGTTATAACTCCGTGTGTGGAATGAAAACATCACCAAGCAATTTCTCAGAAAGCTTCTCTCCATTTTTTATCTGATGATATTTCCTTTTTCACCATAGGCCCGAATGTGATCCCAAATATCCGTTCATGGATCCATCCATGACGGAGTTTCCAAGCTTTGTAATGTAAAGAAAGCTTTATCTATGTGAGATGAATAAACATAGCAAAAAGTATATTCACAGAAAGATTCTTAGCAGTTTTCATCTGAAGATATTTCCTTTTTCACCATAGTCCTGAATGTGCTCCCAAATGTCCCTTTGTGGATCCATCCATGACAGAGTTTCCAAGCTCAGTAATGTAAAGAAAGCTTTGTCTATGTGAGATGAATACACATATCATGGAATAGTTTCATAGAAAGCTTCTTTCCAGTTTTTGTATAAGGCTACTTCCCCTTTCACCATGGGCTTCAACATGCTCCCGAATATCACTTGGTAACTTTTTCCCCAAAAGGGTTTGCCCGATGCTGTATGAGAAGAGAGGTATAACACTGTGAGTGAAATGCACACGTCACAAAGAAGTTCCTCAGAAAGCTTCTCTCCAGTTTCGGTCTGAACATGTTTCCCTTTTCACCGTAAGCCTCAGAGTGCTCCCGAATATCCCTTCACATGCTAAACATAAAGAGGGTTAGAAAACTGCTCAAGGAAAAGAGAGGTTTAACTGAGTGAGAGGAATTAAGGCGACACAGAGCAGTTTCATAGAAAGCTTCGTTCTGGAATTTACCAGAGGATATTTCTTTCTCCATATTCTAAGGAGCGTTCCCAAATGTCCTTCCTCAGATTCAACAAAAACAATGACTTCAAACTGCTCATTCAAAAATAGTTTAACTCTTTGAGATGAATACTCACATCACAAAGCAGCTTCTCAGAAAGATTCTCTCCAGTTTTCATCGGAAGACGTTTCCTTGCTCACCACAAGCCTCTGGTCGCCACTTAATATCCCTTCACAGATTCCGCAAATACAGAGTTTCCAAACTGAGCAACATAGAGTAAGCTTTACCTCTGTGAAATGAATGCAAATATCAGAGAGCAGTTTCTTGGAACACTTCTTTCTGGGTTTTATTTGAAGATATTTCACTTTTCTCCATAGTCTTCAATGTGCTCCGATGTATCACATTTTCGGTTTTACATGAACAGTGTTCAAACACTGCCGTATGAGAAAGAAGGTGAAACTCGCTGAGCGAAATGCACACACCACAAAGCAGTTTCTCAGAAAGCTTCTCTCCAGTTTTTATCTGAAGATATTTCCTTTTCCACCATAGGCATGAATGTACTCCTGAATGTTCCTTCGCGGATCCGTCCGTGACGGAATTTCCATGCTGCGTAATGTAAAGAAAGCTTTATCTATGTGAGATGAATAAATATAGCAAATACCAGATTCTCAGAAACTTCTTTCCAGTTTTTATATGAAGATATTTCCCTTTTCAGCACAGTCCTGATTGTGCTCCCAAGTTTCCCTTCACGGATCCATCCATGAAAGAGTTTCCAAACTGCATAATGTAAAGAAAGCTTTATCTATGTGAGATGAATACACATATCACAAATCAGTTTCACAGAAATCTTCTTTCCAGTTTTTATCTGAGGCTATTTTCTTTTTCACCATAGCCATCCATATACACCCAAATGCCCCTTGGTATCATTATCTCCAAAAGACATTCCTCAATCCTTTATGAAAAGAGATGTATAACACTGTGAGTGACATGCACAGGTCACAAAGCAGTTCCTCGGAAAGCCTCTCTCCAGTATCTCTCTGAACATATTTCCTTTTTCACAGTAAGCCTCAAACATTCCCTAATATCCCTTTGCATGCTAAACATACAGAGTGTTAGAAAAGTGCTCCATGAAAAGAGAAGGTTAACTGAGTGAGAGGAATTCACATGACACATAGCAGTTTCACAGAAAGCTTCCTTCTGGTTTTCATCTGAGGATATTTCTTTCTCCATATTCCAAAGAACGATGCCAAATATCCTTCCTGAGATACCACAGAAACAGTGATTTCAAACTGCTCAATCCAAGGAATCGTTTTACTCTATGAGATAAATACACACATCACAAAGAAGTTTCTCAGAAAGCTTCTCTCCCGTTTTCATGGGAAGACATTACCTTGCCCACCACAGGCCTCCGGGGTGCCACTTAATATCCCTTCACATATTCCTCAAGGACAGAGTTTGCAAGCAGGACAATGTAGAGTATGCTTTAATTCTGTGAAGTGAATGCACATATCAGTGAGCAGTTTCTTGGAACGCTGGTTTCTGGATTTTACTTGAGGATAGTTCACTTTTCACCATAGTGTTAAATGCACTCCGAAATAATATTTTTTTCGGTTTTACAGGAACAGTTTTCAAACACTGCCTTATGAGAAAAGAGGTATAACTCCCTGAGTGGAATGTACACATCACAAAGCAGTTTCTCAGAAAGCTTCTCTGCAGTAATTATCTGAAGATATTTCCATTTTCCGCATAGTCCTGAATGTGCTCCCCAATGTCCTTTTACAGATCCGTCCATGACAGAGTTTCCAAGCCGCATAATGTAAAGAAAGCTGCATCTATGTGAGATGAATACACATATCATAGATGAGTTTCACAGAAAGCTTCTTTCCAGTTTTTGTCTGAGGCCATTTCTTTTTTCACAAAAGGCGTCATATGCTCCAGAATATCCCTTGCTACCTTTCTCTCCAAAATGTTTACCCGATGCTGTTGAGAACAGAGGTATAACACTCTGAGTGGAATGCACACATCACAAAGTAGTTCCTCGGAAAGCTTCTCTCCATTTTCTATCTGAAGATATTTCCTTTTTCACTGTAAGCCTAAAAGAACTCCCGAATATCCCTTCCCATGCTGAATATAAACAGTACGAAAACTGATCAATGCAAGAGAAGCTTAACTGAGTGAGAGGTATTCACACGACACATAGCAGTTTCACAGAAAGCGTCCTTCTTGTTTTTATCTGAGGATATTTAGTTCTCCATATTCTAAAGAGCATTTCCAAATGTCCTTCCTCAGATTCCAAAAAAAAAAGTGATTTCAAACTGCTCGATCCAAAAAATGGTTTAACTCTATGACATGAATACATACATTGAAAAGCAGTTGCTCAGAAAGCTTCTCTTCAGTTTTCAAAGGAAGACATTTCCTTGCTCACCACAGACCTCTGGGAGCCACTTAATATCCCTTCGCAGATTCCTCAAAGACAGAGTTTCCAAACTGGGCAATGTAGAGTATGCTTTAGTTCTGTGAAGTGAATGCACATATCAGAGAGCAGTTTCTTGGAACGCTTCTTTCTGGGTTTTATTTGAGGATACTTCACTTTTCGCCATAATCTTCAATGCACTCCGAAATAACTTTTTCATTTTTACAGGAACGGTGCTCAAACACTGCCTTGTGACAAAGAGTTATAACTCCCTGAGTGGAATGCACACATCAAAAAGCAGTTTCTCAGAAAACTTCTCTCCAGTTTTTATCTGAAGATATCTCCTTTTTCACCATAGGCCTGAATGTGCTCAAGAATGTCCTTTTGCAGATCTGTCCATGAGAGAGTATACAAACTGTGTAATATAAGGAAAGTTTTATCTCTTTGAGATGAATAAACATATCTATCACAAAGCATTTTCACAAAAAAATTCTCTCCAGTTTTTGTCTGAGGATGTTTACTTTTCCACCATAGCCGTCCATATACTCCCAAATGTCCCTTGGTAGCTTTTTCTCCAAAAGCAATTCCCCAATCCTCTATGAGAAGAAAGGTATAAATCTGTGGGTGGAATGCACACGTCACAAAGCAGTTCCTCAGGAAGTTTCTCTCCAGTTTCTATCTGAGTATATTTGCTTTTCCACTGTAAGTCTCAAGGTGGTCCCAAATATCCCTTCGCAGAGAAAACAGTGTTAGAATACTGCTCAATGAAAAGAGAAGCTTAACTGTGCGAGTGGAATTCACACAACATAGAGCAGTTTCACAGAAGGCTTCCTTCTGATTTTTAGCTGAGGGTATTTCTTTTTCAGCATATTGTAAAGAGTGTTCCCAAATGTCCTCTCTCAGGTTCCACAGAAACAGTCATTTCAAACTGCTCAATCCAAAAAATGATTTATCTTTATGGGATGAATACACACATCACAAAGCAGTTGCTCAGAAACCTTCTCCCCAGTTTTCAACGGAAGACTTTTCCTTGCGCACCACAGGCCTCCGGCACCACTTAATATCCCTTCGTAGATTCCTCAAAGACAGAGTTTCCAAACTGGGCAACATACAGAAAGCTTTAGCTCTGTTAAATGAAAGCATACATCACAAAGCAGGTTCTTGGATTGTTTCTCTCTGCATTTTCTTTGAGGATATTTCACTTTCTGCCATAGTCTTCAAAGCGCTCCAAAATATCACTTTTTCTGTTTTACAGGATCAGTGTTCAAACATTGCCTTATGAGAAAAGAGTTATAACTCCCTGAGTGGAATGCACACATCACAAATAAGTTTCTCAGAAAGCTTCTCTCCCGTTTTTATCTGAAGATATTTCCTTTTTCACCATAGGTAAGAATGTGATCCCAAATATCCCTTCGCGGATCCTTCCATGACAGAGTTTCCAAGCTGCGTAGTGTAAAGAAAGCTTGACCTGTGTGAGATGAATATACATAGCATAAGCAGATACACAGAAAGTTTCTATTCAGTTTTTATCTTAATATATTTCCATTTTCACCATAGTCCTGAATGTGCTCTCGAATGTCCCTTTGCAGATCCGTCCGTGACGGAATTTCCATGCTGCGTAATGTAAAGGGAGCTTTATCTATGTGAGATGAATAAACATAACAAGAAGCAGATTCACAGAAAACTTCTTTCCAGTTTTTATCTGAAGATATTTCCTTTTTCATCATACTACTGAATATGCTCCCAAATGTCCCATGGCGGATCCTTCCATGACAGAGTTTCCAAGCCGCGTACTGTAAAGAAACTTTATCTATGTGACATGAATACATATATCATGGAGCAGTTTCACAGAATGGTTCTTTCCAGTTTTTGTCTGAGGCTGTTTCCCTTTTCTCAATAGGCATCAATGTGTTCCCGGATATCACTTGGTATCTTTTTCTCCAAAAGGGTTTCTCTGATGCTGTATGAGAAGACAGGTATAACACGGTGAGTGGAATGCTCATGTCAAAAAAAAGTTCCCCAGAAAGCTTCTCTCCAGTTTCTATCTGAACATATTTTCTTTTTCTCTGTAAGCCTCAAAGTGGTCGCATATATCTCTTCATACACTAAACAAGAACAATGTTAGAAAACTGCTCAATGAAAAGAGAAGCTTAACTGAGTGAGAGAAACTCACATGACACCAGAAGTTTCACAGAAAGCTTCCTTCTGGTTTTTATCAGAGGATATTTCTTTCTCCATATTCTAAAGATCGTTCCCAAATGTCCCTCCTCAGATTCCACAGAAGCAGTAAATTCAAACTGCTCAATCCAAAGAATGATTTAACTCTATGAGATGAATACACACATCACAAAGCAGTTGCTCAGAAAGCTTCTCTGCAGTTTTCATCAAAAGACATTTCCTTGCTCACCACAAGCGAACGGGCACCACTTAATATCCCTTCACAGATTCCTGAAAGACAGAATTAGCAAACTGGGCAATGCAGAATAAGCTTTACCTCTGTGGAATGAATGCACATATCAGAGAGCAGTTTCTTGGTATGCTTCTTTCTGGGTATTATTTGAGCATATATCACTTTTCACCATAGTCTTCAATGAACTCCAAAGTATCACTTTTTCATTTTACAGGAACAGTGTTCAAACACTGCTTTATGAGAAAAGAGGTATAACTCCCTGAGTAGAATGCACACATGACAAAGCAGTTACTCAGAATGCTTCTCTCCAGTTTTTATCTGAATATATTTCCTTCTTTACCATAAGCCTGAAAGCACTTTCGATTATTCCATCGTGGATCCGTCGATGATGGAGTTTCCAAACTGTGTAACATAAAGAAAGTTTTATCTATGTGAGATGAATAAACATAGCAAAAAGCAGATTCACAGAAAGCTTCTTTCCCGTTTTTATCTGAAGATATTTCCTTTTTCACCATAGTCCTGAATGTGCTCATGCATATCCCTTCTTGGATCCATCCATGGCAGAGGTCCCAAGCTGCGAAATGTAGAGAAAGATTTATCTATGTCAGATGAATACACATATCTAAAAACAGTTTCACAGAATGGGTTTCCTAGATGCTGTATGAGAAGAGAGGTATAACACTGTGAGTGGAATGCACACGTCACAAAGCAGCACCTCAGAAAGCCTCTCTCCAATTTCTATCAGAACATATTTCCTTTATCACCATAAGCCTCAAAGTGTTCCTGAATATCCCTCTGCATGCTAAACATAAACAGTGTTAGGAAACTGCTCAATGAAAAGTGATGTTTAACTGTGGGAGTGGAATTCACACGACACAGAGAAGTTTCACAGGAAGCTTGCTTCTGGTTTTTATCTGAAGGTATTTCTTTTTCAGCATATTCTAAAGAACGTTCTCAAATTTCCTTTCTCAGGTTCCACAGAAACAGTGATTTCAAACTGCTCAATCCAAAGAATGATTTAACTCTACGAGATGAATACACACATC
>NW_012101505.1:88181-100773 GCF_000951045.1 Mandrillus leucophaeus | reverse complement strand
CCTGAATTTTCCTTCGTGGATCTGTCCATGATGGAGATTCCAAACTGCATAATATAAAGAAATTTTTATCTACGGGAGAGAATAAATATGTATATCACAAAGCAGTTTCACAGAAAGCTTCTTTCCAGTTTTTTCTGAGGATATTTCCTTTTTCACAATAACCATACATATACTCCCGAATGTCCCTTGGTAGCTTTTTCTCCAAAAGGGATTTCCAAACCCTCTATGAAAAGAGAGGTTTAAATCTGTGAGTGAAATGTACACGTCACAAAGCAGTTCCTCTGAAAGCTTCTCTCCAGTTTCCATCTGAAGATATTTCGGTTTTCACCACAAGCCTCATAGCGCTCCTGAATATCCCTTCACAGACTAAACAGAGCAGTCTCACAGAAAGCTTCCTTCTGTTTTACATGTGAGGGTATTTCTTTTTCAGCATATTCTAAAGATGTTCCCAAATGTCCTTTCTCAGGTTCCACAGAAACAGTGATTTCAAACTCTTCAATCCAAAGGATAATTTAACTCTATTAGAAAAATGCAAACGTCACAAAGCAGCTGCTCAGAAAATTCTCTCCAGGTTTCAATGGAAGACATTTCCTTGCTCACCACAGGCCACAGGCCTCCGGGAGCCACATAATATCCCATCACAGATTCTTCAAAGTCAGACTTTCCAAACTGGGCAATGTAGAGTAAGCTTTAACTCTGTGAAATGAATGCCCATATCAGAGAGCAGTTTCTTGGAACGATTCTTTCTGAGTTTTATCTGAAGATATTTCACTTTTTGCCATAGTCCTCAATGCACTCCATAATATCACTTTTTCGGTTTTACAGGAACAGAACTCAAGCACTGCCTTATGAGAAAAGCAGTATAACTGCCTGAGTGAATTGCACACTTCACAAAGCAGTTTCTAAGGAAGCTTCTCTCCAGTTTTTATCTAAAGATATTTCCATTTTCAGCATAGGCCTGAATGTACTCCTGAATGTCCCTTCGCAGATCCGTCCATGACAGAGTTTCCAAGCTGCGTAATGTAAAGAAAGCTTTATCTATGTGAGATGAATAAACATAGCAAGAAGCAGATTCACAGAGATCTTCCTTCCAGCTTTTATCTGAGGGTATTTCTTTTTTCACCATAGCCGTCCATGTACCCCGAATGTCCCTTGGCAGTTTTTCCCCAAAAAGGATTCCCCAATCCTTTATTAGAAGAGAGATATAACACTGTGAGTGAAATGCATAGGTCGCAAAGCAGTTCCACAGAAAGCCTCTCTCCAGTTCCTATCTGAACATATTTCCTTTTACATCACAAGCCTCAAAGCACTCCCAAATATCCCTTCGCTCGCTAAACATAAAGAGTGTTAGAAAAGTGCCCAATGAAAAGAGAAGCTTAACTGAGTGAGTGGAATTCACACAACACATAGCAGTTTCACAGAAAGATTTCTTCTGGTTTTTATCTGAGGATATTTATTTCTCCATATTCTAAAGAACATTCCCAAATATCCTTCCTCAGATTCCACAGAAACAGTGATTTCATACTGCTTCCTCCAAAGGATGATTTAACTCCATGAGATGAATACACCCGTCACAAAGCAATTGCTCAGAAAGATTCTCTCCAGTTGTCAAAGGAAGGCATTTCCTGGCTCAACACAGTCCTCCGGGCGCCACTTAACATAACTTCGCAGATTCCTCAAGAGAGACTTTCCAAACTAGGCAACGTAGAGTAAGCTTTAATTCTGTGAAGTGAATACACATATCAGAGAGCAGTTTCTTGGAACCCTTCTTTCTGGGTTTTATTTGAGGACAGATCACTTTTCCCCATAGTCTTCAATGCACTTCGAAATGTAACTTTTTTGGTTTTACAGGAACAGTGTTCAAACACTGCCTTACGATAAAAGAGGTATAACTGCCTGACTGGAATGCACACATCAGAAAGCAGTTTCTCAGAAAACTTGCCCCGGGTTTACCTGAAGATCTTTCCTTTTTCACCATAGGCCTGAATGTGCTCCCGAATGTCCCATCGCGATTCCGTTCATGATGTAGTTTCCAAGCTGCATAATGTAAAGAAAGCTTTATCTGTGTGAGATGAATAAGCATAGCATAAAGCAGATTCACAGAAAGCTTCTTTTCAGTTTTGATCTGAAGATATTTCTCCTTTCACCATAGTCCAGAATTTCCTACCGAATGTCCCTTCGCGGATCAGTCCATGACAGAGTTTGCAAGCTTCGAAATGTAAAGAAAGCTTTATCTAGGTGAGATGAATACACATAGCACAGAGTAGTTTCACAGAAAGCTTCTTTCCGGCTTTTCCTTGAGGCTATTTCCCTTTTCACCATATGCGTCAATATGCTCCCAAATATCCCTTGTTACGATTTTGTCCTAAAGGGTTTCCCTGATGCTGTATGAGAAGAGAGGTGTAACATTGTGAGTGGAAATCACACGTCACTAAGTAGTTTCTCGGAAAGCTTCTCTCCAGTTTCTATCTGAACATATTTCCTTTTTCACTGTAAGCCTCAAAGCCCTCTCTAATACCCTTCGCATGCTACACATAAACCGTGTTTGAAAACTACTCTTTGAAAAGAGAAGCTTAATTGAGTGAGAGGAATTCACAAGGCACAGAGCATTTTCAAAGAAAGCTTCCTTCTGGTTTTTACCTGATGATATTTCCTTCTGCATATTCTAAAGAGCGTTCCCAATGTCCTTCCTCAGATTCCACAGAAGCACTGATTTCAAAGTGCTCAATCCAAAGAATGGTTTACCTCTATGAGATGAATACACACATCACAAAGCAGTTGCTCAGAAAACTTCTCTCCCATTTTCATCGGAAGACAATTCCTTGCTCACCACAGGCCTTGGGTGCCACTATATATTCTTTCACAGATTCCTCAAAGACAGAATATCCAGGCTGGGCAATGTAGAATAATCTTTAACTCTGTGAAATGAAAGCACATATCAAAGAGCGGTTTCTTGGAATGCTTCTTCCTGGGTTTTATTTGAGGATATTTCACTTTTCCCATAGTCTTCAATGATCTCCAAAATATCACTTTTTTGGTTTTACAGGAACAGTATTCAAACACTGTCTTATGAGTAGAGAAGTATAACTGCCTGAGGTGAATGCACACATCATACAGCAATTTCTAAGAAAGCTTTTCTCAATTTTTTGTCTGAAGATATTTCCTTTTTCACCATAGGCCTGAATGTGCTCACGAATGTCCCTTCGCCTATCTGTCCATGACGGAGTTTCCAAACTGCGTAACATAAAGAAAGTTTTATCTATGTGAGAAGAATAAACATATCTATCACAAAGCAGTTTCACACAAAGCTTCTTTCCAGTTTTTCTCTGAGGATATTTCCTTTTTCACCATAGCTGTCCATATACTCCCGAATGTCCCTTGGTGGCTTTTTCTCCAAAAGAGATTCACCAATCCTCTAAGCGAAGAGATGTATATCTCTATGAGTGGAATGCACACGTCACAAAGCAGCTCCTTGGAAAGCTTCTTCCCTGTTTCTGTCAGAAGATATTTCTGTTTTCACCATAAGCCTCAAAGTGCTAATGAATATCACTTCGCAGACTAAACAAAAACAGTGTTAGAATACTGCTCAATGAAACAAGAAGTTGAACTGTGTGAGTGGAATTCACACGACCGAGAGCAGTTTCTCAGAAAGCTTCCTTCTGGTTTTTATCTCAGGGTATTTCTTTTTCAGCACATGTAAAGACTGTTCCCAAATGGCCTTTCTCAAGTTCCAAAGAAAGAGTGATTTCAAACTGCTCAATCCAAAGAATGATTTAACTCTATGAGATCAATGCACACATCACAAAGCAGTTGCTCAGAAACTTCTCTCCAGTTTTCAATGGAAGACATTTCCTTGCTCATCACAGGCCTCCGGGCGACACTTAATATTGCTTCGCAGATTACTCAAAAACAGAGTTTCCAAACTGGACAATGTAGTGTAAGATTTAACTCTGTGAAATGCATGCACATATCATACAGCAGCTTCGAGGAATCCTTTTTTCTGGGTTTTATTTGAGAATAGCTCACTTTCCACCACAGCCTTCAATGCATTGCAAAATATCACTTTTTCAGTTTTACAGGAACAGTGTTGAAACACTGCCTTATGAGAAAGAGGTATAAGTCCCTGAGTGGAATGTTCACATCACAAAGCAGTTTCTGAGACTGCTTCTCTCCACTTTTTATCTGAAGATATTTCCATTTTCACCATAGTCCTGAATGTGCTCCCAAATGTGCCTTCACGGATCCATCCATGACAGAGTTTCCAAGCTGCATATTGTAAAGAAAGCGTTATCTATGTGAGATGAATACACATCTCACAGATAAGTTTCACAGAAAGCTTCTTTCCAGTTTTGTCTCAGGCTATTTCCTTTTTCACCATAGGCATCAATACACTCCCGAATAACCCTTGGCTCTTTTTTCTCCAAAACGTTTTCCCGATGCTGTATGAGAAGAGAAATATAACACTCTGAGTGGAATGCACATATCACAAAGCAGTTCCTCAGAAACCTTCTCTCCATTTTGTATCTGAAGATATTTCCTTTTTCACCGTAAGCCTGAAAGTGCTCCCGAATATCTCTTCTCACTCTAAACATAAACAGTATGAAAATTGGTCAATGCATGAGAAGCTTAACTGAGTGAGAGGAATTCAAATGACACATAGCAGTTTCACAGAAATCGTCCTTCATTTAGTTCTCCATATTCTAAAGAACGTTTCCAAATGTCCTTCTTCAGATTCCAAAGAAACAGTGTTTTCAAAGGGATCAATCCAAAGAATGTTTTCACTCTATGAGACGAATACACACGTTGCAAAGCAGTTGTTCAGAAAACTTCTCTCCAGTTTTCAAAGGAAGACATTTCCTTGCTCACCACATCCTCTGGGAACCACTTAATATCCCTTCGCAGATTCCTCAAAGAGAGAGTTTCCAAACTGGGCAATGTAAAGTAAACTTTAATTCTGTGAAATGAATGCATATATCAGAAAGCAGTTTCTTGGAATGCTTCTTTCTGGGTTTTATTTGAGGAGAGTTCTCTTTTCACCGTAGTCTTCAATGCGCTACGAAATATCACGTTTTCAGTTTTATAGGAACAGTGTTGAAACACTGGCTTATGTGAAAATAGGTATATTTCCCTGAGTGGAATGCACACATCTGAAAGCAGTTTCTCAGAAATCTTCTTTCCAATTTTTATATGAAGAGATTTCCGTTTTCACCATAAGCCTGAAGGTGCTCCTGAATGTCCCTTTGCGGATCTGTCCTTGACGAAGTTTACAAACTGAGTATATATAAAGAAAGTTTTATCTATGTGAGATGAATAAACATATCTATCACAAAGCAGTTTCCCAGAAAGCTTCTTTCCCGTTTATGTCTGAGGATAATTCCTTTTTCACAATAGCTGTGTATATACTCCTGAATGTCCCTTGGTAGCTTTTTCTCCAAAAGGGATTCCCCAATCCTCTATGAGAAGAAACGTGTAACTCTGTGAGTGGAATGCACACGTCACAAAGCAGCTCCTCAGAAAGCTTCTCTCTAGTGTCTACGTGAAGATATTTCCCTTGTCACCATAAGCCTCAAAGCGCTCCTGAATATCCTTTCAGAGACTAAACACAGTGTTTAGAATACTGCTCAATGAAAAGAAAAGCTTAACTGTGTGTGTGGAAATCACAGGACCGAGAGCAGTTTCGCAGAAAGCTTCCTTCTGGTTTTCATCTGAGGATATTTCTTTCTCCATATTCCAAAGAGTGTTCCCAAATGTCCTTCCTGAGATGCCACAGAAACAATGATTTCAAACTGCACAATCCTAAGAATGATGTAAGTCCATGAGATGAATACACACATCACAAAGCAGTTGCTCAGAAAGCTTCTCTCCAGTTTTCATGGCAAGACATTTCCTTGCTTACCATGGACCTCCGGGGCACCAATAAATATCCCTTCGCATATTCCTCAAAGACAGAGTTTGCACACTGGGCAATGAAGAGTACACTTTAATTTTCTGAAGTGAATGCACATATCAAAGAGAAGTTTCTTGGAACTTTTCTTTCTGGGTTTTACTAGAGGATAGCTCACTTTTCACCATAGTCTTCAATGCACCCCGAAATATCACTTTTTCAGTTTTACAGAAACAGTGTTCAAACACTGCTTTATTAGAAAACAGGTATAACTCACTGAGTGGAATGCACACATCACAAAGCAGTTTCTCAGAAAGCTTCTCTGCAGTAATTATCTGAAGATATTTCCATTTTCACCATAGTCCTGAATATGTTCCACAATGTCCCTTCACGGATACGTCCATGACAGAGTTTCCAAGCTACGTAATGTAAAGAAAGGTTTATCTATGTGAGATGAATAAACATAGGAAAAAGTAGATTCACAGAAAGCTTCTTTCCAGTTTTTATCTGAACATATTTCCTTTTTCACCATAGTCCTGAATGTCCTCCCGAATGTCCCTTCGTGGATCCGTCCATGACAGAGTTTCCAAGCAGCATAATGTAAAGGAAACTTTATCTATGTGAGATGAATACACATATCACAGATCAGTTTCACAGAAAGCTTCATTTCCAGTTTTTGTCTGAGGTTATTTCCCTTTCCACCCTAGGCATCAACATGCCCCTGAATATCACTTGGTAAGTTTTCTCCAAAAGGGTTTCCTTGATGCTGTATGAGAAGAGAGGTATAACACTTTGGGTGGATTGCACACATCACAAAGCAGTTCCTCAGAAAGCTTCTCACCAGTTTCGGTCTGAACATATTTTCTTTTTCAACATAAGCCTCAAAGTGCTCCCGAATATCCCTTCACATGCTAAACATAAACAGGGTTAGAAAACTGCTCAATGAAAAGAGAGACTTGACTAAGCGAGAGGAATTATGACAACACAGAGCAGTTTCACAGAAAGTTTCCTTCTGGATTATACCTGAGGATATTTCTTTTTCCATATTCTAAGGAGCGTTCCCAAATCTCCTTCCTCAGATTCCAGAAAAACAGTGATTTCAAACTGCCAATCCAAATAACGGTTTAACTCTATGAGATGAATGCACACATCACAAAGCAGTTGCTCAGAAAGCTTCTCGCCCATTTACATCGGAAGACGTTTCCTTGCTAACTACAAGCCTCCAGGTACCACTGAATATCCTTTCACAGATTCGTCAAAGACAGAGTTTCCAAACTGGGCAATGTAGTGTAAGCTTTAACTCTGAGAAACGAATGCACATATCAGAGAGCAGTTTCTTGGAACGCTTCTTTCTGGGTTATATTAGAGGATATTTCACTTTTTGCCATAGTCTTCAATGCGCTCCAATATATCACTTTTTCGATTTCTCAGGAAAAGTGTTCAAACATTGCCTTTTGAGTAAAGACGTGAAAGTCGCTGAGTGGAATGCACACATCACAAAGCAGTTTCTCAGAAAGCTTTTCTCCAGTTTTTATCTGAAGATATTTCCTTTTTCACCATTGGCCTAAATGTGCTCCCGAGTGTCCCTTCACAAACCCGTCCATGTTGGCGTTTCAATACTGCGTAATAGAAGGAAAGTTTTATCTATGTGAGATGAATAAACATATCTATCACAAAGCAGATTCACAGAAAGCTTCTTTCCAATTTTTGTCTGAGGATATTTCCTTTTTCACCATCACCGTCCATATACTCCCAAATGTCCGCTGGTAGTATTTCCTCCAAAACCATTCCCAAATCTTCTACAGTAAGAAAAGTATAACTCTGTGAGTGGAATGCACACGTCACAAAGCAGCTCCTCGGAAGTCTTCTCTCCAGTTTCTATCTGAAGATATTTCAGTTTTCACCGTAAACCTCAAAGCGCTCCGAATATCCCTAAGCTGTCTAAACTTAAACAGTGTTAGAATACTGCTCAATGAAAGCAGAAGCTTAACTGTGTGAGTGGAATTCACATGACACAGAGTACTTTCACAAAAAGCTTCCTTCTGCTTTTTATTGGATGTTATTTGTTTTTCAGCATATTCTTAAGAGTGTATGCAAATGTCCTGTCTGAGGTTCCACAGAGACTGATTTCAAACTGCTCATTCCAAAGAATGATTTAAGTCTCTGAGATGAATACACACATCCCAAAGCAGTTGCTCAGAAAGTTTCTCTCCAGTTTTCAATGAAAGACATTTGATTACTCGCCACAGGCCCCTGGTTGCCACTTAACATCTCTTTGTATAATCCTCAAAGACAGACTTTTCAAACTGGGAAGTGTAGAGTAAGTTTTAACCCTCTGAAATAAATGCACACGTCAAAGAGCAGTTTCTTCGAATGCTTCTTTATGGGTTTTATGTCAGGATATTTCACTTTTCGCCATAGTCTTCCATGTGCTTTGAAATATTTCTTTCCCAGTTTTACAGGAACAGAGTTCAAACACTGCCTTATGAGACAGGAGGTATAACTCCCTGAGTTGAATGCACACATCACAAAGCAGTTTCTCAGAATGCTTCTCTCCAGTTTTTATCTAAAGATATTTCCATTTTCAAAATAGTCCTGAATGTGCTCCCGAATGTCCCTTCGTGGATGCATCCATGACAGAGTTTCCAAGCTGCGTAATATAAAGAAAGCTTTATCTATGTGAGATGAATAAACCTAACAAAAACCAGATTCACAGAAAGCTTCTTTCCACCTTTTATGTGAAGATATTTCCATTTTCCATATTCTTGAATGTGCTCCCAAATGTCCCCTCGCAGACTCATCCATGTCGAAGTTTCCAAGCTGTGTAATGTAAAGAAAGCTTTATGTACGTGAGATGAATAAACATAGCAAAAACCAGATTCATTTATGACAGAGTTTCCAAGCTGCGTAATATAAAGAAAGCTTTATCTATGTGAGATGAATTCAGATATCACAGAGCAGTTCCGTGGAAAGCTTCTTTCCAGTTTTTGTCTGAGGCTCTTTTCCTTTCCACCATAGGCATCAAAATGCTCCTGGATATCGCTTGGTACCTTATTATCCAAAAGGGTTTCCCCGATGCTGTATGAGAAGAGACGTAAAATACTGTGAGTGAAATACACATATCACAAAGCAGTTCCTCAGAAAGCTTCTCTCCAGTTTCTATCTGAACATATTTCCTTTCTCACTGTAAGACTCAAAGTGCTTCCGAATATTCCTTCGCACACTAAAAATAAACAGTGCTAGAAAACTCTTCAATGAAATGGGAAGCTTAACTGAGCGAGAGGAATTCACATGACACATAGCAGTTTCACAGAAAGCTTCCTTCTGATTTTCATCTGAGGGTATTTATTTCTCCATATTCCAAAGAACAGTCCCAAATGTCCTTCCTGGGATACCACAGAAACAGTGATTTCAAACTGCTCAATCCAAGGACTGGTTTTACTCTATGAGATGAATACACACATCACAAAGCAGTGCTCAGAAAGCTTCTCTCCAGTTTTCAACGGAAGACATTTCCTTTCTCACCACAGGCCTCCGTGGCGCCACTTAATATCCCTTCACATATTCCTCAAGGACTAAATTTGCAAACTGGACAATGTAGAGTACATTTTAATTCTGTGAAGTGAATGCACATATCAGAGATCAGTTTCTTGGAAAGCTTCTTTCTGGGTTTTACTTGAAGATACTTCACTTTTCGCCATAGTCTTCAATGTACTCCAAAATATCACTTTTTTGGTTTTACAGAAACATTGTTCAAACACTGCATTATGAGAAAAGAGGTATAACTCCCTGAGTGGAATGCACACATCACAAAGCAGTTTCTCAGAAAGCTTTTCTGCAGTAATTATCTGAAGTTATTTCCATTTTCAAAAGATTCCTGAATGTGCTCCCAAATGTCCCTTCACAGATCCATCCATGACAGAGTTTCCAAGCCTCATAATGTAAAGAAAGCTGTATCTATGTGAGATGAATACAAATATCACAGATGAGTATCACAGAAAGCTTCTTTCCAGTTTTTGTCTGAGGCTATTTCCTTTTTCACCATAGGCATCAATATGCTCCGAAATATCCCTGGTACTTTTTTCTCCAAAATGTTTTACTGATGATGTATGAGAAGAGAAGTATAACACTGTGAGTGGAATGTATATATCACCAAGCAGTTCCTCGGAAATCTTCTCTCAATTTTCTATCTGAAGATATTTCCTTTTTCACTGTAAGCCTGAAAGCACTCCCGAATATCCCTTCGCATGCTAAACATAAACAGTACGAAAACTAGTCAATGCAAGAGAAGCTTAACTGAGCGAGAGGAATTCACATGACACACAGTAGTTTCTCAGAAAGCGTCCTTCTTTTTAGTTCTCCATATTCTAAAGAGCGTTCCCAAATGCCCTTACTCAGATTCCAAAAAACAGTGTTTTCAGAGGGCTCAATCCAAAGAATGTTTTACCTCTATGAGATGAATACACACTTCACAAAGCAGTTGCTCAGAAAGCTTATCTCCAGTTTTCAAAGGAAGACATTTCCTTGCTCACCGCAGTCCTCTGGGAGCCACTTAATATCCCTTCACAGATTCCTCACAGACAGAGTTTCCAAACTGGGCATTGTAAAGTACGCTTTAATTCTGTGAAATGAATGCATATATCAGAAAGCAGTTTCTTGGAACGCTTCTGTGTAGGTTTTATTTGAGGAGAGTTCTCTTTTCATGGTAGTCTTCAATGTGCTACGAAATATCACGTTTTCAGCTTTACAGGAACAGTGTTGAGACACTGGCTTATGTGAAAAGAGGTATATCTCCCTGAGTGGAATGCACACATCCGAAAGCAGTTTCTCAGAAAGCTTCTCTCCAATTTTTATATGAAGAGATTTCCATTTTCACCATAGGCCTGAAGGTGCTCCCGAATGTCCCTTTGCGGATCTGTCCTTGGCAGAGATTGAAAACTGCGTAATATAAAGAAAGTTTTATCTATGTGAGATGAATAAGCATATCTATCACAAAGCAGTTTCCCAGAAAGCTTCTTTCCCGTTTTTGTCTGAGGATAATTCCTTTTTCACAATAGCCTTCTGTATACTCCTGAATGTCTCTTGGTAGCTTTTACTCCAAAAGGGATTCCCCAATCCTCTATGAGAAGAAAGCTATAACTCTGTAAGTGGAATGCACACGTCACAAAGCAGCTCCTCAGAAAGCTTCTCTCTAGTGCCTATGTGAAGATATTTCCGTTTTCACCATAAACCTCAAAGCGTTCCCGAATATCCCCTCGCAGGCTAAACACAGTGTTAGAATACTGCTCATTGAAAAGAGAAGCTTAACTGTGTGAGTGGAAAAAACATGACCGTGAGAAGTTTCACAGAAAGCTCCCTTCTGGTTTTCATCTGAGGGTATTTATTTCTCCGTATTCCAAAGAGTGTTCCCTAATATCCTTCCTGAGATGCCACAGAAACAGTGATTTCAAACGGTTCAATCCAAGGAATGGTATAATTCTATGAGATGAACACACACATCACAAAGCAGTTGCTCAGAATTCTCCTCTCCAGTTTTCATGGTAAGACATTTCCTTGCTCACCACAGACCTCCAGGGTGCTAATTAGTATCCCTTCACGTATTCCTCAAAGACAGAGTTCGCACACTGGGCAATGTAGAGTACACTTTAATTTTCTGAAGTGAATGCACATATCAGAGAGCAGTCTCTTGGAACATTTCTTTCTGGGTTTTACTTGAGGATAGCTCACTTTTCACCATAGTCTTTTATGTACTCTGAAATGTCACTTTTTCGGTTTTACAGGAACAGTGTTCAAACACTGCCTTATGAAAAGAGGTATAACTCCCTGAATGGAATGCACAGATCACAAAGCAATTTCTCAGAAAGCTTCTCTGCAGTAATTATCCGAAGATATTTACATTTTCACCATGGTCCTGAAGGTGCTCCCCAATGTCCCTTCAGGATACATCCATGAGAGAGTTTCCAAGCTGCGTAATGTAAAGAAAGCTTTATCTATGAGATGAATAAACATCAGAAAAAGCAGATTCACAGAAAATTTCTCTCCAGTTTTTATCTGAACATATTTCCTTTTTCACCATACTCCTGATTGTCCTCCTGAATGTCCCTTCGTGGATCCCTCCATGACAGAGTTTCCAAGCTGTGTAATGTAAAGAAAACTTTATCTATGTGAGATGAATACACATATCACAGAGCAGTTTCATAGAAAGCTTCTTTCCAGTTTTTGTCTGGGCTATTTCCCTTTTCACAGTGTTCGGCAATATGCCTCCGAATATCCCTTGGTACCTTTTCCTCCAAAAGGGCTTCCCCAATGCTGTATGAGAAGAGAGGTATAGCACTGTGAGTGGAATGCATACGTCACGATGCAGTTCTTCCGAAAGCTTCTCTCCAGTTTCTATGTGAACATATTTCCTTTTTCTCCTTAAGTCTCAAGTGCTTCCGACTATCCCTTCGAACGCTAAACATAAACAGTGTTAGAGAACTGGTCAATGAAAAGAGAACCTTAACTGAGTGAGAGGAATTCACACGATACATAGCAGTTTCAAGAAATCTTCCTTCTGATTTTTATCTGAGGCTATTTCTTTCTCCATATTCTAAGGAGCGTTCCCAAATGTCCTAACTCAGATTCCATCAAAACAGTGATTTCAAACTGCTCAATCCAAAGAATGATTTAACTCTATGAGATGAATACACACGTCACAAAGCAGTTGCT
>NW_012101505.1:79231-87296 GCF_000951045.1 Mandrillus leucophaeus | reverse complement strand
TGAGGGTATTTCTTTTTCAGCATATTCTAAAGAGCGTTCCCAAATATCCTTTCTCAGATTCCACAGAAACAGTGATTTCAAACTCTTCAATCCAAAGAAGGATTTAACTCTATGAGAATAATACACACATCACAAAGTAGCTGCTCAGAAAGCTTCTCTCCAGTTTTCAACGTAAGACATTTCCTTCCTCACCACAGGCCTCCGGCAGCCTCTTAATATCCCTTCGCAGATTCCTCAAAGACAGAGTTTCCAAACTGGGCAATGTAGTGTAAGCTTTAACTCTGAGAAACGAATACACATATCAGAGAGCAGTTTCTTGGAACGCTTCTTTCTGGGTTTTATTTGAAGAGAGTTCTCTTTTGGCCATAGTCTTCAATGTGCTCCATAATATCACCTTTTCGGTTTTACAGGACTAGTGTTCATACACTGCCTTTGAGAATAGAGGTATAACTCTCTGAGTGGAATGCACACATCACAAAACAGTTTCTCAGAAAGCTTCTCTCCAGTTTTTATCTGAAGATATTTCCTTTTTCACCATTGGCCTGTACGTGCTCCTGAGTGTCCCTTCACGAATCCGTCCATTTTGGCATTTCAAAACTACGTAATAGAAGGAAAGTTTTATCTATCTGAGATTAATAAACATATCTATCACAAAGCAGTTTCACAGAAAGTTTCTTTCGAATTTTTGTCTGAGGTTATTTCCTTTTTCACTATCACCATCCATATACTCCCGAAAGTCCCCTGGTAGTTTTTTTCTCCAAAACTATTCCCAAATCCTCTATGAGAAGAAAAGTACAACTCTGTGAGTGAAATGCACACGTCACAACGCACCTCCTCGGAATTCTTCTCTCCAGTTTCTATCTGAAGGTATTTCAGTTTTCACCATAAGCCTCAAAGCATTCCCGAGTATCCCCAAGCTGTCTAAACTAAAACAGTGTTAGAATACTGCTCAATGAAAACAGTAGTTTAACTGTGTGAGTGGAATTCACATGACAGAGCACTTTCACAAAAGGCTTCCTTCTGGTTTTTATCGGAGGGTATTTCTTTTTCAGCATATTCTTAACAGCGTTCCCAAATGTACTTTCTCAGGTTTCCCAGAAAGAGTGATTTGAAACAGCTCAATCCAAAGAATGATTTAACTCAATGGGATGAATACACACATCACAAAGCAGTTGCTCTGAAAGCTTCTCTCCAGTTTTTATCTGAAGATATTTAATATTTCCCCACAGGCTTGAATATGCTGCCGAATGTCCCTTCGCTACTCAGTCCATGACGCAGTTTCAAAACTGCGTAATAGAAAAAAAGTTTCATGTATGAGAGATGAATAGACATATCTATCATAAAACAGTTTCACAGAAAGCTTCTTTCCAGTTTTTGTCTGAGGATATTTCCTTTCTCACCATAGTCATCCATATACTCCCGAATGTCCCCTGGTAGCTTTTTCTCCAAACAGGATTCCTCAATCCTCTATGAGGAGAAAAGTATAACTCTGTGATTGGATTGCACACGTCACAAAGCAGCTCCTTGGAAATCTCTCCAGTATCTTTCTGAAGATATTTCCATTTTCACCATAAGCCTCAAAGTGCTCCAAACTTTTCATTAGCTGACTGAACCAAAATAGTGTTAGAATATTGCTAAATGAAAACAGAAGCTTAACTGTCCGAGTGGACTTCACGTGACCTAGAGCAGTTTCACAGAAGGTTTCCTTCAGGTTTTTATCAGAGGGTATTTCTTTTTCAGCATATTCTTAAGAACGTTCCCAAATATCCCATCTCAAGTTCCACAGAAACAGTGAATTCAAACTGCTCAATCCAAAGAATGATTTAACTCCATGAGTTTAATAAGCACATCACAAAGCAGTTCCTCCGAAAGCTTCTGTTCAGTTTTCATCGGAAGACATTACCTTTCTCACCAGAAGCCTCCAGGTGACACTAAATATCTCTTCACAGATTCCTGAAAGACAGAGTTTCCAAACTGGGCAATGCAGTGTAAGCTTTAACTCCCTGAAATGAATGAACACATGGGAGTGCAATTTCCTGGAATGCTTCTTTCTGGGTTTTATTTGAGGATATTTCACATTTCATCATACTCTTCAAAGCACTACAAAATATCACTTTTTCAGGTTTACAGTAACAGTTTTCAAACCTGCCTTATGAGAAAAGAGGTATAACTCCCTGAGTGGAATGCTCACATAACAAAGTACTTTCTCAGAAACTTTCCTTCCAGTTTTTATCTGGAAATATCTCCTATTTCCCTAAAGGCCTGTATGTGTTCCTGAAATTCCCTTCATGAATCTGCCAATGATGCAGTTTCAAAACTGGGTAATAGAAAGAAAGTTTTTTCTATGTGAGATGAATAGACATATCTATCCCAAAGCAGTTTCACAGAAAGTTTCTTTCTAGTTTTTGTTTGAGTACATTCCCTTTTTCACCATAGCTGTCTGTATACTCCCAAATGTCCCCTGGTAGCTTTCTCTCCACACAGGATTCCCCAATCCTCTATGAGAGGAAAAGTATAACTCTGTGAGTGGAATGCACATGTCACAAAGCAGCTCCTCAGAAATCTTCTCTCCAGTATCAGTCTGAAGATATTTCCGTTTTCACCGTAACACTCAAAGCACTCCCGCATATCCCTTAGCTGACTAACATCAAACAGTGTTAGAATACTGCTCAATGAAAATAGAAGCTTAACTGTCCGAGTGGACTTCACATGACCTAGAGCAGTTTCACAGAAAGTTTCCTTCTTGTTTTTATTGAAGGGTATTTCTTTTTCAGTATATTTTTAAGAATGTTCCAAAATGTCCTTTCTCATATTCCACAGAAAGAGTGAGTACAAACTGCTCAATCCAAAGAACGATTTAACTCTATGAGGTGAATACACACATCACAAAGCAGTTGCTCCGAAAGCTTCTCTCTAGTTTTCATTGGAAGACGTTTCCTTTCTCACCTGAAGCCTCCGGGCGACACTTAATATCCCTTCACAGGTTTTTCAGAAAAAGAGTGTCCAAACCGTGCAAAGTAGGGTGAGTGTTACTTCTCCGAGATGAATGCACACGTAAAACGGCAGTTTCTTGGAACGTTTCTTCCTGACTTTTATTTCCGGATATTTCACTTTTCACCATATACTTCATGGCACTGCAAAATATCCCTTTTTCAGTTTTACAAGAACAGTGTTCAAAGACTGCCTTATTAGAAAATAGATAGAACTCCCTGAGTGGAATGTGCACATCACAAAGTTGTGTTTCAGAAAGCCATTCTCCTGTTTTTATCTGAAGATATTTCCTACTTCCCAACAGGCCTGAATATGCTCTCAAATGTCCCATCCAAATCCGTCCATGATGCAGTTTCAAAACTGCGTAATAGAAAGAAGGTTTTATCTATGTGAGATGAATAGACATATCTATCACAAAGGAGTTTCACAGAAAGCTTCTTTCCAGTTTTTGTCTGAGGATATTTCCTTTTTCACCATAGCCGTTCATTTACCACCAAATATCCGCGGGTAGCTTTTTCTCCAAATGGGATTCCCCCATCGTCTATGAAAAGAAAAGTATAATTCTGTGAGTGGAATGCACACGTCACAAAGCAGATCCTTTGAAATCGTCTCTCCAGTATCTATCTGAAGTTATTTCCGTTTTCACCATAAGCCTCAAAGTGCTCCCGAGTACCCCATAGCTGACTAACCTAAAACAGTGTTTGATACTGCTCAATGAAAACAGAAGCTTAACTGTGTGAATGAATTTCATGTGACCTAGAGCAGTTTTACAGAAAGTTTCCTTCAGGTTTTATAGGAGGGTATTTGTTTTTCAGCAAATTTTGAAAAGTGTTCCCAAATGTCCTTTCTCAGGTTCCACAGAAACAGTGATTTCAAACTGCTAAGTCCAAAGAATGATTTAACTCTATGAGATGAATACACACATTGCAAAATACTTGCTCCTAATGCTTCCCTCCAGTTTTCCTCGGAAGACGTTTCCTTTCTCACTACAAGCCTCCAGGCGCCACTTCATATCCCTTCACAGATTCCTTAAAGACAGAGTTTACAAACTGGGCAATGTAGTGTAAACTTTAACTCTCTGAAATGAATGCACACGTCAGAGAGCAGTTTCTTTGAATGCTTCTTTCTGAATTTTAATTCAGGGTATTTCACTTTTCTCCCAAGTCTTCAAAGCACTGACAAATATCACTTTTACAGTTTTTCAGGAACAGTGTTCAAACACTGCCTTATGAGAAAAGAATAAAATTCCCTGAGGGGAATGCACACATTAAAAAGCAGTTTCTCAGAAAGCTTCTCTCCAGTTTTTATATGAAAATATCTCCTTTATCCCCACAGGCCTGAATGTGCTCCCGAATTTCCCTTCATGAATCTGTCCATGATGCATTTTCAAAACTGGGTAATAGAAAGAAAGGTTTGTCTATGTGAAATGAATAGTCATATCTATCGCAAAGCAGTTTCACTGAAAGGTTCTTACAGCTTTTGTCTGAGGAGATTTTCTTTTTCACCATAGCCGTCAATATACTCCTGAATGTCCCTTGTTAGCTTTTTCTCCAAACGGAATTCCTCAATCATCTATGAGAAGAAAAGTATAACTCTGTGAGTGGAATGCACACGTCACAAAGCAGCTCCTTGGAAATCTTCTCTCCAATATGTATCGGATGATATTCCCGTTTTCACCATAAGCTTAAAAATGCTCCTGAGAATCCATTAGCTGTCTAACCTAAAACAGTGTTAGAATACGCTCAATGAAAGCAGAAGCTTAACTGTGCAAGTGGACTTCACGTGACCTAGAACAGTTTCACAGAAGGATTCCTTACGGTTTTTATTGGACGGTATTTCTTTCTCAGCATATTCTTAAGAACTTTCCCAAATGTCCTTTCTCAAATTCCAGAGAAACAGTGATTTCAAACTGCTCAATCCACAGAATTATTTCACTCTATGTGATGAATACACACATCACAAAGCAGTTGCTCCGAAAGCTTCTCTGCAGTATTCATTGGAAGACGTTTCCTTTCTCATCACAATCCTCTGGACGCCACTTAATATCCCTTCACAGATGCCTCAAAGAGAGAGTTTCCAAACTGGGCAACGTAGTGTAAGCTTCAACTCTCTGCAATGAATGCACACGTCAGAGAGTGGTTTCTTGGAACGTTTCTTTCTGGGTTTTATTTCAGGATATTTCACTTTTCGCCACAGAATTCAATGCCCTGCAAAATATCACTTTTTCAGTTTTACAGGAGCAGTGTTCAAACACTATCTTATGAGAAAAGAGGTATAACTCCCTGAGTGGAATGCACACATCACAAAGCACTTTCTCAGAAAGCTTCTCTCCAGTTTTTATCTCAAGAAATCTCCGTTTTCCACACAGGCCTCAATGTGCTCCCGAATGCCCATTCGCAAATCTGTCCATGACGCAGTTTCAAATCTGCATAAGAAAAAGAAAGTTTTATCTATGTGAAATGAATAGACATATGTATCACAAAACAGTTTCAAACAGAGATTCTTTCCAGATTTTTTCTGAGGATATTTCCTTTTTCACCGCAGCCATCCATATTCTCCCAAATGTCCCTTGTTAGCTTTTTCTCCAAAAGGGATTCCCCAATCCTCGATGAGAAAAAGTGTGTAACTCTGTGAGTGGAATGTTCACGTCACAAAGCAGCTCCTTGAAAGTCTTTGCTCCAGTACCTATCTGATGATATTACCGTTTTCACCGTAAGCCTCAAAGCGCTCCCAAGTATCCCTTAACTGACTAAACTAAAACAGTGTTAGAATACTGTTTAATAAAAACAGAAGCGTAACTGTGCGAGTGAACTTCACATGACCTAGAGCAGTTTCACAGAAAGTTTCCTTTTGGTTTTTATCGGGGAGTATTTCTTTCTCAGCATATTTTTAAGAGTGTTCCCAAATGTCCTTTCACAGGTTCCAAAGAAACAGTGATTTCTAACTGCTCTATCCAAAGATTGATTTAACTCTATAAGATGAATACACACATAACAAAGTAGTTGCTCCTAAAGTTTCTCTCCAGCTTTCATTCGAAGACGTTTTCTTTCTCACCACAAGCCTCCATGTGCCACTTAATATCCCTTCACAGATTCCTAAAAGGCAGATTTTTCACATTGGGCAATGTAGTGTAAGCTTTAACTCTCTGAAATGAATGCACACGTCAGAGAACAGCTTCTTGTAATCCTTCTTTCTTGGTTTTCTTTCCGGATATTTCACTTTTCGCCATAGTCTTCAATGGGTTGGAAAATATCCCTTTTTCAGTTTTACAGGAACAGTGTTCACACCTGCCTTATGAAAAAAGAGGTATAACTCGCTGAGTGAAATGCACATATCAAAAAGCAGTTTCTCAAAAAGCTTCTCTCCAGATTTTATCTGAAGAAATCTCCCATTACCCCACGTTGCTGAATGTGCTCCCGAATGTCCCTTCGCAAATCCGTCCATGACGCAGTTTCAAAACTGTGTAATACAAACAAAGTTTTATGTATGTGAGATGAATAGACATATCTATCCGAAAGCAGTTTCACAGAAACCTTCTTTCCAGTATTTTTCTGAGGATATTTCCTTTTTCACCCTTGCTGTCCATATACTCCAGAATGTTAACTGGTAGCGTTTTTTCAAAACGGGATTCCTCAATCCTCTATGGGAAGAAAAGTATAACTCTGTGAGTGGAATGCACACGTCCCAAAGCAACACTTCGGTAATCATCTCTCCAGTATCTACCTGTAGATATTTCCATTTTCTTCATAAGCCTCATGGTGCTCCCAAGCATCCCGTAGCTGACTAACCTTAAACAGTGTTAGAATACTGCTTAATGGAAATGGAAGCTTAACAGCACGAGTGGAATTCACGTGACCTGGAGCAGTTTCACAGAAGGTTTCCTTCTGGTTTTTATTGGAGGGTATTACTTTTTCAGGATATTCTTAAAAGCATTCCCAAATATCCTTTCTCAGGTTCCAAAAAAACAATTATTTCAAATGCTCAATCCAAAGAATGATTTAACTCTATGAGATGAATACACACATCACAATGCAGTTGCTCTGAAAGCTTCTCTCCAGTTTTCACTGGAAGACGTTTCCTTTGTCACCATAAGCCTCCTGGCACCACTTAATATCCCTTCACAGATTCCTCAAAGACAGAGTTTCCAAACTGGGAAACGTAGTGTAAGCTTTACCTCTCTGAAATGAATGCACACGTCAGAAGGCATTTTCTTGGAATGTTTCTTTCTGTGTTTTATTTCAGGATATTTCACTTTTCACCATAGTCTTCAATGAGCTGCAAAATATCATTTTTTCAATTTTACAGAAACAGTGCTCAAACACGACCTTATGAGAAAAGAGGTATAACTCCCTGAGTGGAATACACACACCACAAAGCAGTTTCATAGAAACCTTCTATCAAGAATTTTTCTGGAGATATTTCCTATTTTCTCACAGGGCTGAATATACTTCCGAAAGTCCCTTCGAGAATCCGTCCATCAAGCAGTGTAAAAACTGTGTAAAAGAAAGAAAGTTTTATCTATGTGAGTTGAATAGACATATCTATCACAAAGCAGTTTCCCAGAAAGCTTCTTTCCAGTTTTTGTCTTAGGATACTTCCTTTTTCATCATAGAAGCCCATATACTCCCGAATGTCCCCTGGTAGCATTTTCTTAAAAACTAGATTCCTCAATCCTCTATGAGAAGAAAGGTATAACTCTGTGAGTGACATGGACATGTCACAAAGCAGCTCCATGGAAATATTCTCTCCAGTATCTATCTGAAGATGTTTCCGTTTTCCCCGTAAGCCTCAAAGTGCTCCCGAGTATCCCTTAGCTGACTAAGTTGAAACAGTGTTACAATACTGCTCAATGAAAACAGAAGCTTAACTGTGCATGTGGAATTCACGTGACCTAGGGCATGTTCACAGAAAGATTCCAAGTTTCCTTCTGATTTTTATCGGAGGGTATTACTTGTTTAGTATATTCTTAAGAGTGTTCCCGGGGGGCGGAGCAAGATGGCCGAATAGGAACAGCTCCAGTCTCCAACTCCCAGCGCGAGCAACACAGAAGACCGGTGATTTCTGCATTTTCAAC
>NW_012101505.1:57231-79181 GCF_000951045.1 Mandrillus leucophaeus | reverse complement strand
AGTGATTTCAAACTTCTCAATCCAAGGAATGATTTAACTCTATGAGTTGAGTACACACATCACAAAGCAGTTGCTCCATAATCTTCTCTACATTTTTCATTGGAAGATGTTACATTTCTCACCAAAAGCCTCTGGGCGCCACTCAATATCCCTTCCCAGATTCCTCAAAGACAGAGTTTCCAACCTGAGCAACGTAGGGTAAGCTTTAACTCTCTGAAATGAATGCATACGTCAGAGAGCAGTTTCTTGGAAAGCTTCTTTCTGAATTTTATTTCAGGATATTTCCCATTTTACAATAGTCTTCAATGCGCTGCAAAATATGACATTTTCTGTTTTACAGGAACTGTGTTCAAACACTGCCTTATGAGAAAAGAGATGGAACTCCCTGAGTGGAAAGCACACATCACAAAGCAGTTTCTCAGAAAGCTTCTCTCCAGTTTTTATCTGAAGATATCTCCTATTTCCCCAGAGGCCTCAATGTGCTTCCGAATGTCCTTTCGGGAATTCGTTCATGATGCAGCTTCAAAACTGCGTAATAGAAAGAAAGTTTATCTATGTGAGATGAATAGACATAACTATCACAAAACAGTTTCACAGGAAGCTTCTTCCAGTTTTTGCCTGAGGATACTTCCTTATTCACCATAGCCTTCCATAAACTCCCATATGTCCCCTGGTAGCGTTTTTTCCAAACGGGATTCCCCAATACTCTCCGAGAAGGAAAGAATAATTCTTGAAGTGGAATGCACACATCACAAAGCAGCTCCTTGGAGATCTTCTCTCCAGTGTCTATCTGAAGATATTTCCATTTTAACCGTAAGCTTCAAAGTGCTCGCGAATATTCCTTAGCAGACTAACCAAAAATAGTGTTAAAACACGGCCCAATGAAAACAGAAGCTTAGCGGTGCGAGTGGACTTCACGTGACCTGGAACAGTTTCACAGAAAGTTTCCTTCAGGTTTTTATTGGAGGGTATTTCTGGTTCAGCATATTCTTTAGAGCGTTCCCAAATGTTCTCTCTCAGTTTCCACAGAAACGATGATTTCAATTCACTCAATCCAAAGAATGATTTAACTCTATGAGATGAATACACACATCACAAAGTAGTTGCACCAAATGCTTCCCTCCAGTTTTCATCGGAAGACGTTTCCATTCTCACCACAAACCTCCATGCACCACTTTATATCCCATCACAAATTCCTCAAAGACAGAATTTCCTAACTGGGCAAGGTAGTGTAAGCTTTAACTCTCTGAAATGAATGCACACATCAGAGAGCAGTTTCGTGCAATGCTTCTTTCTGGGTTTTATTTCCGGATTTTCACTTTTCACCATAGTCTTCAATGCACTGCAAAATATCACTTTTTCAGTTTTACACCAACAGTGTTCAAACGCCACCTTATGAGAAAAGAGGTGTAACTCCCTGAGTGGAATGCACACATCACAAAGCAGTTTCTCAGAAAGCTTCTCTCCAGTATTTATCTCAAGATATGTGCTATTTCCTCACAAGCCTGAATATGCTGCCGAAAATCCCTTCACGAATCCGTCCATGATGCAGTTTCAAAACTGCGTAATGGAATGGAAGTTTTATCTATGTGAAATGAATAGACATACCTATCACAAAGCAGTTTCGCACAAAGCTTCTTTCCACTTTTTGTTTGAGGATATTTTCTTTTTCACCAGAGCTGTTAATATACTCCCGAATGTCCTCTGGTAGCTTTTTCTCCAAACGGGATTCCCCAATCGTCTCTGAGAAGAAAAGTATAACTCTGTGAGAGGAATGCACATGTCACAAAGCAGCTCCTCGGAAATCTTGTCTCCAGTATGTATCTGAAGATACTTCCATTTTCACGGAAGCCTCAAAGCGCTCCTGAGTATCCCTTAGCTGACTAACCTAAAACAGTGTTAGAATACTGCTCAATGAATACAGAAGCTTAACTGTGTGAGTGGAATTCACGTGACCTAGAGCAGTTTCAGAGAAAGTTTCCTCCTGGTTGTTATTGAAGGATATTTCCATTTCAGCATATTCTTAAGAGCATTTCCAAATGTCTTTTCTCAAGTTCCACAGAAACAGTGATTTCAAACTTCTCAATCCAAAGAATGATTTAACTCTATGAGATGAATACACACCTCACAAAGTAGTTGCTCCGAAAGCTTCTCTACGGTTTTCATCCGAAGACGTTTCCTTTCTCACCACTAACCTCTGTTCGCCACTTAATATCCCTTCACAGATTCGTCAAAGACAGAGTTTCCACACTGGAAAACGTAGTGTAAGCTTGAACTCTCTGAAATGAATGCACACGTCAGAGAGCAGTTTCTTGGAACGCTTCTTTCTGGGGTTTATTTCAGGATATTTCACTTTTCATCAAAGTCTTCAGTTTGCTGCAACATATCACTTTTGCAGTTTCACAGGAACAGTGTTCAAACACTGCCTTATGAGAAAAGAGGTACAACCCCCTCAGTGGAATGCACACATCACAAAGCAGTTTCTCAGAAAGCTACTCTCCAGATTTTATCTGAAGATATCTCCTATTTCCCCAGAGGCCTGAATGTGCTCTCGAATGTCCCTTTGCACATCTGTCCATGACGCAGTTTCAAAACTGTGTAATAGAAAGAAAGTTCTATCTATGCGAGATGAATAGACGTATCTATCCCAAAGCAGTTTCACAGAAAGCTTCTTTCCAGTTTTTCTGAGGATATTTCCTTTTTCACCATAGCCGTCCATATACTCCCGAGTGCCCCCAGGTAGCTTTTCTCCAAACGGGAATCCCCAATCGTCTCTGAGAAGGAAAGTATAACTCTGTGAGTGGAATGCACACCTCACAAAGCAGCTCCTCAGAGATCTTCTCTCCCGTATCTATCTGAAGATATTTCCGTTTTCACCGTAAGCCTCAAAGTGCTCCGGAGTATCCCTTAGCTGACTAACCTAAAACAGTGTTACAATACTGCTCAATGAAAACAGAAGATTAACCGTGCGATTGAAATCACGTGACCTAGAGCAGTTTCACAGAAAGTTTCCTCTGCCTGTTATTGAATGGTATTTCTTTTTCAGCATATTCTTAAAAGCGTTCACAAATGTCCTTTCTCAGGTTCCACAGAAACAATGATTTCAAACCACTCTATCCAAAGAATGATTTAACTCTATGAGATGAATACACACCTCACAAAGTAGTTGCTCTGAAAGCTTCTCCTCAGTTTTCATCGGAAGACATTTCCTTTCTCACCACAAACCTCCATGCACCACGTAATATCCCTACACTGATTCCTAAAAGACAGAGTTTCCAAACTGGGCAACGTACTGGAAGCTTTAACTCTCTGAAATGAATGCACACGTCAGAGAGTAATTTCTTGGAATGCTTCGTTCTGGATTTTATTTCAGGATATTTCACCTTTCACTGTAGTCATCAATGCACTGCAAAATATCACTTTTCAGTTTTACAGGAACAGTGGTCAAACACTGCCTTATGAGAAAAGAGGTATAACACCATGAGCTGAATGCACATATCACAAAGCAGTTTCTGAGAAAGCTTCTCTCCACTTTTTATCTGAAGATATCTCCTACATCCCCACAGGTCTGAATGAACTCCCAAATGTCCCTTCGCGAATCCGTCCATGGCGCAGTCTCAGAAATGCATAATAGAAAGAAAGCTTTATCTATGTGAGATGAATAGACATATCTGTTACGAAGCAGTTTCACAGAAAACTTCTTTCCAGTTTCTGTCTGTGGATACTTCCTTTTTCATCATAGCCATCCATATACTCCTGAATGCCCCCTTGTAGCTTTTTCTTTAAACGGGATCCCCCATCCTCTCTGAGAAGGAAAGTATAACTCTGTGAGTGGAATGCACATGTCACAAAGCAGCTCCTCAGAGATCTTCTCTCCAGTATCTATCTGAAGATATTTCCTTTTTCACCATAAGCCTCAGAGCGCTCCCGAGTATTCCTTAGCTGACTAAACAAAAACAGTGTTAGAATACTGCCCAATGACAATGGAAGCTTTATTGTGTGAGTGGAATTCACGTGACCTAGAGTAGTTGCACAGAAAGATTCCTTCTGGTTTTTATCAGAGGGTACTTCTTTTCCAGCATATTCTTAAGAGCGTCCCCAAATGTCCTTTCTGAGGTTCCACCGAAACAGTGATTTCAAACTGCTCAATCTAAAGAATAATTTAACTCTAGGAGATGAATACAGACATCACAAAGCAGTTTCTCCAAAAACTTGTCTCCAGTTTTCATCAGAAGATGTTTCCTTTCTCACCACAAGCCTCCGGGCTCCACTTATATCCCTACACAGATTCCCCAAGGACAGAGTTTCCAAACAAGGCAACGTAGTGTAAGCTTTAACTCTCTGAAATGAATGCACACGTCAGAGAGCAGTTTCTTGGAATGCTTCTTTCTGGGTTTTATTTCAGGATATTTCACTTTTCTCCATAGTGTTCAATGCGCTGCAAAATATCACTTTTTCAATTTTACAGGAACAGTGTTCAAACACTGCCTTATGAGAAAAGAGGTATAACTGCTTTAGTGGAATGCACACATCAGAAAGCAGTTTCTCAGAAAGCTTCCCTCCAATTTTTATCTGACGATAGGTCTTTTTTCCCCACAGGCTTGAATGTTCTCTCGAATGTCCCTTCGCGATTTCGTCCATGAAGCAGTTTCAAAAGTGCATATTTGAAAGAAGGTTTTATCTATGTGAGATGAATAGATATATCTATCACAAAGCAGTTTCTCAGAAAGCTTCTTTACAGTTTTTATCTGAGGATATTTTCTTTTTAACCATAGCCGTCCATGTACTCCCAAATGGCCCCCGGCAGCTTTTTCTCTTAACGGGATTCACCAATCGTCTATCAGAAGAAAAGTATAACACTGTGAGTGGAATGCACACGTCAGAAGGCATCTCCTCAGAAATCTTCTCTCCAGAATCTATCTGAAGATATTTCCGTTTTCACTGTAAGCCTCAAAGTTCTCCTGAGTATCTCTTAGCTGACTAAGCTAAAACAGTGTTACAATACTGCCCCATGAAAACAGTAACTTAACTGTGCAACTGGACTTCACATGACCTAGAGTAGCTTCACAGAAAGTTTCCTTCAGGTTTTTATCCGTGGGTATATTATGTTCAACATATTCTTAAGAGCCTTCCCAAATATCCTTTCTCAGGTTCCACAGAAACAGTGATTTCCAACTGCTCAATCCAAAGAATGATTTAACTCTATGAGATGAATACACATATCACTAAGCAGTTGCTCTGAAAGCTTCTCTCCAGTTTTCTCTGAAAGTCATTTCCTTTCTCAACCCAAGCCTCCATATGCCACTAAATATCGCTTCTCAGATTCCTCAAAGATAGAGGTTCCAAACTGGGCAACGTTGTGTAAGCTTTAACTATCCGAAATGAATGAACTCGTTAGAGAGCAATTTCTTGGATCGCTTCTTTCTGAGTTTTATTTCAGGACATTTTACTTTTCGCCAGAGTCTTCAATGCGCTGCAACATATCGCTTTTTCAATTTTATGGGAACAGTGTTCAAACACTGTCTTACAAGAAAATAGGTATATCTCCCTGAGTGGAATGCACACATCACAAAGCAGTTTCTCAGAAAGCTTCTCTCCAGTTTTCACTTGAAGATACCTCTTTTCTCATTGTAGGCCTGAATGTGCTCCCAAATATCCCTTCGTGAATCCATCTATGATGCAGTTTCAAAATGGTGTAATAGAAAGGGAGGTTTAGCTATGTGAGATGAGTGGACATATCTATCACTAACCAGATTCACAGAAAGCTTCCTTCCAGTTTTTGTCTGAAGATATTTCCTTTTTCACCATAGCCATCCATATACTCCCGAATGTTCCATGGTAGCTTTTTCTGCACACAGGATTTCCCAATCCTCTATGAGAAGAAAAGGATAACTCTGTGAGTGGAATGCTCACGTCGCTAAGCAGCTCCTCGGAAATCTCCTCTCCAGCATCTATCTGAAGATATTTTCGTTTTCACCGTAAGCCTCAAAGCACTCCCGAGTATCGCTTAGCTGACTAACCTAAAACAGTGTTAGAATACTGCTCAATGAAAACAGACACTTAACTGTGCTTGTGGACTTCAAGTGACATAGAGCAGTTGGTTTTTATTGGAGGGTATTTCTTTTTCAGCATATTCTTAAGAGCATTACCAAATGTCCTTTCTCAGTTTCCACAGAAACAGTGATTTCAAACTGCTCAATCCAAGGAATGATTTACCTCTATGAGATGAATACACACATCACAAGGCAGTTGCTCCGAAAGCTTCTCTCCACTTCTCATCAGAAAATGTTTCCTTTCTCACCACAAGCCTCTGGGCACCACTTAATATTCCTTCATAGATTACTCAAAGGCAGAGTTTCCAAACTGGGTAACGTAGTGTAAGCTTTAATTATCTAAAATGAATTCACACGCCAGAGAGCAGTTTCTTGGAATACTTCTTTCTGGGATTTATTTTGTAATATTTCACTTTTCACCATAGTCTTCAATGCGCTGCAAAATATCACTTTTTCAATTTTATGGGAACAGTGTTCAAACACTGCCTTACAAGAAAATAGGTATATCTCCCTGAGTGAAATGCACACATCACAAAGCAGTTTCTCAGAAAGCTTCTCTCCAATTTTTATCTGAAGATATCTCCTATTTTCCCTCAGTCCTGAAGGTGCTCCCGAATGTCCCTTCGTGAATCCATCCATGACGCAGTTTCATAAATGCATAATAGAATGAAAGTTTTATCTATGTGATACGAATAGACATATCTATCAGAAAGCAGTGTCACAGAAATTTACTTTCCACTTTTTGTCTGAGGATACTTTCTTTTTCACCATAGCTGTCAATATACTCGTGAATGTCCCCTGGTAAGTTTTTCTCCAAATGGGATTCCCCAATTCTCTGTGAGAAGAAAAGTATAGCTCTGTGAGCTGAATGCAGATGTCACAAAGCAGCTCCTCGGAAATCTGCTGTCTGGTATCTATCTGAAGATATTTCCATTTTCACCATAAGCCTCCAACGGGTATCCCTTAGCTGACTAACCTAAACTAGTGTAGAATACTGCTCAATGAAAACAGAAGCTTAACTGTCTGAGTGGAATTCACGTAACTAGAGCAGTTTCTCAGAAAGTTCCATTCTGGTTTTTATCAGAGGTTATTTCTTGTTCAGCATATTCGTAAGAGCGTTCCCAAGTGTTCTTTCTCAGATTCCACAGAAACAGAGATTTCAAAGTGCTCAATCCAAAGAATGATTTAACTCTATGAGATGAATTCCCACATCACAAAAGAGTTGCTCAGAAAACTTCTCTCTAATTTTCAATGGAAGAGATTTCCTTCCTCGGCACAGGCCTACATTTGCCACTTAATATCCCTTCTCAGAATCCTCAAAGACAGACTTTCCAAACTGGGAAATGTAGAGTAAGCTTTAACTCTGTGAAATGAATGCACATATCAGAGAGCAATTTCTTCAAAAGCTTTTTTCTGGGTTTTATTTGACGACATTTCACTTTTTGCTATAGTCTTCAATGTGCACCTAGTATCACTTTTTTAATTTACAGGACAATTGTTCAAATAGTGCCTTATAAGAAGAAAGTTATATCTCCATGAGTGGAATGAAAATATCACCAAGCAGTTTCTCAGAAAGCTTCTCTCCAGTTTTTATCTGACGATATTTCCTTTTTAACCATAGGCCCGAATGTGATCCTGAAAATCCGTTCACAGATCCATCCATGACGGAGTTTCCAAGCTTCGTAATGTAAAGAAAGCTTTATCTATATGAGATGAATAAACATAGCAAAAAGTAGGTTCACACAAAGTTTCTTAGCAGTTTTCATCTGAAGATATTTCTTTTTCACCATAGTCCTGAATGTGCTCCCGAATGTCCCTTTGTGGATCCATCCATGACAGAGTTTCCAAGCTGAGTAATGTAAAGAAAGCTTTATCTATGTGAGATGAATATACATATCATGGAACAGTTTCATAGAAACCTTCTTTCCAGTGTTTGTCTGAGGCTAGTTCCCGTTTCACCATAGGCTCAACATGCTCCCGAATATCACTTGGTAAGTTTTTCTCCAAAGGGTTTCCCTGATACTGTATGAGAAGAGAAGTATAACACTGTGAGTGAAATGTACATGTCACAAAGCAGTTCCTCAGAAAGCTTCTCTCAGTTTCGGTCCGAACATATTTCCTTTTTCAACGTAAACCTCACAGTGCTCCCGAATATCCCTTCACATGCTAAACATAAAGAGGGTTAGAAAACTGCTCAATGAAAAGAGAGGCTTAACTGAGTGAGAGGAATTAAGGTGACACAGAGCAGTTTCACAGAAAGCTTCCTTCTGAAATTTACCAGAGGATATTTCTTTCTCCATATTCTAAGGAGCGTTCCCAAATGTCCTTCCTCAGATTCCACAAAAACAGTGACTTCAAACTGCTCATTCAGAAATGGTTTAACTCTTTGAGATGAATACTCACATCACAAAGCAGGTGCTTGGAAAGATTCTCTCCAGTTTTCATCAGAAGACGTTTGCTTGCTCACCACAAGCCTCTGGGCGCCACTTCACAGATTCCACAAAGACAGAGTTTCCAAACTGGACAACATAGAGTAAGCTTTACTTCTGTGAAATGAATGCAAATATCAGAGAACAGTTTCTTGGAACGCTTCTTTCTGGGTTTTATTTGAGGATATTTCACTTTTCGCCATAGTCTTCAGTGCGCTCCGACGTATCACACGTTCAGTTCTACATGAACAGTGTTCAAACACTATCGAATGAGAAAAGAGTAAAACTTCCTGAGTGAAATGCACACACCACAAAACAGTTTCTCAGAAAGCTTCTCTCCAGTTTTTATCTGAAGATATTTCCTTTTTCACCATAGGCATGAATGTGATCCTGAATATCCCTTCACAGATCCGTCCATGACGGAATTTCCATGCTGCGTAATGTAAAGAAAGCTTTATCTATGGGAGATGAATAAATATAGCAAAAAGCAGATTCACGGAAACTTCTTTCCAGTTTTTATCTGAAGATATTTCCTTTTTCAGCACAGTCCTGAATGTGCTCCTGAGATTCCCTTCACGAATCCATCCATGACAGAGTTTCCAAGCTGTATAATGTAAAGAAAGCTTTATCTAAGTGAGATGAATACACATATCACAGATCAGTTTCACAGAAATCTTCTTTCCAGTTTTTATCTGAGGCTATTTCCTTTTTCACCATAGGTGTCAATATGCTCCCGAATATTCCTTGCTATAGTTTTCTCCACAATGTTTTCCCGATGCTGTATGAGAAGAGAAGTATAACACTCTGAGTAGAATGCACACATCACAAAGCAGTTCCTTGGAACGCTTCTCTCCATTTTCTATCTGAAGATATTTCCTTTTCCACTGTAAGCCTGAAAGCACTCCCGAATATCACATTGCACGCTAAACATAAACCGTATGAAAACTGGTCAATGCAAGAGAAGCTTAACTGAGAGAGAGGAATTCATAAGACACACAGCAGCTTCACAGAAAGCGTCCTTCTAGTTTTTATCTGAGGATATTTAGGTTTCCATATTGCAAAGAACATTCCCAAATGTCCTTCCTCAGATTCCACAGAAACAGTGACTTCAAACTACTCAATCCAAAGAATGGTTTATCTCTATGAAATGAACACATACATCACAAAGCAGTTGCTCAGAAATCTTCTCTCCAGTTTTCAACGGAAGACCTTTCCTTGCTCACCACAGACCTTTGGGAGCCACTTAACATCCCTTTCCAGATTCCTCAAAGACAGCGTTTCCTAACTGGGCAATGTAGAGTAAGTGTTAATTGTGTGAAATGAATGCACATATCAGAGAGTAGTTTCTTGGAATGCTTCTTTCTGGGTTTTATTTGAGGAGAGTTCTCTTTTCACCGTAGTCTTCAATGCGCTACCAAAGATTGCGTTTTCAGTTTTACAGGAACAGTGTTGAAACACTGGCTTATGAGAAAAGAGGAATATCTCCCTGAGTGGAATGCTCACATCACAAAGCAATTTCTGAGAAAGCTTCTCTCCAATTTTTATATGAAGAGATTTCCGTTTTCACATAGGCCTGGAAGTGTTCCCAAATGTCGCTTTGTGGGTCTGTCCTTGATGAAGTTTACAAACTGTGTAATATAAAGAAAGTTTTATCTATGTGAAATGAATTCACATATCTCTCAAAAAGTAGTTTCCCAGAAAGCTTCTTTCCCGTTTTTGTCAGAGGGTAATTCCTTTTTCACAATACCCATCTATATACTCCTGAATGTCCCTTGGTAGCTTTTTCTCCAAAAGGGATTCCCCAATCCTCTATGAGAAGAAACGTATAACTCTGTGAGTGCAATGCACACATCACAAAGCAGCTCCTCAGAGAGCTTCTCTCTAGTGTTTATCTGAAGATATTTCCATCTTCACCATAAGCCTCAAAGTGCTCCTGAGTATCCCTTCGCAGACTAAACACAGTGTTTAGAATACTGCTCAATGAAAAGAGAAGCTTAACTGTATGAATGGAAATCACATGACTGAGAGCAGTTTCACAGTAAGCTTCCTTGTGGTTTTTATCTGAGGGTATTTTCCTTTCAGCATATTCTAAAGATCGTTCCCAAATGTCCTCTCTCAGGTTCCCCAGAAACAGTGATTTCAAACTGCTCAATCCAAAAAATGATTTATCTTTATAGGATGAATACACACATCACAAAGCAGTTGCTCAGAAAGCTTCTCCCCAATTTTTAACGGAAACCATTTCCTTGCTCACCACAGGCCTCCGGGGCGCCAATTAATATCCCTTCACATATTCCTCAAAGACAGAGTTAGCACACTGGTCAAAGTAAAGTACACTTTAAATTTTTGAAGTGAATGCACATATCAGAGAATACTTTTGAAATGTTTCTTTCTGGGTTTTACTTGGGGATAGTTCACTTTTCACCAGAGTCTTCATCGTACTCCAAAAAAATCACCTTTCTGTTTTGCAAGAACAGTGTTCAAACACTGCCTTATGAGAAAAGAGGTATAACTCCCTGAGTGGAATGCACACATCACAAAGCAGTTTCTCAGAAAGCTTCTCTGCAGTAATTATCTGAAGATATTTCCATTTTCAGCAGCGTCCTGAATGTGCTCCCCAATGTCCCTTCATGGATCCGTCCATGACAGAGTTTAAAAGCTGCGTAATGTAAAGAAAGCTTTATCTATGTGAGATGAATAAACATAGCAAAAAGCAGATTCGAGAAGGCTTCTTTCCAGTTTTCATCTGAACATATTTCCTTTAGTACTGAATATTCTCCCATTGTCCCTTTGTGGATCCGTCCATGACAGAGTTTTCAAACTGCGTAATGTAAAGAAAACTTTATCGATGTGAGATGAATACAGATATCACAGAGCAGTTTCATAGAAAGCTTCTTTCCAGTTTTTGTCTGAGGCTATTTCCCTTTTCACCATAGGCATCAACATGCTCCTGAATATCACTTGGTAAGTTTTTCTCCAAAAGGGTTTCCCCGATGCTGTATGAAAACAGAGGTATAACACATTGAGTGGAATGCACGTGTCACAAAGCAGTTCCTTGGAAAGCTTCTCTCCAGTTTCAGTCTGAACATATTTCCTTTTTCAAAGTAAGCCTCACAGTGCTCCCGAATATCCCTTCACATGCTAAACATAAACAGGGTTAGAAAACTGCCCAATGAGAACAGAGGCTTAACTAAGTGAGAGGAATTAAGACGACACAGAGCAGTTTCACAGAAAGCTGCCTTCTGGATTTTACCTGAGGATATTTCTTTCTCCATATTCTAAGGAGCATTCCCAAATGTCCTTCCTCAGATTCCACAGAAGCAGTGATTTCAATCTGCTCAATCCAAAGAATGGTTTAACTCTATGAGATGAATCCACACATCACAAAGCAGTTTCTCAGAAAGCTTCTCTCCAGTTTTCAACGGAAGACATTTCCTTATTCACCACAGGTCCCTGGTTGCCACTTAACATCCCTTCGCAGAAACCTCAAAGACAGATTTTTCAAACTTGGATATGTACAGTAAGCTTTAACTCTCTGAAATAAATGCACACGTCAGAGAAGAGTTTCTTGGAACGCTTCTTTCTGGGTTTTATTTCAGGACATTTCATTTTTCACCATAGTCTTCCATGTGCTCTGAAATATTTCTTTCTTGGTTTTACAGGAACAGAGTTCAAACACTGCCTTATGAGACAAGATGTATAACTCCCTGAGTTGAATGCACACATCACAAAGCAGTTTCTCAGAATCCTTCTCTCCAGTTTTTACCTGAAAATATTTCCATTTTCAAAATAATCCTGAATGTGATCTCGAATGTCCCTTCGCAGATGCGTCCATGACAGTGTTTCCAAGCTGCATAATATAAAGAAAGCTTTTTCTATGTGAGATGAATAAACCTATCAAAAACCAGATTCACAGAAAGCTTCTTTCCACTTTTTATGTGAAGATATTTCCATTTTCACCAGTCCTGAATGTGCCCCCAAATGTCCCTTTGCGGATCCATCCATGCCAGAGTTTCCAAGCTGTGTAATGTAAAGAAAGCTTTATCTATGTGATGAATAAACATAGTAAAAACCAGATTCACAGAAAGCCTCTTTCCAGTTTCCATCTGAACGTATTTCCTTTTTCACCATAAGCCTCACAGCTCTCCCGAATATCTCTTTGCACGCTAAACATAAAGTGTTAGAAAACTGTTCAGTGAAAAGAGAAGTTTAACTGAGTGAGAGCAATTAACATGATGCATAGCAGTTTCACAGAGAGCGTCCTTCTGGTTTTTATTGGAGGATATTTCTTTCTCCATATTCAAAAGAGCATTCCCAAATGTCCTTCCTCAGATTCCACAGAAGCAGTGATTTCGAACTGCTCAATCTAAAGAATGCTTTAACTCTATGAGATGAATACACACATCACAAAGCAGTGGCTCAGAAAGCTTCTCTCCAATTTTCATTGGAAGACATTTCCTTGCTCACCACAGGCATCTGGGCATCACTTAATATAATTTCATAGATTCCTCAAAGACAGTGTTTCCAAACTGGGCAATGTAGAGGAAACTTTAACTCTGTGAAATGAATGCACATATCAGAGAGCAGTTTCTTGGAACGCTTCTTTCTGGGTTTTACTTCAGGAGAGTTCACTTTCACCATAGTCTTCAATGCACTCCGAAATATCACTTTTTCGGTGTTACAGAAACAGTGTTCCAATACTGTCTTATTAGAAAACAGGTGAAACTCACTGGGTAGAATGCACACATCACAAAGCAGTTTCTCAGAAAGCTTCTGTGCAGTAGTTATCTGAAGATATTTCCATTTTCATCAGAGTCCTGAATGTGCTCCCGAATGTCCCTCCAGGAATCCGTTCACGACAGAGTTTCCAAGTGGTGTAATATAAATAATGCTTTATGTATGTGAGATGAATTCAGATATCACAAAGAAGTTCCATAGAAAGATTCTTTCCAGTTTTTGTCTTAGACTCTTTTCCTTTCCACCATAGGCGTCAATATGCTCCCGCATATCGCTTGGTACCTTATTCTCCAAAAGGGTTTCCCCGATGCTGTATGAGAAGAGATGGACAATATTGTGAGTGAAATGCACATGTCACAAAGCAGTTCCTCAGAAATATTCTTTCCAGTTTCTATCTGAACATATTTCCTTTCTCACTGTAAGACTAAAAGTGCTTCCGAATATGCCTTCGCACTCTAAACATAAACAGTGTTAGAACACTCTTCAATGAAAAGGGAAGCTTAACTGAGTGAAAGGATTTCACACAACACATAGCAGTTTCACAGAAAGCTTCCTTCTGGTTTTCATCTAAGGGTATTTATTTCTCCGTATTCTGAAGAATGGTCTCAAATGTCTTTCCTGAGATACCACAGAAACAGTGTTTTCAAACTGCTCAATACAAGGAATGATTTTACTCTATGAAATGAATACACACATCACAAAGCAGTTGCTCAGAAAGCTTCTCTCCGGTTTTCATGGGAAGACATTTCCTTTCTCACCACAGGTCTTCGGGACACCAGTTAGTATCCCTTAGCATATTCCTCAAAGACAGAGTTTGCAAACGGGACAATGTAGAGTACGCTTTAATTCTCTGAAATGAATGCACACGTCAGAGAGCAGTTTCTTGGAACACTTCTTTCTGGGTTTTATTTCAGGATATTTCACTTTTCGCCATAGTCTTCAATGTGCTGCCAAATATCACTTTTTCTGTTTTGCAGGAACAGTGTTCAAACACTGCCTTATGAGAAAAGAGGTATAACTTCCTGAATGGAATGCACACATCACAAAGCAGTTTCTCAGAAAGCTTCTCTGCAGTAATTATCTGAAGATATTTCCATTTTCACCATAGTCCTGAATGTGCTCCCAAATGTCCCTTCACGAATCCGTCCATGACAGAGTTTAAAAGCTGCGTAATGTAAAGAAAGCTTTATCTATGTGAGATGAATACACATATCACAGATCAGTTTCACAGAAACCTTATTTCCAGTTTTTGTCTGAGGCTATTTCCTTTTTCACCATAGGCATCAATAAGCTCCCAAATATCCCTTGGTACTTTTTTCTCCAAAATGTTTTCACGATGCTGTATGAGAAGAGAAGCATAACACTCTGAATGGAATGCACATATCACAAAGCAGTTCCTCGGAAATCTGATCTCCATTTTCTATCTGAAGATATTTCCTGTTTCACTCTAAGCCTTAAAGCGCTTCCGAATATCCCTTCACACTCTAACCATAAACAGTATGAAAACTGGTCAATGCAAGAGAAGCTTAACTGACAAAGAGGAATTCACATGACACACAGAGTTTTCACAGAAAGCGTCCTTCTTGTTTTTATCTGAGCATATTTGGTTCTCCATATTCTAAAGAGTGTTCCTAATTATCCTTCCTCAGATTTCAAAGAAATAATGATTTCAAAGGGATCAATCCAAAGAATGGTTTAACTCTATGACATGAATACACACGTCACAAAGTAGTTGCTCTGAAAGCTTCTCTCTATTTTTCAAAGGAAGACATTTCCTTGCTCACCGCAGTCCTCTGGGAGCCACTTAATATCCCTTCGCAGATTCCTAAAAGACAGAGTTTCCAAAATGGGCAATGTAGTGTAAGCTTTATTTCTGTGAAATGAATGCACATATCAGAGAGCAGTTTCACCTATCGCTTCTTTCTGGGTTTTATTTGAGGAGACTTCTCTTCCCATAGCCTTCAATGTGCTACGAAATATCACGTTTTCAGTTTTACAGGAACATTGTTGAAACACTGTCTTATGAGGAAAGAGGTATATCTCCCTGAGTGGAATGCACACATCACAAAGCAGTTTCTCAGAAAGCTTCTCTCCAATTTTTATATGAAGAGATTTCCATTTTCACCATAGGCCTGAAAGTGCTCCCGAATGTCCCTTAGCAGATCTGTCCATGACGGAGTTTCCAAACTGCATAATATAAAGAAAGTTTTATCTATGTGAGATGACTAAACATATCTATCACAAAGCAGTTTCCCAGAAAACTTCTTTCCCGTTTTTGTCTGAGGATAATTCCTTTTTCACAATAGCCGTCTATATACTCCTGAATGTCCCTCGGTAGCTGTTTCTCCAAAAGGGGTTCCCCAGTCCTCTAAGAGAAGAAAGCTATAACTCTGTGAGTGGAATGCACACGTCACAAAGCAGCTCCTCAGAAAGCTTCTCCATAGTGTTTATACGAAGATATTTCCGTTTTCACCATATCCTTCAAAGCGCTCCCAAATATCCCTGCACAGACTAAACACAGTGTTAGAAAACTGCTCAATGAAAAGAGAAGCTTAACTGTGTGAGTGGATATCACATGACCATGAGGAGTTTCACAGAAAGCTTTCTTCTGGTTTTCATCTGAGGATATTTCTTTCTCCATATTAAAAAGAGTGTTCCCAAATGTGCTTCCTGAGTTGCCACAGAAAGAGTGATTTCAAACTGCTCAATCCAAGGAATGGTAACACTCTATGAGATGAATACACACATCACAAAGCAGTTGCTCAGAATTCTTCTCTCCAGTTTTCATGGAAACACATTTCCTTGCTCACCACAGGCCTCCGGGGCGCCAATTAATATGGGAATATTAAAGGAATAATAAAGGAATATCCCTTCGCATATTCCTCAAAGACAGAGTTTGCACACTGGGTAATGTAGAGCACACTTTAATTTTGTGAAGTGAATGCACATGTCAGAGAGCAGTTTCTTGAAAGGTTTCTTCCTGGGTTTTACTTGAGGATAGCTCATTTTTCATCATAGTCTTCAATGTACTCCGAAATATCACTTTTTCAGTTTTACAGGAACGGTGTTCAAACACTGCCTTATGAGAAAAGAGGTATAACTCCCTGAGTGGAACGTACATATCACAAAGCAGTTTTTCAGAAAGCTTCTCTGCAGTAATTATCTGAGATATTTCCATTTTCAGGAACAGTGTTCAAACACTGCCTTACGAGAAAAGAGGTATAAATCCCTGCGTGGAATGCCCATATCACAAAGCACTTTCTCAGAAAGCTTCTATCCATTTTTTATCTGAAGATACCTCCGTTTTCACCGTAGTCCTGAATGTGCTCCTGAATGCTCATTCGCAGAACCATCCGTGATGGAGTTTCCAAACTATATATTATAAGGAAAGTTTTACCTACGTGAGATGAATAAACGTATCTATCACAAACAGTTTCACAGAAAAATTCTTTCCAATTTTTGTCTGAGGATATTTCCTTTTTCACCATCACCATCCATATACTCCCGAAAGTCCCCTGGTAGTTTTTTCTCCAGAGCGATTCCCAAATCCTCTATGAGAATAAAAGTGTAACTCTGTGAGTGGAATGCATACGTCACATAGCACCATCTGAGAATTCTTCTCTCAAGTTTCTATCTGAAGGTATTTCAGTTTTCACCATAAGCCTCAAAGCGTTCCCGAGTATCCCCAAGCTGTCTAAACTAAAACAGTGTTAGAATACTTCTCAATGAAAACAGAAGTTTAACTGTGCGAGTGGAATTCACATGACACAGAGCACTTTCACAAAAAGCTTCCTTCTGGTATTTATCGGAGTGTATTTCTTTTTCATCATATTCTTAAGAGCGTTCCCCAATGTACTTTCTCACGTTCCACAGAAACAGTGATTTGAAACAGCTCAATCCAAAGAATGATTTTACTCTATAAGATGAATACACGCATCACAAAGCAGTTGCTCCGAAAGCTTCTCTCCAGTTTTTATCTGAAGATATTTAATATTTCCCCACAGGCTTGAATGTGCTCCTGAATGTCCCTTCACTACTCAGTACATGACGCAGTTTCAAATCTGCGTATTAGAAAGAAAGTTTTATCTATGAGAGATGAATAGACATATCTATCACAAAGCAGTTTCACAGGAAGCTTCTTTCCAGTTATTGTTTGAGGATATTTCCTTTTTCACCACAGCCGTCCATATACTCCCGAATGTCCCCTGGATTCCCCAAACCTCTATGAGAAGAAAAGTATAACTCTGTGGTTGGATTGCACACGTCACAAAGCAGCTCCTCACTAATCTTCTCTCCAGTATCTTTCTGAAGATATTTCCGTTTTCACCGTAAGCCTCAAAGCACTCCCAAGTTTCCATTAGCTGACTAAACCAAAACAGTCTTAGAATACTGTTAAATGAAAACAAAAACTTAACTGTGAGAGTGGACTTCACGTGACCTAGAGCAGTTTCACAGAAAGTTTCCTTGTAGTTTTTATCTGAGGGTATTTCTTTTTCAGCATATTCTTAAGAATGCTCCCAAATATCCCATCTCAGGTTCCACAGAAACAGAATTCAAACTGCTCAATCCAAAGAATGATTTAACTCCATGAGATTAATGAACACATCACAAAACAGTTGCTCCAAAAACTTCTGTCCAGTTTTCATCGGAAGACATTACCTTTCTCACCAGAAGCCTCCGAGCGACACTAAATATCTCTTCATAGGTTCCTGAAAGACAGAGCTTCCAAACTGGGCAACGTAGTGAGAGCCTTAACTCCCTGAAATGAATGAACACATGGGAGAGCAGTTTCTTGGAATGCTTCTTTCTGGGTTTTATTTCAGGACATTTCACTTTTCACCTTAGTATTCAAAATGCCACAAAATATCACTTTTTCAGTTTTACAGGAACAGTTTTCAAACTGGCCTTATGCTAAAAGAGGTATAACTCCCTGAGTGGAATGCACATATCACAAAGCACTTTCTCAGAAAGCTTCTCTCCAGTTTTTATCTGGAGATATCTCCTATATCCCCACAGGCCTGAAAATGCACCCGAATGTCCCTTCACGAAACCATCTATGTTGCAGTTTCAAAACTGCGTAAGAGAAAGAAAGTTTTATCTGTGTGAGATGAATAGACATATTTATCACAAAGCAGTTTCACAGAAAGCTTCTTTCCAGTTATCGTTTGAGGATATTTCGTTTTTCACCATAGCCCTCCATATACTTCCAAATGTTCCCTGGTAGTTTTTCTCCAGATGGGATTCCCCAATCCTCTATGAGAATAAAAATATAACTCTTTGAGTGAAATGCACTCGTCATAAAGCAGCTCCTGGGAAATCTTCTCTCCAGTATCTATCTGAAGATATTTCCATTTTCACCGTAAGCCTCAAAGCGCTCCTGAGTATTCCTTAGTTGACTAACCTAAAACAGTATGAGAATACTGCTCAATGAAAAGAGAGGCTTAACTGTGTGAAGTGTACCTTACGTGACCTAGAGCAGTTTCACAGAAAGGTTCCCTCTGGTTTTTATCGGAGGGTATTTCTTTTTCCACATATCTTAAGAGCGTTCCCAAATGTCCTTTCTCAGGTTCCACAGAAACAGTGATTTCAAACTGCTCTATCCAAAGAATGATTTATCTCTATGAGATGAATACACACATCACAAAGCAGTTTCTCTGAAAGCTTCTCTCCAGTTTTCAACAAAAGACATTTTCCTTCTCACCACAAACCTCCATGTGCCACATTATATCCCTTCAAAGATTCCTCAAAGACATAGTTTCCAAACTGGACAACTTACTGAAAGCTTTAACTCTCTGACATGAATGCACACCTCAGAGAGCAGATTTTGGAACGCTTCTTTCTGGGTTTTATTTCAGGATATTTCACTTTTTGCCCTAGTCTCAAAAGCGCTGCAAAATATCCCTTTTTCAGTTTTACAGGAACAGTGTTCAAACACTGCCTTACGAGAAAAGAGGTATAACTCACTGAGTGGAATGTACACATCACAAAGCATTTTCTCAGAAAGCGTCTCTCCAGTTTTTTTCTGAAGAAATCCCCTATTACCCCACACTCCTGAATGTGCTCCCCAAAGTCTCCTCGCGAATAAGTCCATGACGTAGTTTCAAAACTGTGTAACAGAAAGAAAGTTTTATTTATGTGAGATGAATAGCCATATCTTTCATAAAACAGTTACACAGAAGGCTTCTTTCCCGTTTTTGTCAGAGGATATTTCCTTTTTCTCCATAGCCATGCATATACTCCCGAATGTCTCCTGGTAGCGTTTACTCCAAATGAGATTCCCCAATACTCTATGAGAAGGAAAGTATAAGACTATGAGTGGAATGAACACGTCACAAAGCAGCTCCTCGGAAATCATCTGTCCTGTATCTATGTGAAGATATTTCCGTTTTCACCGTAAGCCTTAAACCGCTCCCGAGTATTCCTTACCTGACTAACCTAAAAGAGTGTCAGAATACTGCTCAATGAAAACAGAAGCTTAACAGTGCGAGTGGATTTCATGTGACCTAGAGCAGTTTCACAGAGAGTTTCTTCCAGTTTTTATCGGGGTATTTCCTTTTCAGCATATTCTTAAGAGCATTCCCAATGTCCTTTCTCAGGTTCCAAAGAAACAGTGATTTCAAACTGCTCAATCCAAAAGCTGATTTAACTGTATGATATGAATGCACACATCACAAAATAGTTACTCCGAAAGCTTCTTTCCAGTTTTCAACAAAAGACGTTTCCTTTCTCACCACAAGCCTCGGGCACCACTTAATATCCCTTTACAGATTCCTCAAAGACAGACATTCCAAACTGGGCAATGTAGTGTAAGCTTTAGCTCTCTTAATTGAATGCACACGTCAAAGAGCAGTTTCTTTGAATGCTTCTTTCTGGGTTTTGTATCTGGATATTTCACTTTTCGCCATAGTCTTCAATGTGCTGTAAAATATCACTTTTTCAGTTTTACAGGAACAGTGTTCAAACACTGTCTTATGAGAAAAGAGGTACAATTCCCTGAGTGGAATGCACACATCACAAAGCACTTTCTCAGAAAGCTTCTCTCCAGTTTTTATCTTAAGATATCTCCTATTTCCCCACGGGAATGCATGTACTCCCGAATGTCCCTTCGCGAATCCGTCCATGATGCAGTTTAAAAACTGTGTAACACAAAGAAATTTTTATCTATGTGAGATGAATAGACATATATATCACAAAGCAGTTTCCCAGAATGTTTCTTTCCAGTTTTTGTCTGAGGATATTTCCTTTTTCACCACAGATGTCCATATACTCCTGAATGTCCACTGGTATCTTTCTCTACAGATGGGATTACCCAAACCTCAGTGAGAAGAAAAGTATAACTCTGTACGTGGAATGCACATGTCAAAATGCATTTCCTCGGAAATCTCCCCTCCAGTATCTATTTGAAGATGCTTCTGTTTTCACCGTAAGCCTCAAAGCACTCCTGAGTATCCCTTATCTGACTAAGCTAAAACAGTGTTAGAATACAGCTCAATGAATACAGAAGGTTAACTGTGCGAGTGGAATTTCCATGACCTAGAGCAGTTTCACAGAAAGTTTCCTTCTGGTTGTTATCAGAGGGTGTTTCTTTTTCAGCATATTCTTTGGAGTGTTCCCAAATGTGCTTTCTCAGGTTCCACAGAAACAGTGATTTCAAACCGCTCTTTCCAAAGAATGATTTAACTCTATGAGATGAATACACACATCGCAAGGAAGTTGCTCCAAAACCTTCACAAGAACAGTGTTCAAACACTGCCTTATGAGAAAAGACGTATACTCCCAGAGTGGAAAGCATACCTGACAGAGCAGTTTCTCAGGAAGCTTCTCTACAGTTACTATCTGAAGATATCTGCTATTTCCCCACAGGCCTGAATGTGCTACCGAATGTCCCTTCGCATATCCGTCCATGACGCAGTTTCAAAACTGCATAATAGAAAGAAAGTTTTATCTATGTGAGATGAATAGATATATCTATCACAAAGCAGATTCGGAGAAACCTTCTTTCCAGTTTTTGTCTGAGGATACTTCCTTTTTCATCATAGCCATCCATTTACCCCCGAATGTCCCCTGGTAGCGTTTTCTCCATATGGAATTACCCAATCCTGTATGAGGAGAAAGGTATAACTCCGTGAGTAGAATGCTCACGTCACAAATCAACTCCTTGGAAATCCTTTCTCCAGTATCTATCAGAAGATATTTCTGTTTTCACCGTAAGCCTCAAAGTGTTCCCGAGTATCCCTTAGTTGACTACCTTGAAACAGTGTTAGAATACTGCTCAATGAAAACAGAAGCTTAACTGTGCATGTGGAATTCACGTGACCTAGAAAGCTTTTTCCAGTTTTTCTCCAAGGATATTTCGTTTTTCACCATAGCCATCCATAGACTCCTGAATGTCCCCTGGTACCTTTTTTTCCAAACGGGATTCCCCTATCCACTAAGAGAAGAAAAATATAACTCTGTGAATGAAATAGTACACGTCACAAATCGGCACATCGGAAATCTTTTCTCCAGTATCTCTCCGAAGATATTTCCGTTTTCACCATATGCCTCAAAGTGCTCCTCAGTATTCCTTAGCTGACTTTCTCAAAACAGTCTTAGAATACTTGTCAATGAAACAGAAGTTTAACTGTGTGAGTGGACTTTACGCGGCCTAGAGCAGTCTCACAGAAAGTTTCCTTCTGGTTTTTATCAGAGGGTATTTCTTTTTCAGCACATTCTTTTTTTTTTTTTTTTT
>NW_012101505.1:50979-52371 GCF_000951045.1 Mandrillus leucophaeus | reverse complement strand
ATTGACAAATGGGATCTAATGAAACTAAAGAGCTTTTGCACAGCAAAAGAAACTACCATCAGAGTGAACAGGCAACCTACAGAATGGGAGAACATTTTTGCAATCTACTCATCTGACAAAGGGCTAATATCCAGAACCTACAAAGAATGCAAACAAATTTACAAGAAAAAAACAAACAACCCCATCAAAAAGTGGGCAAAGGATATGAACAGCATATTCTTAAGAGCGTTCCCAAATGTCCTTTCGCAGGTTCCACAGAAACAGTGATTTAAACTGTTCAATCCAAAGAACAATTTAACTCTATGAGATAAATACACACATCACAAAGCAGTTGCTCCAAAAACTTCTATCCAGTTTTCAACAACAGACGTTACGTTTCTCACCACAAGCCTCCGGGCACCAACAAATATCCCTTCACAGATTCGTCAAAGACAGAGTTTCCAAACTGGGCAATGTAGTGTAAGCTTTAAATATCTGAAATGAATGCACACATTAGAGAACAGTTTCTTGGAATGCTTCTTTCTGGGTTTTATTTCAGGACATTTCACTTTTCGGTATGGTCTTCAATTCACTGCAAAATATAACTTTTTTGGTTTTACAGGAACAGTGTTCAAACACTGTCTTATGAGAAAAGAGGTAAAACTCCCTGATTGGAATGCACACATCACAAAGCAGTTTCATAGAAAACTTCTCTCCAGTTTTTATCTTTAGGTGTTTCCTATTTCCCCACAGGGCTGAATGTGCTCCCGAATGTCCCTTCGGGAATCCCTCTATGACACGGTTTCAAAACTGCATAACAAAAAGAAAATTTTATTTATGTGAGTTGAATAGACATATCTATCACAAAGCAGTTTCACAGAAAGCTTCTTTCCTGTTTTTGTCTGAGGATATAGAAGTCCTTTTTCACCATAGAAGTCCATATAGTCCCAAATGTCCCCTGGTAGTGTTTTGTTAAAAACGGGATTCCTCAATCCTCTATGAGAAGGAAGGTATAACTCTGCGAGTGGAATGCACAAGTCACAAAGCAGCTCCTCAGAAATCTTCTCTCCAGTATCTATCTGAAGATATTTCCGTTTTCACCATAAGCCTCAAAGTACTCCCAAGTATCCTTTAGCTGACTAACTTGAAACAGTGTTAGAATACTGCTCAATGAAAACAGAAGTTTAACTGTGCATATGATATTCACATAGCCTGGGGCATTTTCACATAAAGTTTCTAAGTTTCCTTCTGGTTTTTTTCGGGGGGTATTATTTTTTAGTGTATTCTTAAGAGTGTTGCCAAATATCCTTTATGAGGATCCACAAAACACTGATTTCAAACTGTTCAATTCAAACAATGATTGAACTCTATGAGATGAATACACAAATCACAAAGCAGTTGCTCGGAAAGATT
>NW_012101505.1:48165-50369 GCF_000951045.1 Mandrillus leucophaeus | reverse complement strand
TTAGCTGAGTAAACTAAAACAGTGTTAGAATACTGCTCAATGAAAACAGAAGCTTAACTGTGTGAGTGGAATTCACATGACACAGAGCAGTTTCACAGAAGGTTTCCTTCTCCTTTTTATCAGAAGGTAATTCTTTTCAGCATATTTTTAAGAGCATTCCTAAATGTCCTTTCTCAGGTTCCACAGAAAGAGTGATTCCAAACTGCTCAATACAAAGAAAGATATACCTCTATGAGTTAAAAACACAGATCACTGGCAGTTGTTCGGGAATCTTCTCTCCAGTTTTCAATGGGAGACATTTCCTTGCTTGCCACAGGAACCCGGTCGCCACTTAATCTCCCTTCGCAGAAACCTCAAAGACAGATTTTCCAAAATGGGTAGTGTAATCTTTAACTCTGTGAAAAGAATGCACATATCAGAGAGTAGTTTCTTGGAACACTTCTATCTGGGTTTTATTTGAGGATATTTCACATTCTGCCATAGTCTTCAATGCACTCTAAAATATCACTTTTTCAGTTTTACATGAACAGTGTTCAAACACTGCCTTATGAGAAAAGAGGTATAACTACCTGAGTGGAATGCACACACCACAAAGCAGTTTCTCGGAAAGCTTCTCTCCAGTTTTTATCTGAAGATACTTCCTTTTTCACCGTAGGCCTGAATGTGCTCCCGAATGTCCCTTCTCAGATCCATCCACGACAGTTACCACACTGCGTAAGGTAAAGAAAGGTTTATCAATGTAAGGTGAATAAACATAGCAAAAAGCAGATTCACAGAAAGCTTCTTTCCAGTTTTCATCTGATGTTATTTCCTTTTTCACCATACTCCTGTATTTGCTCCTGAATGTCCCTTTGCAGATCCGTCCATGACAGTGTTTCCAAGCTGCATAACATAAAGAAAGCTTTATCTATGTGAGATGAATACACATACAACAGAGCAGTTTCATGGAAAGCTTCTTTCCCGTTTTAGTCTGAGGTTATTTCCTTTTTCACATTTTTCGTCAATATGCCACTAAATATCTCTTGGTACCTTTTCTTCCAAAAGGTTTTCCCTGAATCTATATGAGAAAAGAGGTATAACACAGTGAGTGGAATGCACATGTCACAAAGCAGTTTCTCGGAAAGCTCCTCTCCAGTTTCTATAGGAACATATTTACTTTTTAACCGTAAGCCTCAAAGTGCTCCCGAATATCCCTTCGCACACTGAACATAAACAGTGGTAGAAAACAGCTCAATGAAAATAGAAGCTTAACTGAGCGAGAGGAATTCACACGACATGTAGTAGTTTCCCAGAAAGCTTCCTTCTGGTTTTTATCTGGGGATATTTTTTTCTCCATATTCTAAAGAGCATTCCCAAATATCCTTCCTCAGATTCCACAGATGCAGTTATTTCAAAGTATTCAAATCAAAGAATGGTTTAAATCTATAAGATGAATACACACATCACAAAGCAATTGCTCAGAAAGCTTCTCTCCAGGTTTCATTGGAAGACATTTCCTAGCTCACCAGAGGCCTCTGGGCACCACTTAATATCCCTTCACAGATTCCTCAAAGGCAGATTTTCCAATCTGGGCATCGCAGCATATGAATAGGCCTGAATGTACTTCCGAATATCGCTTCGTGAATCCATCCACGTTGCAGTTTCAATTCTCTGTCATAGAAAGAAGGTTTTATCGATGTGAGATGAATAGACATATCTATCACAAAGCAGTTTCACAGAAAGGTCTTTCCAGTTTTTGACTGAGGGTATTTCATTTTTCACTATAGCCGTCCACATACTCCCGAATGTCCCCTGGTAGCTGTTTCTCCAAACGCGATCCCCAATCCTCTATGAGAAGAAAATTATAACTCTGTGAGTGGAATGCACACGTCACGAAGCAGCTCCTCAGAAATCTTCTCTCCAGTATCTATCTGAAGATACTTCGGTCTTCACCGTAAGAATCAAAGCACTCCTGAGTATCCCTTGGCTGACTAACCTAAAACAGTGTTAGAATACTGCTCAATGAAAACAGAAGCTTATCTGTTTTCATTGAGCAGTATTATCTGCTTTCATTGAGCGAGTGGACTTCAAATGACCTAGAACAGATTCACAGAAAGATTCTTTCTGGTTTTTATCGAAGGGTATTTCTTTTTCAGCATATTCTTAAGAATGTTCCCAAATGTCCTTTGTCAGTTTCCACAGAAACAGTGATTTCAAACTGCTCA
>NW_012101505.1:39529-43360 GCF_000951045.1 Mandrillus leucophaeus | reverse complement strand
ATGAAAACAGAAGCTTATCTGTTTTCATTGAGCAGTATTATCTGCTTTCATTGAGCGAGTGGACTTCAAATGACCTAGAACAGATTCACAGAAAGTTTCTCTGGTTTTTATCGAAGGGTATTTCTTTTTCAGCATATTCTTAAGAGCGTTCCCAAATGTCCTTTCTCAGGTTCCACAGAAACAGTGATTTCAAACTGCTCAATCCAAACAATGATTGAACTCTATGAGATGAATACACAAATCACAAAGCAGTTGCTCGGAAAGATTGTCTCCAGTTTTCATCGGAAGGCATCTCTTTTCTCACGACATGCTTCCAAGCAATACTTAATATCCCTTCACAGATTCCTCAAAGACAGAGTTTCCAAACTGGGCAACATAGTGTAAGCTTTAGCTCTCTGAAATGAACGCACACATTACCAGTTTCTCAGAAAGCTTCTCTCCAATCTTTATCTGAAGATATCATCTATTTCCCCACAGGCCTGAATGTGCTGCCAGATGTCCCTTTGCAAATCCATCCATGATGCAGTTACAAAACCGCATAATAGAAAGAAAGTTTTATCTATGTGAGATGAATACACATATCTATCACAAACCAGTTTCACAGAAAGCTTCTTTTCACTTTTTGTCTGAGGATATTTCCTTTTTCACCATAGCCATCCATATACTCCCGAATGTCCCATGGTAGCTTTTTCTCCAAAAGGGATTCCACAATCCTCTATGACAAGAAAAGTATAACTCTGTGAGTGGAATGCACACGTCACAAATCAGCTCCTTTGAAATCTTCTCTCCAGTATCTATCTGAAGATATTTCCGTTTTCACCATAAGCCTCAAAGTACTCCCAAGTATCCTTTAGCTGACTAACTTGAAACAGTGTTAGAATACTGCTCAATGAAAACAGATAAGCTTATCTGTTTTCATTGAGCCTTCTGTTTTCATTGAGCAGTATTATCTGCTTTCATTGAGCGAGTGGACTTCAAATGACCTAGAACAGATTCACAGAAAGATTCTTTCTGGTTTTTATCGAAGGGTATTTCTTTTTCAGCATATTCTTAAGAATGTTCCCAAATGTCCTTTGTCAGTTTCCACAGAAACAGTGATTTCAAACTGCTCAATCCAAAGAATGATTTAACTCCATGAGATGAATACACACATCACAAGGCAGTTGCTCAGAAAGCTTCTGTCCAGTTTTCATCGGAAGATGTTTCCTTTCCCACCACAGGACTCCGAGTGCCACTTAATATCCCTTTCCAGATTCCTCAAAGACAGAGTTTCCAAACTGGGCAATGTAGTAAAAGCTTTAACTCTCTGAAATGAATGCACTCGTCAGAGAGCAGTTTCTTGGAACACTTCTTTCTGGGTTTTGTTTCAGGATATTTCACTTTTTGCCATATTCTTTAAAGCGATGCAAAATATCACTTTTTCAGTTTTATAGGAAGAATTTTCAAAAACTGACTCATGAGAAAGTGGATATAATTCCCTGAATGGAATGCACACATCACAAAGCAGTTTCTCAGAAAGCCTCTCTACAGATTTTATCTGAAGATATCTCCTATTTCACCACAGGCCTGAATGTGCTCCAGAATGTCCCTTCTCGAATCCGTCCATGACGCAGTTTCAAAACTGCGTAATACAAAGAAAATTTTATCTATGTGAGATGAATAGACATATCTATGACCAAGCAGTTTCAAAGAAAACTTCTTTCCAGTTTTTGTTTGAGGAGATTTCCTTTTTCACCATAGCCATCCATGTACTCGCGAATATCCCCGGTAGCTTTTTCTCAAAACGGGATTCCCCAATCCTCTATGAGAAGAAAAGTATAACTCTATAAATAGAATGCACACGTCACAAAGCAGCTCCTCGGATATCTTCCATCCAGTATCTATCTGAAGACATTTTCATTGTCAACATAAGCCTCAAAGCACTCCTGAGTATCCCTTAGCTGACTAACCTAAAACTGTGTTGGAATACTGCTCAATGAAAGCAGAAGCTTAACCGTGTGAGTGTAAATCACGTGACCTAGAGCAGTTCCACAGAAAGCTTCCTTGTGGTTTTTATTGCAGGTTGTTACTTTTTCAGCATATTCTTCAGAGCATTCCTAAATGTCCTTTCTCAGGTTCCACAGAAATAGTGATTTGAAACTACTCAATCCAAAGAATAATTTAACTCTTTGAGATGAATACACACATCACAAATCAGTTGATCCAAAAACTTCTCTCCAGTTTTCGTCCAAAGACGTTTTCTTTCTCACCAGAAGTCTGCAGGACCCTCTTAATATCCCTTCACAGATTCCTCAAAGACAGAGATTCCAAACTGGGCAAGATAGTGTAATCTTTAACTCTCTGAAATGAATGCACAAGTCAGAGAGCAGTTTCTTGTAATGCTTCTTTCTGGATTTCATTTCACGATATTTCACTTTTTGCTGTAGTCTTCAATGCGCTGCAAAATATCACTTTTTCAGTTCTACAAGAACAGTGTTCAAATACTACCTTAGGACAAAAGAGGTACAAGTCTCTCAGTGGAATGCACACATCACAAAACAGTTTCTCAGAAAGATTCTCTACAGTTTTTATCTTAACATATTTCCTATTACATAACAGGCCTGAATGAGCTCCTGAATATCCCTTTGTGAATCCGTCCATGACGCAGTTTCAAAACTGCATAATGTAAAGTTTTATCTACGTGATTTGAATAGACATATCTATCACAATGCAGTTTCACAGAAAGCTTCTTTCCAGTTTTTGTCTGAGGATATTTCATTTTTCTCCATAGCCGGGCATATACACCAGAATGTCTCCTGGTAGTGTTTACTCCACACGGGATTCCTCAATACTCTATGAGAAGAACAGTATAACTCTGTGAGTGGAATGCACACGTCACAAAGCAGCTCCTCGGAAATCATCTTTCCAGTATCTATCTGAAGATATTTCCATTTTCACCCTAAGCCTTAAAGCGCTCCCGAGTATTCCTTAGCTGACTAACCAAAAGAGTGTTAGATTACTGCTCAATGAAAACAGAAGCTTAAATGTGCAAGTGGACTACACTTGACCTAGAACAGTTTCACAGAAAGTTTCCTTCCGATCTTTATCGGGGTATTTCCTTTTCAGCGTATTCTTAAGAGCATTCCCAAATGTCCTTTCTCAGGTTCCACAGAAACAGTGATTTCAAACTGCTCAATCCAAGGAATGATTAAACTCTATGAGATGAATACACACATCACAAAGCAGTTACTCCGAATGTTTCTCTCCAGTTTTCATCGGAAGACATTTCCTTTCTCACCACAAGTGTCCAGGCGCCACTTAGTATCCCTTCACAGATTCCTCAAAGACAAAGTTTCCAAACAGGGCAACGTAGTGTAAGCTTTAACTCTCTGAAATGAATGCACAGTCGGAAAGCAGTTTCCTGGAACGCTTCTTTCTGGGTTTTGTCTCAGGATACTTCACTTTTCACCATAGTTTACAATGCTCAGCAAAATATCATTTTTTCAGTTTTACAGGAACGGTATTCAAACACTGCCTTATGAGAAAAGAGTGATATCTCCTGAGTGGAATTCACACATCACAAAATAGGTTCTCAGAAAGCTTCTCTCCAGTTTTTATCTGAAGATATCTCTTATTTTGCCACAGTCCTGAAGGTGCTCCCGAATGTCCCTTCGCGAATCCGTCCATGACGCAGTTTCAAAACAGTGTAATATAAAGAAAGTCTTATCTATGTGAGATGAATAGAGATATCTATCCCAAAGTAGTTTCACGGAAACATTCTTACTAGTTTTTGTTTGAGTACATTTCCTTTTTCACCATAGCCATCCGTATACTCCTGAATGTCCCCTGGTA
>NW_012101505.1:31139-39444 GCF_000951045.1 Mandrillus leucophaeus | reverse complement strand
GGAAATCTTCTCTCCATTATCTATCTGAAGATATTTTCATTTTCACCATAACCCTCAAAGCGCTAATGAGTATCCCTTAGCTGATGAACCTCAAACAGTGTTAGAATACTGCTCATTGAAAACAGAAGCTTAACTGTGCGAGTGGACTTCATGTGACCTAGAGCACATTCACAGAAAGATTCCTTCTTGTTTTTATCGAAGGGTATTTCTTTTTCAGCATATTTTTAAGAGTGTTCCAAAATGTCCTTTTCAGGTTCCACAGAAACAGTGATTACAAACTGCTCATTCCAAATAGTGATTAAACTCTATGAGGTCAATACAAACATCACAAAGCAGTTGCTCTGAAAGCTTCTCTCCAGTTTTCATTGGAAGACGTTTCCTTTCTCACCTCAAGGCTCTGGGTGACACTTAATATCCCTTCACAGGTTTTTCAGAAAAAGAGTGTCCAAACTGGGCAAAGCAGTGTGAGCTTCACTTCTCTGAGATGAATACACACGTAAGAGGGCAGTTTCTTGGAATATTTCTTCCTGGGTTTTATTTCCAGATATTTCACTTTTCACCATATACGTCATGGCGCTGCAAACTATCCTTTTTTCAGTTTTACAGGAACAGTGTTTAAACACTGCCTTATGAGAGAATAGGTAGAACACCCTGAATGGAATGCGCACTTCAGAAAGTTGTTTCTCGGAAAGCCACTCTCCTGTTTTTATCTGATGATATTTCCTACTTCCCCACAGGCCTGAATATGCTCTCAAATATCCCTTCACAAATCCGTTCATGACGCAGTTTCAAAACTGCATAATAGAAAGAAGATTTTATCTATGTGAGATGAATAGACATATCTATCACAAAGCAGTTTCACAGAAAGTTTCTTTCCAGTTTTTATCTGAGGATATTTCCTTTTTCACCATAACCGTCCATTTAATACCGAATATCCCCTGGTAGCTTTTTCTGCAAATGGGATTCCTTCATCGTCTATGAGAAGAAAAGTATAACTCTGTGAGTGGAATGCACGCGTCACAAAGCAGCTCCTTTGAAATCGTCTCTCCAGTATCTATCTGAAGTTATTTCCATTTTCACTGTGTGCCTCAAAGCGCTCCCGAGTATTCCATAGCTGACTAACCTAAAACAGTGTTTGAATACTGTTCAATGAAAACATTAACTTAACTGTGCAAATGAACTTCATGTGACCTAGAGCAGTTTCACAGAAAGTTTCCTTCAGGTTTTTATAGGAGGGTATTTGTTTTTCAGCATATTTTGAAGAGCGTTCCCAAATGTCCTTTCTCAGCTTCCACAGAAACAGTGATTACAAACTGCTCAGTCCAAAGAATGATTAAACTCTATGAGATGAATATACACATTGCAAAATACTTGCTCCTAAAGCTTCTCTCCACTTTTCATCGGAAGACGTTTACTTTCTCACCACAAGCCTCCGGGCGCCACTTAATATCCCTTCACAGATTTCTTAAAGACAGAGTTTCCAAACTGGGCATGTAGTGTAAACTTTAACTCTCTGAAATGAATGCACACGTCAGAGAGCAGTTTCTTTGAATGCTTCTTTCTGAGTTTTATTTCAGGTTATTTTACTTTTCTCCCAAGTATTCAAAGTGCTGCCAAATATCACTTTTTCAGTTTTACAGGAACAGTATTCAAAAACTGCCTTATGAGAAAAGAAGTATAACTCCCTCAGGGGAATGCACACATCACAAAGCAGTTTCTCAGAAAGCTTCTCTCCAGTTTTTATATGAAGATATCTCCTTTTTCCCCATGGGCCTGAATGTGCTCCTAAATGTCCCTTCGTGAATCTGTCCATGATGCATTTTCAAAACTGCATAATAGAAAGAAAGTTTTATCTATGTGAATGAATAGAACATCTATCACAAAGCAGTTTGACTGAAAGGTTTTTACAGCTTTTGTCTGAGATTTTCTTTTTCACCATAGCTGTCTATATACTCCTGAATGTCCCTTGTTAGCTTTTTCTCCAAACGGGATTCCCCAATCATCTATGAGAAGAAAAGTATAACTTTGTGAATGGAATGCACAGGCCACAAAGCAGATCCTTGGAAATCTTCTCTCCTGTATCTATCGGATGATATTACCATTTTCACCATAAGCTTAAAAGCGCTCCCGAGAATCCCTTAGATGACTAACCTAAAGCAGTATTAGAATATTGCTCAAAGAAAGCAGAAGTTTAACTGTGCGAGCGGACTTCACGTGACCTAGAACAGTTTCACAGAAGGATTCCTTATGTATCGGACGGTATTTCTTTCTCAGCATATTCTTAAGAACGTTCCCAAATGTCCTTTCCCAAGTTCCAGAGAAACAGTGATTTCAAACTGCTCAATCCACAGAATGATTTCACTCTATGTGATGAATACACACATCACAAAGCCGTTGCTCTGAAAGCTTCCCTAGAGTATTCAAGGAAAGACGTTTCCTTTCTCATCACAAGCCTCTGGATGCCACTTAATATCCCTTCACAGATGCCTCAAAGACAGAGTTCCCAAACTGGACAACGTATTGGAAGCTTTAACTCTCTGTAATGAATGCACACATCAGAGAGCAACTTCTTGGAATGCTTCTTTCTGGGTTTTATTTCAGGATATTTCACTTTTTGCCATAGTCTTCAATATGGTGCTAAATGTCACCTTTTCAGTTTTACAGAAACAGTGTTCTAACACTGCCTTATGAGAAAAGAGGTATATCTCCCTGAGTGGAATGCACACATCACAAAGCAGTTTCTCAGAAAGCTTCTCTACAGTTTTTATCTCAAGAAATCTCCTTTTTCCCCCAGGCCTCAATGTGCTCCCGAATGCCCATTCGCGAATCCGTCCATGACGCAGTTTCAAAACTGCATAACAAAAATAAAGTTTTATCTAGGTGAAATGAATAGACATATCTATCACAAAGCAGTTTCAAACAAAGATTCTTTCCAGCTTTTGTCTGAGGATATTTCCTTTTTCACCATAGCTGTCCATGTTCTCCCTAATGTTCCTTGTTAGCTTTTTCGCCAAACGGGATTCCCCAATCCTCGATGAGAAAAAAAGTATAACTCTGTGAGTGGAATGCTCCCATCACAAAGCAGCTCCTCGAAAGTCTTTGCTCCAGTATCTATCTGATGATATTACCGTTTTCACTGTAAGCCTCAAAGCGCTCCCAAGTATCCCTTAACTGATTAACTGAAACAGTGTTAGAATACTGTATAATGAAAACAGAAGCTTAACTGTGCGAGTGAACTTCACATGACCTAGAGCAGTTTCACAGAAAGTTTCCTTTTGGTTTTTATCGGAGAGTATTTCTTTTTCAGCATATTCTTAAGAGCGTTCCCAAACGTCCTTTCACAGGTTCCAAAGAAACAGTGATTTCTAACTGCTCTATCCAAAAAATGATTTTACTCTATAAGATAAATACACACATCACAAAGTAGTTGCTCCTAAAGTTTCTCTCCAGTTTTCATTGGAAGACGTTTTCTTTCTCACAACAAGCCTCCATGCGTCACTTAATATCCCTTCACAGATTCCTAAAAGGCAGATTTTTCACATTGTGCAATGTAGCATAAGCTTTAACTCTCTGAAATGAATGCACACGTCAGAGAGCAGTTTCTTGGAATGGTTCTTTCTGTGTTTTACTTCAGGATATTTCCCTTTTCGCCATAGTCTTCAATGCGCTGCAAAATATGACATTTTCTGTTTTACAGGAACTGTGTTCAAACCCTGCCTTATGAGAAAAGACGTGGAACTCCCTGAGTGGAATGCACACATCACAAAGCAGTTTTTCAGAAAGCTTCTCTCCAGTTTTTATCTGAAGATATCTCCTATTTCCCCACAAGCATCAACGTGCTCCCGAAGGTCCCTTCGCGAATCCGTTCATGACGCAGCTTCGAAACTGAGTAATAGAAAGAAGGTTACTCTATGTGAGATGAATAGACATATCTATCACAAAGCAGTTTCACTGAAAGCTTCTTCCAGTTTTTGTCTCAGGATACTTACTTTTTCACCATAGCCATCCATATACTCCCGTATGCCCCCTGGAAGCATTTTCTCCTAACGGGATTCCCCAATCCTCTATGAGAAGAAAGATATAACTCTGTGAGTTCAACTCACACTTCACAAAGCAGTTTCTCGGAAGTCTTCTCTCCAGTATATATCTGAAGATATTTCCGTTTTCACGGAAGCCTCAAAGCGCTCCCAAATATCCCTTAGGTGACTAACCTAAAACAGTGTTACAATACTGCTCAATGAATGTGGAAGCTTAAATGTTCAAGTGGAATTCCCGTGACCTAGAGCAATTTCACAGAAAGTTTTCTTCTGGTTGTTATCGGAGGCTATTTCTTTTTCAGCATATTCTCAATAGCGTTCCCAAATGTCCTTTCTCAGGTTCCACAGAAACAGTGATTTCAAACTGCTCCATCCAAAGAATGATTTAACTCTATGAGATGAATACACACCTCACAAACTTGTTGCTCTGAAAGTTTCTCTTCGGGTTTCATCGGAAGACATTTCCTTTCTCACCACAAGCCTCTGGGTGCCACTTAATATCCCTTCACAGATACCTCAAAGACAGAGTTTCCAAACTGGGAAAGTAGTGTAAGGTAAACTTCCTGAGTGGAAGGCACACGTCACCAAGCAGTTTCTCAGAAAGTTTCTCTCCAGTTTTTATCTGATGATAATTCCTTTTTCACCGTAGGGAAGAATGTGATCCCAAATATCCTTTCGCGGATTCATCCATGACAGAGTTTCCAAGTTGTGTAATGTGAAGAAATCTTTATCTATGTGAGATGAATACACATATCACAGAGCAGTTTCATAGAAAGCTTCTTTCCTGTATTTGTCTGAGGCTATTTTCCTTTTCACGATAGGCATCAACATGCTCCCGAATATCACTTGGTATCTTTTTGTCCAAAAGAGTTTCCCCGATGCTGTATGAGAAGAGAAATATAACACTGTGAGTGGAATGCACACATCACAAAGCAGTTCCTCGGAAAGCTTCCCTCCAATTTTGGTCTGAACATATTTTCTTTTTCACCACAAGCCTCAAAGTGCTCCCGAATATCCCTTCACACACTAAGGATACACAGGGTTAGAAAACTGCTCAATGAAAAGACAGGCTTTCAAATGAACAGTATTCAAACACTGATTTATGGGAAAAGAGGTATATCTCCCTGAGTGAAATGCACACATCACAACCCAGTTTCTCAGAAAGCTTCTCTCCAGTTTTTATCTGATGATATTTCCTTTTTCACCATATTCCTGATTGTGCTCCCGAATGTCCCTTTGCAGATCCATCCCTGACAGAGTTTGCAAGCTGTGTAATGTAAAGAAAGCTTTATCTAGGTGAGATGAATACACATAGCACAGAGAAGTTTCACAGAAAGCTTCTATCCAGTTTTTATCTGAAGATATCTCCTTTTCCACCGTAGGCCTGAATGTGCTCCCGAACGTCCCTTCATGGATCCGTCCATGACTGAATTTCCAAACTGCGTAATATAAGGAAAGTTTTATCTATGTGAGATGAATAAACATATCTATCACAAAGCTGTTTCACAGAAATCTTCTTTCCAGTTTCTGTCTGAGGATATTTCCTTTTTACCATAGCCGTCCATATACTCCCGAATGTCCCGTGGTAGCTTTTTCTCCAAAAGGCATTCCCCAATCCTCTATAAGAAGAAAAGTATAACTCTGTGAGTTGAACGTACACGTCACAAAGCAGCTCCTCAGAAATCTTCTCTCCAGTATCTATCTGAAGATATTTCCGTTTTCACCATAAGCCTCAAAGTGCTCCTGAGTATCCCTTAGCTGACTAAGCTAAAACAGTGTTCGAATGCAGCTCAATGAAAACAGACGCTTAACTGTGCAAGTGGAATTCACGTGACACAGAGTAATTTCCCAGAGAGCTTCCTTCTGGTTTTTATCAAAGGGTAGAACTTTTTCAGCATATTCTTAAGAGCATTCCCAAATGTCCTTTCTCAGGTTCCACAGAAAGAGTGAGTTCAAACTGCGCATTCCAAAGAGTGATTTAACTCTATGAGATGAATATACACATCACAAAGCAGTTGCTCAGAAAGTTTCTCTCCAGTTTTCAATGGAAAGCATTTCCCTGCTCACCACAGGCCCCTGGTCGCCACTTAATATCCTTTTGCAGAATCCTCAAAGACAGACTTTCCAAACTTTTAAATGTAGAGTAAGCTTTAACTCTGTGAAAAGAAGGAACATATCAGAGAGCAGTTTCTTGGAATGCTTCTTTCTGGGTTTTATTGGATGATTTTCACTTTTCACCATAGTCTTCAATATGCTCCGAATATCACTTTTTTAGTTTCACAAGAACAGAGTTCAAACAGTGCCTTATGAGAAAAATGGTATAACTCCCTGAGTGGAATGCAAACATCACCAGGCAGTTTCTCAGAAAGCATCTCTTCAGTTTTTATCTGATAATATTTTCTTTTTCACCATAAGCCCGAATGTGATCCCGAATATCCCTTCGTGGATCCTTCCATGACGGAATTTCCAAGCTGCGTAATGTAAAGAAAGCTTTATCTATGTGAGATGAATAAATATAGCAAAAAGCAGATTCACAGAAAGCTTCTTTCCAGTTTTTATCTGAAGATATTTCCTTTTTCACCACAGTCCTGAAAGTGTTTCCAAATATCCCTTCGAGGATCAGACCATGACAGAGTTTCCCAGCTGCATAATGTAAAGAAAGCTTTATGTATGTGAGATGAATACACATATCACAGAGTAGTTTCATAGAAAGCTTCCTTCCAATTTTTGTCTGAGACTATTTCCCTTTTCACCATACGATTCAACATATTCCCGAATATCACTTGGAACCTTCTTCTCCAAAAGTGTTTCCCCAATGCTGTTTGAGAAGAGAGGTATAACACTGTGAGTAGAATGCACACGTCACAAAGCAGTTCCTCAGAAAGCTCTCCAGTTTCCGACTGAATGTATTTCCTTTTTCACCATAACCCTCAAAGCATTCCCGAATATCCCTTCACATGCTACATATAAACAGGGTTAGAAAACCGCTTGATGAAGAGAGAGGTTTATCTGAGTGAGAGGAATTAAGACGACACAGAGCAGTGTCACAGAATGCTTCCTTCTGGATTTTACCTGAGGATATTTCTTTCTCGATATTCTAAATAGGGTTCCCAAATGTCCTTCCTCAGATTCCACAAAAACAGTGATTTCAAACTGCTCAATTCAAAGAATGGTTTAACTCTCTGAGCTGAAAACACACATCACAAAGCAGTTTCTCAGAAAGCTTCTCTCCAGTTTTCAACGGAAGATGTTTCCTAGCTCATGACAAGCCTCTGGGCACCACATAATATCCCTTCGTAGATTCCTCAAAGACAGAGTTTCCAGACTGGGCAAAGTAGAGTAAGCTTTAACTCTGTGAAATGAATGCACATATCAGAGAGCAGTTTCTTGGAATGGTTCTTTTTCGCTTTTATTTGAGGATATTTCACTTTTTGCCATGTTTTCAGTTTTACAGGAACAGTGTTCAAACACTACCTTATGAAAAAGGAAGTACACTACCTGAGTGCAATGCACGCATCACAAAGTAGTTTCTCAGAAAGCTTCTTTCCATTTTTTATCTGAAGATATTTCCTATTTCACCATAGGCCTGAATATACTCCCGAAATTCCCTTCACGAATCCGTCCATGATAACGTTTTGAAAATGTGTAACGGAAAGAAAGTTTTATCTATGTGAGATGAATAAACATGTCTATCACAAAGTAATTTCATAGAAAGCTTCTTTCCAGTATATGTCTGAGGATATTTCCTTATTATTATTTTTTCAGCATAGCCGTCCATATACTCCCCAATGTCCCCTGCTAACTACTTCCCCAAAAGGCATTTTCCAATCCTCTATGAGAAGAAAAGAGTAACTCTGTGACTGGAATGCACACGTCACTTAGCTCTTCATCGGAAATCTTCTCTCCAGTTTCTATCTGAAGATATTTCCGTTTTCACCATAAGCCTCAAAGTGCTCCCGAGTTTCATTTAGCTGACAAAACTAAAACAGTGTTATAATACTGTTCAATGAAAACAGAAGCTTACCTGTGCAAGGGGAATTCACATGACACAGAGCAGTTTCACAAAAGCTACCTTCTGATTTTTATCGGAGGGTATTTCTTTCTCAGCATATTCTTAAGAGCATTCCCAAATGTCCTTTCTCAGATTCCACAGAAACAGTGATTTCAAACTGCTCAATACAAAGAATGACTGAACTCTATGGGATGAATCCACATATCACAAAGCAGTTGCTCAAAAGCTTTTCTCCAGTTTTCAATGGAAGACATTT
>NW_012101505.1:30750-31089 GCF_000951045.1 Mandrillus leucophaeus | reverse complement strand
TTTACCTGAGGATATTTCTTTCTCGATATTCTAAATAGGGTTCCCAAATGTCCTTCCTCAGATTCCACAAAAACAGTGATTTCAAACTGCTCAATTCAAAGAATGGTTTAACTCTCTGAGCTGAAAACACACATCACAAAGCAGTTTCTCAGAAAGCTTCTCTCCAGTTTTCAACGGAAGATGTTTCCTAGCTCATGACAAGCCTCTGGGCACCACATAATATCCCTTCGTAGATTCCTCAAAGACAGAGTTTCCAGACTGGGCAAAGTAGAGTAAGCTTTAACTCTGTGAAATGAATGCACATATCAGAGAGCAGTTTCTTGGAATGGTTCTTTTTCG
>NW_012101505.1:24751-29700 GCF_000951045.1 Mandrillus leucophaeus | reverse complement strand
CTTGCTCGCCACAGGCATCTGTTTGCCACTTAATATCCCTTTGCAGAATCTTCATAGACAGACTCCTAATACCACTTTTTTAGTTTTACAGGAATAGTATTCAAACAGTGTCTTATGAGAAGAAAGTTATAATTCCCTGAGTGGAATGCAAACATCACCAAGCAGTTTGTCTGAAAGCTTCTCTCCAGTTTTTATCTTACGATATTTACTTTGTCAACATAGACCCGAATGTGATCCCAAATATCCCTTCACGGATCCATCCATGACGGAGTTTTCAAGGTGTGTAATGGAAAGAAAGCTTTAGGACTGTGAGATGAATAAATATAGAAAAAAAAAGACTCTCAGAAAGCTCCTTTCCAGTTTTAATCTGAAGATATTTCCTTTTTCACCATAGTCCAGAATGTTCTCCCGAATGTCACTTCACGGATCCATCCATGACAGAGTTTCCAAGCTGCATAATGTAAAGAAAGCTTTATCTATGTGAGATGAATACACATATCACAGAGCAGTTTCATAGAAAGCTTCTTTCCAGTTTTTGTCTGAAACTCTTTCCCTTTTCACCATAGGCATCAATATGCTCCTAGATATCCCTTGGTACCTTGTTCTCCAAAAGGGTTTCCCTGATGCTGTATGAGACGACATGTACAATACTGTGAGTAAAATGCACAGGTCACAAAGCAGTTCCTCAGAAAACTTCTCTCCAGTTTCTATCTGAACATATTTCCTTTATCACTGTAAGACTCAAAGAGCTTCTGAATATCCCTTCGCATGCTAAATATAAACAGTATTGGAAAACTCTTCAATGCAAAGGGAAGCTTAACTGAGTGAGAGGAATTCACACAACACATAACAATTTCACAGAAAGCTTCCTTCTGGTTTTCATCTGAGGATATTTCTTTCTGCATATTCCAAAAAGCGATCCCAAATGTCCTTCCTGAGATACCACAGAAACAGTCATTTCAAACTGCTCAATCCAAGGAATGGTTTAACTCTATGAGATGATTACAAACATCACAAAGCAGTTGCTCAGAAAGCTTCTCTCCAGTTTTCAACAGAAGACATTTCCTTGCTCACCACAGGCCTCTGGCGCCACTTAATATCCCTTCGTAGATTCCTCAAAGACAGAGTTTCCAACTGGGCAATGTAGAGTATGCTTTAGCTCTGTGAAATGAAAGCATATATCACAGAGCAGTTTCTTGGAACACTTCTTTCTGAGTTTTATTTGAGGATGTTTCACTTTTCACCATAATCTTCAAAGCTCTCCAAATTATCATTTTTCCTGGTTTACAGGAACAGTATTCAAACACTGCCTTATGAGAAAAGAGTTGTAAATTCCTGAGTGGAATGCACACATCTCCAAGAAGTTTCTCAGAAAGCTCCTCTTCAGTTTTTATCTGAAGATATTTCCTTTTTCACTATAGGCCTGAATGTGCTCCTAAATGTCTCTTCGTGGATCCGTCCATGACGGAGTTTCCAAGCTGCGTAATGTAAAGAAAGCTTTACCAATGTGAGATGAATAAACATAGAAAAAAGCAGATTCACAGAAAGCTTCTATTCAGTTTTTCTCTGAATATATTTCCACTTTCACCATAGTCCTGAATGTGCTCCTGAATGTCCTTTTGCAGATACGTCCATCTCAGAGTTTCCAAGCTGCATAATGTACAGAAAGTTTTATCTATGTGAGATGAATAAAGATAACAAGAAGCAGATTCACAGAAAGCTTCTTTCCAGTTTTTATCTGAAGGTGTTTCCCTTTTAGTCATACTAATGAATGTGCTCCCAAATGTCCATTGGTGAATCTGTCCATGACAACGTTTCCAACCTGCATAATGTAAAGGAAGCTTTATCTATGTGAGATGAATACACATATCACAGAGCAGTTTCACAGAAAGCTTCTTTCCAGTTTTTGTCTGAAGATATTTCCCTTTTCACCATAGGCATCAATATACTCTGTAATAGTCATTTGTACCTTTTTCTCCTAATGATTTCCCCAACGCTGTATGAGAAGAGAGGTATAACACTGTGAGTGAAATGCACACGTCACAAAGCAGTTCCTCAGAAAGCTTCTCTCCAGTTTCTATCTGAACACGTTTCCTTTTTCAACATAAGTCTCACAGAGGAGTTGCACAGAAAGCTTCCATCTGGATTTTACCTGAGGATATTTCCTTGTCCATTTTCTAAAGAGTGTTCCCAAATGTCTTTTATGAGATTCCACAGGAACAGTGATTTCAAACAGCTCAATCCAAAAAATGATTTAATACTATGAGCTGCAGACACACATCACAAAAGAGTTGCTCAGAAAGCTTCTCTTCAATTTTCAATGGAAGACATTTCCTTGCTTGCCACAGGCCTCCGGTTGCCACTTAATATCCCTTTGCAGAATCCTAAAAGACAGACTTTCCAAACTCGGAAATGTAGAGTAAGCTTTAATTCTGTGAAATGAATGACCATGTCAGAGAGCAGTTTCTTGGAATGCTTCTTTCCGGGTTTTATTTGATGACATTTCACTTTTCACCATAGTCTTCAATGTGCTCTGAATATCACTTTTTTAGTTTTACAGGAACAGTGTTGAAACAGTGTCTTATGAGAAAAAAGGTGTAACACCCTGAGTGGAATGCACACATCACCAAGCAGTTTCTCAGAAAGCTTCTGTCCAGTTTTTATCAGATGATATTTCTTTTTTCACCATTGGCCCAAATATGACCCTGAAAATCCTTTCGCGGATCCATCCATGACGGAGTTTCCAAGCTGTGTAATGTAAAGAAAGCTTTATCTATGTGAGATGAATAAACATAACAGAAAGCAGATTCACAGAAAGGTTCTTTCCAGTATTTATCTGAATATATTTCCTTTTTTAACATAGTCCTGAAAGTCCTCCCAATGTCCCTTCATGGATCCATCCCTGACAGTTTCCAAGCTGTGTAATGTAGAGAAAGCTTTATATATGTGAGATGAATACACATATCACAGAACAGTAACACATAAAGTGTTTCCCCGATGCTGTATGAGAAGAGAGTTATAATACTGTGAGTGGAATGCACACGTCACAAAGCAGTTCCGCGGAAAGCTTCTCTCCAGGTTCTATCTCAACATATTTTCTTTTTCACCGTAAGCTCAAAGAGCTGACGTATATCTCTTTATACGTTAAACATGATCAATGTTAGAAAACTGCTCAATGGAAAGAGAAGCTTAACTGAGCAAGAGGAATTCACATGAAACAGCAGTTTCAAAGAAAGATTCCTTCTGCTTTTTATCATAGGATATTTCTTTCTCCATATTCTAAAGATCGTTCCCAATTGTTCCTCATCAGATTCCACAGAAGCAGTGAATTCAAACTGCTCAATCCAAAGTATGATTTAACTCTATGGGATGAGTACACACATCACAAAACAGTTGCTCAGAAAACTTCTCTGCAGTTTTCATCGAAAGACATTTCCTTGCCCACCACAGGCAAATGGGCACCACTTAATATCCCTTCACAGATTCCTGAAAGACAGAATTTGCAAACCGGGCAACGTAGAGTATGCTTTACCTCTGTGAAATGAATGCCCATATCTGAGAGTAGTTTCTTGGTACGCTTCTTTCTGGGTTTTATTTGAGGATATATCACTTTTAGCCATAGTCTTCAATGTGCTTCAAAATATCACTTTTTCGTATTACAGGAACAGTGTTCAAACACTGCCTTATGAGAAAAGAGGTATAACTCTCTGAGTGGAATACACACAACACAAAGCAGTTCCTCAGAAAGCTTCTCTCCAGTTTTTATCTGAATATATTTCCTTTTTCACAATAGGCCTGAATGCGCTTTCAAATATCCCCTCGCAGATCCATCCATGACGGAGTTTCCAACTGCATAATATAAACAAAGTTTTGTCTATGTGAGATGAATAAACAGAGCAGAAAGCAGATTCACAGAAAGCTTCTTTCTAGTTTTTATCTGAAGATATTTCCTTTTTCATCATAGTCCTGAATGTGCTCCCGAATATCCTTTCGCGGATCCATCCATGACAGGGTTTCCCAGCTGCGAAATGTAGAGAAAGATTTATCTATGTGAGATGAATACACATATCTAAGAACAGTTTCACAGAAAAGGTTTCCTAGATGCTGTATGAAAAGAGAGATATAACACTGTGACTGGAATGCGCACGTCACAAAGTAGCCCTTTGGAAAGCTTCTCTCAAGTTTTTATCAGAACATATTTCCTTTTTCACTGTGAGCCTCAAAGTGTTCCCGAATATACCTACACACGCTAAACATAAACAGTGTTAGGAGACTGCTCAATGAAAAGTGAAGCTTAACTGGGCGAGTGGAATTCACATGACACAGAAGAGTTTCACAGGAAGGTTGCTTCTGGTTTTTATCTGAACGTGTTTGTTTTTCAGCATATTCTAAAGAACATTCCCATTTTTCCTTTCCCAAGTTCCACAGAAACTGTGATTTCAAACTGCTCAATTGAAAGAATGATTTAACTCTATGAGATGAATACACACATCACAAAGCAGTTGCTCAGAAAGCTTCTCTCCAGTTTACAAGGGAAGATATTTCCTTGCTCACCACAGGCCTCCGGGTGCCACTTAATATCCTTTCGCAGATTCTTCAAAGATGTAGTTTCCATATTTGGCAATGTAGAGTAAGTTTTAACTCTGTGATATGAAAACACATATCAGAGAGCAGTTTCTTGGACGACTTCTTTCTGAGTTTTATTTGAGGATATTTCGCTTTTTGCCATAATCCTCAATGCGCTCCGAAATATCACTTTTTCAGTTTTACAGGAACAATGTACAAACACTGCCTTATGAGGAAAGAGGTATAACTCCCTGAGTGGAATGCACACATCACAAAGTAGTTTCTCAGAAAGCTTCTCTCCGGTTTTTGTCTGAAGATATTTCTATTTTCCCCATAGTCCTGAATGTGCTCCTGAAGGTCCCTTCGTCGATCCATCCATGACA
>NW_012101505.1:23252-23776 GCF_000951045.1 Mandrillus leucophaeus | reverse complement strand
CAGAAAGCTTCCTTCCAGTTTTTGTCTGAGGATATTTTCTTTTTCACCATAGCCATCCTTATACTCCCGAATGTCCCCTGGTAGATTATTCTCCAAAAGGGATTCCCCCACCCTCTATGAGAAGAAAGGTATAATTCTGTGCGTGGAATGCACACGTCACAAAGCCGCTCTTTGGGAGGTTCTCGCCAGTTTCTATCTGAAGATATTTCCTTTTACACCATAAGCCTCAAAGCGCTCCCGAATATCCCTTCACAGACTAAACAAAAACAGTGTTAGAATACTGCTCAATGAAAAGAGAAACTTAACTGTGCAAGCGGAATTCATGCAACACAGTGTAGTTTCACAAAAAGCTTCTTTCTGATTTCTATCTGAGGTTATTTCTTTTTCAGGATATTCAAAAGTGTTTTCCCAAATGTCCTTTCTCAGATACAACAGAAACAGTAATTTCAAACTGCTCAATCCAAAGAATGATTTAATTCTATGAGATGAATACAAACATCACAAAAGAGTTGCTCAGAAAGGTT
>NW_012101505.1:16395-17857 GCF_000951045.1 Mandrillus leucophaeus | reverse complement strand
CAAACACTGCCTTATGAGGAAAGAGGTATAACTCCCTGAGTGGAATGCACACATCACAAAGTAGTTTCTCAGAAAGCTTCTCTCCGGTTTTTGTCTGAAGATATTTCTATTTTCCCCATAGTCCTGAATGTGCTCCTGAAGGTCCCTTCGTCGATCCATCCATGACAATTTTTCCAAGTTGCATAATGTAAAGAAAGCTTTATCTATGTGAGATGAATAAACAGCACAAAAAGCAAAATCCACAGAAATCTTCTTTCCAGTTTTTACTTTAGATATTTCTTCTTTCACCATAGTCCTGTCTGTGCTCCTAAATTTCCCTTCGCGGATCCGTCCATGACAGAGTTTCCAAGCAGCGTAATGTAAAGAAAGCTTTATCTATGTGAGGTGAATACACATAGCACAGAACAGTTTCACAGAAACCTTCTGTCCAGTTTTTTTCTGAGGCTGTTTCTTCTTTCTCCATATGCATCAATATGCTATCAAGTATCCCTTGGTACCTTTTTCTACAAAAGAGTTTCCCCGATGCTGTATGAGAAGAGAAGTACAAACCGTGAGTGGAATGCACACATCACAAAGCAGTTCCTCAGAAAGCTTCTCTCCAGTTTTGGTCTGAACATATTTTCTTTTTCACTGTAAGCCTCAAAGTGCTCCCGAATATCCCTTCACACGCTAAACAAAAACAGGGTCAAAAAATTGCTCAATGAAAAGAGAGGTGAAACTGAGTGACAGGAATTAAAAAGACACGGAGCAGTTTCACAGAAAGTTTCCTTCTGGATTTTACCTGAGGATATTTCTTTCTCCATATTCTAAGGAGCCTTCCCAAATGTCCTTCTTCAGATTGCACAAAAACAGTGATTTCAAACTGCTCAATTCAAACAATAGTTTAACTCTATGAGACCAATACACACATCACAAAGCAGTTGCTCAGAAAGCTTCTCTCTAGCTTTCATTGGAAGACATTTCCTTGCTCACCACAAGCCTCTGGACACCACTTAATATCCCTTCACAGATTCCTCAAAGACAGATTTTCCAAACTGGGCAACGAAGAGTAAGCTTTAACTCTGTGAAATGAATGCACATATCAGAGAGTAGTTTCTTGGAATGCTTCCTTCTGGGTTTTATTTGAGGATATTTCACTTTTTGCCATAGTCTTCAATGTGTTCTGAAATATTATGTTTACAGTTTTACAGGAACAGTGTTAAAACACTGCTTTATGAGAAAAGAGATAAAAGTCGCTGGGTCGAATGCACACATCACAAAGCAGTTTCCTAGAAAGCTTCTATCCAGTTTTTCTCTGAATATACTAACTTTTTCACCTTAGGCCTGAATGTGCTCCCGAATGTCCTTTCGCGAATCCATCCATGATGGAGTTTCAAAACTGCATAATTGAAAGAAAGTTTTATCTATATGAGATGAATAAACGTATCTATCACAAAGCAGTTTCACAGAAAGCTTCCTTCCA
>NW_012101505.1:6199-16010 GCF_000951045.1 Mandrillus leucophaeus | reverse complement strand
ATTTCAAACTGCTCAATCCAAAGAATGATTTAATTCTATGAGATGAATACAAACATCACAAAAGAGTTGCTCAGAAAGGTTCTCTCCAATTTTCGATAGAAGACATTTCCTTGGTCGCCACAGGTCACCAGTTGCAACTTAATATCCCTTCACAGAATCCTCAAAGACAGACTTTCCAAACGGGAAAATGTAGAGTAAGCTTTAACTCTGTGAAATGAACGGACATGTTAGAGAGCAGTTTCTTGGAATGCTTCTTTCTGGGTTTTATTGGATGACATTTCACTTTTCTCCATAGTCTTAAATGTGCTCTGAATATTCCTTTTTCAGTTTTACAGGAACAGTTTTCAAACAGTGCCTTATGAGAAGAAAGATATAACTCCCTGAATGAAATGCAAACATCACGAAGCAGTTTCTCAGAAACCTTCTCTCCACTTTTTATCTGACGATATTTCCTTTTTCACCAAAGGTCCAAATGTGATCCTGAATATCCCTTCGCGGATCCATCCATGATGGAGTTTCCAAGCTGCGTAATGTAAAGAATGTTTTATCTATGTGAGATGAATAAGCATAGCAAAAACAGATTCCCAGAAAACTTCTTTCCAGTTTTTATCTGAAGATATTTCCTTTTTCACTATAGTCCTGAATGTGCTCCTGAATGTCCCTTTCGGGACCCGTCCATGACAGAGTTTACAAGCTGCATAAAGTAAAGGAAGCTTTATATATGTGAGATGAATACACAAATCACAGAGCAGTTTCAGAGAGTGATTCTTTCCAGTTTTTGTCTGAGGCTATTTCCCATTTCACCATAGGCGTCAACATGCTCCCGAATATCACTTGCTACCTTTTTCTCCAAAAGGGTTTCCCCTATGCTGTATGGCAAGCTAGGAATAACAATGTGAGTGGAATGCACACGTCACAATGCAGTTCCTCGGAAAGCTTCTCTCCAGTTTTGGTCTGAACACATTTCTTTTTCACCATAAGCCTCAAAGCGCTCTCGAATATCCCTTCACATGCTAAACATAAACAGGGTTAGAAAACTGCTCAATGAAAAGTGAGGATTAACTGAGCAAGAGGAATTAAGATGACATAGAACAGTTCCATAGAATGATTCCTTATGGATTATACCTGAAGATATTTCTTTCTATATATTCTAAAGAGCGTTCCCAAATGTCCTTCCTCAGATTCCACAAAAACAGTGATTTCAAACTCCTCAATCCAAAGAAAGGTTTAACTCTATGACCTGAATACACACATCACAAAGCATTTCCTCAGAAAACTTCTCTCCAGTTTTCATCGGAAGACACTTCTTAGCTCACCACAAACCTCCGTACACCACTTAATATCCCTTCACAGATTCCTAAAAGACAGAGTTTCCAGACTGAGCAAAGTAGAGTAAGTTTTAACTCTGTGAAATGAATGCACATATCATAGAGTAGTTTCTTGGAAGGCTTCTTTCCCGGTTTTATTTGAAGATATTTCACTTTTCACCATAGTCTACAATACACTGCAAAATATCACTTTTTCAGTTTTACAGGAACAGTGTTAAAACACTGCCTTATGACAAAAGAGATAAAACTCCCTGAGTGGAATGCACACGTCACAAAGCAGTCTCTCAGAAAGCTTCTCTCCAGTTTTTATTTGAAGAAATTTCCTTTCTCAACATTGGTCTCAATGTGCTCTCAAATGTCCCTTCACGAATCCGTCCATGATGGCGTTTCATAACTGCATAATAGAAAGAAAGCTTACCTATGTGAGATGAATAAACATATCAAAAAGAAAGTAGTTTCACAGAAAGCTTCTTTCCAGCTTTTGTCTGAGGATATTTCCTTTTTCACTATAGCCGTCCATATACTCCCGAATGTCCCCTGGTAGCTTTTTCTACAAACGGGATTCCCCAATCCTCTATGAGAAGAAAAGTAAAACTCTGTGAGTGGAATGCACACGTCACAAAGCAGCACCTCAGAAATTTTCTCTCCAGTATCCATCTGAAGATATTTCCGTTTTCACTGTAAGCCTCAAAGCGCTCCCGAGTATCCCTTAGTTGACTAACGAAAAACAGTGATAGGATACTGCTGAATGAAAACGGAAACTTAACTGTGCGAATGCAATTCACGTGACCTAGAGCAGTTTCACAGAAAGTTTTCTTCTAGTTTTTATCGGTGGGTATTACTTTTCCAGCATATTCTTCAGAGCGTTTCCAAATGTCCTTTCTCAGGTTATATAGAAACAGTGATTTTAAATCGTTCAATCCAAATAATGACTTAACTCTATGAGATGAATACACACATCACAAAGCAGTTGCTTCGAAAGCTTCTCTCCAGTTTTCAACAGAAGACGTTCATTTCTCACCACAAGCCTCTGAGAGCCACTTAATATCCCTACACAGATTCCTCAAAGACAGAGATTCCAAACTGTTTAACGTAGTGTAAGCTTTAACTCTCTGATATGAATGCAAACGTCAGAGAGCAGTTTCATGCAGTGCTTCTTTCTGGGTTTTATTTCCGGATTTTCACTTTTCACCACAGTCTTCAATGCGTAGCAAAATATCACTTTTTCAGTTTTACAGGAACAGTGTTCAAACACTGCCTTATGGGGAAAGAGGTAAAACTCCCTGAGTGGAATATGCACATCACAAAGCAGTTTCTCTGAAAGCTTCTCTCCAGTTTTTATCTGCAGATATCTCCTATTTCCCCACAGTCCTGAATGTGCTCCCAAATGTCCCTTCACGAATCCGTCCATGACGCAGTATCAACACTGTGTAATAGAAAGAAAACTTTATCTATGTGAGATGAATAGATATATCTATCACAAAGCAGTTTCACAGAAAGCTTCTTTCCAATTTTTGTCTGAGGATATTAACTTTTTCAGCATAGTCATCCATATACTCTCGAATGTCCCCTGGTAGCCTGTTCTCCAAATGGGATTCCCCAATCCTCTATGAGAAGAAAAGCATAACTCTGTGAGTGGAATGCGCACGTCACAAAGCAGCTCCTCGGAAATCTTCTCTCCAGTATATATCTGAAGATATTTCCGTATTCACAGAAGCCTCAAAGCGCTCCCAAGTATCCCTTAACTGAGTAACCTAAAACACTGTTAGAATATTGCTCAATGAAATCAGAAGGTTAACTGTGCGAGTGGAATTCACGTGACCTAGAGCAGTTTCACAGAAAGTTTCCTTCTGGTTTTTATCGGAGGGTATATCTTGTGCAGCATATTCTATAGAGCGTGCCCAAATATCCTTTCTCAGGTTCCACAGAAATGGTGATTGCAAACTGCTCAATCCAAAGAATTATTTAACACTATGAGATGAATACACACATCACAAAGTAGTTGCCACGAAAGCGTCTCTCCAGTTTTCATCGCAAGACATTTCCTTTCTCACCACAAACCTCCATATGACACTTAATATCCCTTCACAGATTCCTCAAAGACAGATTTTCCCCAACTGGGCAATGAAGCGTAAGCTTTAACTCTGTGAAATGAATGCACATATCAGAGAGTAATTTCTTGGAATGCTTCCTTCTGTGTTTTATTTGAGGATATTTCACTTTTTGCCGTAGTCTTCAATGTGCTCTGAAATATTATGTTTACAGTTTTACAGGAACAGTGTTAAAACACTGCTTTATGAGAAAAGAGATAAAAGTCCCTGAATCAAATGTACACATCACAAAGTAGTTTCTCAGAAAGCTTCTATCCAGTTTTAATCTGAATATACTAACTTTATCACCATAGGCCTGAATGTGCTCCCGAATGTCCTTTCACGAATCCATCCATGATGGAGTTACAAAACTGCATAATTGAAAGAAAGTTTTATCTATATGAGACGAATAAACGTATCTATCACAAAGCAGTTTCACAGAAAGCTTCCTTCCAGTTTTTGTCTGAGGATATTTCCTTTTTCACCATAGCCATCCTTATACTCCCAATTGTCCCCTGGTAGCTTTTTCTCCAAACGGGATTCCTCAATCCTCTATGAGAAGAAAAGTATAATTCTGTGAGTGAAATGCAGACATCCCAAAGCAGTTCCTCGGAAATCTTCTCTCCAGTACCTCTCTGAAGATATCTCCGTTTTTACCATAAGACTAAAAGTACTCTCGAGAATCCCTTAGCTGACTAACCTAAAATGGTGTTAGAATACTGCTCAATGAAAACAGAAGCTTAATTGTGCGAGTGGAATTCCCGTGACATAGAGCAGTTTCACAGAAAGTTTCCCTCTGGTTTTTATCGGAGGGTATTTCTTTTTCAGCATATTCTTAAGAGCGTTCCAAATGTCCTTTCTCAGGTCCCACAGAAACAGTGATTTTAAACTGCTCAATCCAAAGAATGATTAAACGCTATGAGATGAATACACACATCACAAAGCATTTGCTCTGAAGGCTTCTGTCCAATTTTCATCGGAAGACATTACCTTTCTCACCACAAGCCTCCGGGCGCCACTAAATATCTCTTCACAGATTCCTCTAAGACAGAGTTTCCAAACTGGGCAACATAGTGTAAGCTTTAACTCCCTGAAATTAATGAACTCGTCAGAGAGTAGTTTCTTGGAACACTTCTTTCTGGGTTTTATTTCCCGAAATTTCACTTTTTGCCATAGGCTTCAATGCACTGCAAAATATCAATTTTTCAGGTTTACGAGAACAGTGTTCAAACCTGCCTTATGAGAAAAGAGGTATAACTCACTGAGTGGAATGCACATATCACAAAGCAGTTTCTCAGAAAGCTTCTCTCCAGTTTTTAGCTAAAGAAATCTCCTATTACCCCACATTCTTGAATGTGCCCCGAATGTCTCTTCACGAATCTGTCCATGAGGCAAGTTCAAAACTGCGTAATAGAAAGAAAGTTTTATGTATGTGAGATGAGTAGCCATATCTATCACCAAACAGTTACACAGAAAGCTCCTTTCCCTTTTTTGTCAGAGGATATTTCCTTTTTCTCCATAGCCATGCATATACTCCTGAATGTCTCCTGGTAGCATTTTCTCCAAATGGGATTCCCTAATCCTCTATAAGAAGAAAGGTATAACTCTATGAGTGGAATGCACACGTCACAAAGCAGCTCCTCGGAAATCTTCTCTCCAGTATCTATTTGAAAATATTTCCATTTTCACCGTAAGACTCAATGCGTTCCCTATTATCTCTTAGCTGCCTAACCTAAAACAGTGCTAGAATTCTGTTCAATGAAAAAACAAGCTTAACTGTGCGAGTGGACTTCACATGACCTATAGCAGTTTCACAGAAAGATTCCTTCTGGTTTTTATTGAAGGGTATTTCTTTTTCAGCATGTTCTTAAGAGCATTCCCAAGCATTCTTTCTCAAATTCCACAAAAACAGTGATTTCAAACTGTTCAATCCAAAGAACGATCTACGAGATGAATACACACATCCAAAGCAGTTGCTCCGAAGTTTTCTCTCCAGGTTTCATTGGAAGACATTTCCTTTCTCACCACAAGGCTCTGGGCGCCACTTAATATCCCTTCATAGATTCCTCAAAGACAGAGTTTCCAGACTGGGCAATGTAGTGTAAGCTTTAACTCTCAAATGAATGCACACGTCAGAGAGCAGTTTCTTGGAACGCTTCTTTCTGGGTTTTATTTCAGAATATTTCACTTTTCATCGTAGTCTTCAAGGCGCAGCAAAGTGTCACTTTTTCCGTTTTGCAGAAAAACTGTTCAAACACAGCCTTATGAGAAAAGAGGTATAACTCCCTGAGTGGAATGCACATATCACAAAGCAGTTTCTCAGAAAGCTTCTCTCCAGTTTTTACCTGAAGATCTCTCCTTTTTCCTCAGAGGTCTGTATGTGCCCCTGAGTGTCTCTTCGTGAATCCGTCCATAACACAGTTTCAAAACCGCATAATAGAAAGAAAGTTTTATCTAATTAAGATAAATGGAGATATCCATCACAAAGCTGTTTCACAGAAAGCTTCTTTCCAGTTTTTGTCTGAGGATATTTCTCTTTTCACCATAACATTCCATACACTCCTGAATGTCCCCTGGAAGCTTTTTCTCAAATGTCTTCAATGCACTGCAAAATATCACTTTTTCAGTTTTACAGGGACACTTTTCAAACACTGCCTTATGAGAAAAGAGGTATAACTCCCTGAGTGGGATGCACACATCGCAAAGCCGTTTCTCAGAAAGCTTCTCTTCAGTTTTTATCTGAAGATATCTCCTATTTCCCCACAGGCCTGAATGTGCTCCCGAATGTCCCTTCGTGAATTCGTTTTTGACGCAGTTTCAAAACTGTGTAATAGAAAGAAAGTTTTATCTATGTGAGATGAATAGACATATTTATCACAAATCGTTTCACAGAAATCTTCTTTCCAGTTTTTGAGGATATATCCTCAGACAGGTTTCTAGGTCAAGTGGACTTCATGTGACCTAGAGCAGTTTCACAGAGTTTCCTTCTTGGTTTTCTCGGAGGGTGTTTCTGTTTCAGCATATTCTTGAGAGTGTTCCCAAATGTCCTTTCTCAAGTTCCACAGAAACACTGATTTCAAGCTGCTGAATTCACAGAATGATTTAACTCTATCAGATGAATACACACATCACAAAGTAGTTCCTCCAAAAGCTTCTCTCCTGTTTTCATCGTAAGATGTTTCCTTTCTCACCACAAATCTCCGTGCGCCACTTTATATCCCTTCAAAGATACTTAAAATACAGAGTTTCCAAACTTCTCAATGTAATGTAAGCTTTAACTCCCTGAAACGAATGCACACGTCAGAGAGCAGTTTCATGCAATGCTTCTTTCTGGTTTTGCTTCCGAATTTTCACTTTTCACCACCGTCTTCTATGTGCTGCAAAATATCACTTTTTCAGTTTTACAGGAACAGTGTTTAAACACTACCTTACGAGAAAAGATGTATAAGTCCCTGAGTGAAATGCACACATCAGAAAGCAGTTTCTCAGAAAGCTTCACTCCAGTTTTTACTTGAAGATATTTCGTATTATCCCACTGGCCTGAATGTACTCCAGAAATTTCCTTCTCGAATCCGTACATGATGCAGTTTCAAAGCTGCATAATAGAAAGAAAGTTTTACCTATTTGAGATGAATAGGCATATCTATCACAAGGCAGTTTCAAACAAAGCCTCTTTCCAGTTTTCATCTGGGGATATTTCCACTTTCACCGTCGCCATCTGTACACTCCCGAATATCCCCTGGTAGCTTTTTCTCCAAACGGGATTCCCCAATCCTCTATGAGAAGAAAAGTATAACTCTGTGAATGGAACGCAGACGTCTCAAATCAGCTCCTCTAAAATCTTCTCTCCAGTGTCTATCTAAAGCTATTCCTGTTTTCATCATAAGCCTCAAAGTGCTCCCAAGTGTCCCTTGGCTGACTAACCTGAAACAGTGTTAGAATACTGCTCAATGAAAACAGAAGCTTAACTGTGCGAGTTTACTTCATGTGACCTAGAGCACTTTCTCAGAAAGTTTCTTTCTGGTTTTTTAACACAGGGATTTTTTTTCAGCATATTCTTAAGAGCATTCCCACATGTCCTTTCTCAGGTTCCACAGAAACAGTGATTTCAAACTGCTCAATCAAAAGAATAATTAAATTCTATGCAAAGAATATACACATCACAAGGCAATTGCTCCGAAGGCTTCTGTTCAGTTTTCATTGGAAGACGTTTCCTTTCTCACCACAAGCCTCCAGGCGCCACTTAATATCCCTTCACAGATTCGTAAAAGACAGAGATTCCAAACTGGAAAACGTAGTGTAAGCTTTAACTCTCTGAAATGAATGCACACGTCAGAGAGCAGTTTCCTGGAACACTTCTTTCTGGGTTTCATTTCAGGATATTTCACTTTTCACCATAGTCTTCAGTGCACTGCAAAATATCACTTTTCCAGTTTCACAGGAACAGTGTTCAAACACTGCCTTATGAGAAAAGAGGTACAACTCCCTCAGTGAAATACACACATCACAAAGCAGTTTCTCAGAAAGATTCTCTCCAGTTTTTATCTGAAAATATTCCATATACTCCCGAATGTCCCTTGGTAGCTTTTTCTCCAAAAGAGATTCCCCAATTTCTGAGCGAAGAAAAGTATAACTCTGGGAGAATAATACATATGTTACAAAGCAGTTCCTCGGAAAGCTTCTCTCCAGTTTCCATCTAAATGTATTTCCTTTTTCACCATAAGCCTCAAAGTGCTCCCGAATATCCCTAAATAAAAACAGTGTTAGAATACTGCTCAATGAAAAGAGAAGCTTAACTATGCGAGCAGAATTCACATGACAGACAGCAGTTTCACAGAAAGCTTCCTTCTGGTTTCTAGCTACGGTTAATACTTTTTCAGCATATTCTAAAGAACATTCCCAAATGTCCTTTCTCAAATTCCTCAGAAACAGTAATTTCAAAGTGCTCAACCCAAAGAATGATTTAACTCTATAAGATGATTACAAGCATCACAAAAGAGTGGCTCAGAAAGCCTCTCTCCAATTTTCAACAGAAGAGATTTCCTTACTCACTACAGGCCTATATTTACCACTTAATATCCCTTCACAGAATCCTCAAAGACAGACTTTCCAAACTGGGAAATGTAGAGTAAGCTTTAACTCTTTGAAATGAATGGACATGTCAGAGAGCAGTTTCTTGGAATGCTTCTTTCTCGGTTTTATTTCGGGATATTTCACTTTTTGCCACAGTCTTCAAAGTGCTCCTAGTATCAGCTTTTTAGTTTTACAGGAACATTTTTCAAACAGTGCCTTATGAGAAGAAAGTTATAACTCCGAGAGTGGAATGAAAACATCACCAAGTAGTTTCTCAGAAAGCTTCTCCCCAGTTTTTATCCGACAATATTTTCTTTTTCACCATAGGCTCGAATGTGATCCCGAATATCTGTTCATGGATCCATCCATGACGGAGTTTCCAAGCTCCGTAATGTAAAGAAAGCTTCATCTATGTGAGATGAATAAACGTAGCAAAAAGTAGATTCAAAAAAAGTTTCTTAGCAGTTTTTATCTAAAGACATTTCCTTTTTCACCATAGTCCTGAATGTGCTCCCAAATGTCCCTTTTTGGATCCATCCATGACAGAGTTTCCAAGCTCAGTAATGTAAAGACAGCTTTATCTATGTGAGATGAATACACATATCATGGAGCAGTTTCATAGAAAGCTTCTTTCTAGTTTTTGTCTGAGGCTATATCCCGTTTCACCATAGGCATCAACATGTTCCAGAATATCACTGGGTAACTTTTTCTTCTAAAGGGTTTCCCCGATGCTGTATGAGAAGAGAGGTATAACACTGGGAGTGAAATGCACACGTCACAAAGAAGTTCCTCAGAAAGCTTCTCTCCAGTTTCAGTCTGAACATGTTTCCCTTTTCACTGTAAGCCTCAGAGTGCTCCCGAATATCCCTTCACATGCTAAACATAAAGAGGGTTAGAAAACTGCTCAATGAAAAGAGAGGCTTAACTGAGCAAGAGGAATTAAGGCGACACAGAGCAGTTTCACAGAAAGCTTCCTTCTGGAATTTACCAGAGGATATTTCTTTCTCCATATTCTAAGGAGCATTCCCAAATGTCCTTTCTCAGATTCCACAAAAACAGTGACTTCAAACTGCTCATTCAAAAATGATTTAACTCTATGAGATGAATATTCACATCACAAAGCAGTGGCTCAGAAAGATTCTCTCCAGTTTTCCTTTTTTTTTTATTATCCTTTAAGTTCTAGGGTACATGTGGATAACGTGCAGGTTTGTTACATATGTATACTTGTGCCATGTTGGCGTGCTGCACCCATCAACTCGTCAGCACCCATCAACTCGTCATTTACATCAGGTATAACTCCCAATGCAATCCCTCCCCTCT
>NW_012101505.1:0-1474 GCF_000951045.1 Mandrillus leucophaeus | reverse complement strand
TGTTCCATTGGTCTATATCTCTGTTTTGGTACCAGTACCATGCTGTTTTGGTTACTGTAGCCTTGTAGTATAGTTTGCAGTCAGGTAGCGTGATGTCTCCAGCTTTGTTCTTTTGACTTAAGATTGTCTTGGCAATGCAGGCTCTTTTTTGGTTCCATATGAACTTTAAAGCAGTTTTTTCCAGTTCTGTGAAAACTCGTTGGTAACTTGATGGGGATGGCATTGAATCTATAAATTACCTTGGATAGTATGGCCCTTTTCACGATATTGATTCTTCCTATCCATGAGCATGGTATGTTCTTCCATTTGTTTGTGTCCTCTTTTATTTCACTGAGCAGTGGCTTGTAGATCTCCTTGAACAGGTCCTTTACATCCCTAGTAAGTTGGATTCCTAGGTATTTCATTCCCTTTGAAGCAATTGTGAATGGAAGTTCATTCATGATTTGTCTCTCTGTGTGTCTGTTACTGGTGTATACGAATGCTTGTGATTTTTGCACATTAATTTTGTATCCTGAGACTTTGCTGAAGTTGCTTATCAGCTTAAGGAGATTTTTGGCTGAGACAATGTGGTTTTCTAAATATACAATCATGTCATCTGCAAACAGGGACAATTTGAATTTTTCTTTTCCTAACTGAATACCCTTGATTTCTTTCTCTTGCCTGATTGCCCTAGCCAGAACTTCCAACACTATGTTGAATAGGAGTGGTGAGAGAGGGCATCTGTCTTGTGCCAGTTTTCAAAGGGAATTTTTCCAGTTTTTGCCCATTCAGTATGATATTGGCTGTGGGTTTGTCATAAATAGCTCTTATTATTTTGAGATACATTCCATCAATACCGAATTTATTGAGTGTTTTTGGCATGAAAGGCTGTTGAATTTTGTCAAAGGCTTTTTCTGCATCTATTGAGATAATCATGTGTTTTTTGTCTTTGGCTCTGTTTATATGCTGGATTACGTTTATTGACTTTTGTATGTTGAACCAGCCTTGCATCCCAGGGATGAAGCCCACTTGATCATGGTGGATAAGCTTTTTGATGTGCTGCTGGATCTGGTGTGCTAGTATTTTATTGAGAATTTTTGCATCGATGTTCATCAGGAATATTGGTCTAAAATTCTCTTTTTTTGTTGTGTCTCTGTCAGGCTTTGGTATCAGGATGATGTCTCTAGTTTTCATTGGAAGACGTTTCCTTGCTCACCACAAGCCTCTGGGCGCCACTTAATAACCCTTCACAGATTCAGCAAAGACAGAGTTTCCAAACTGTACAACATACAGTAAGCTTTACCTCTGTGAAATGAATGCATATATCAGAGAGCAGTTTCTTGGAACACTTCTTTCTGGGTTTTATTTGAAGATATTTCACTTTTCACCATAGTCTTCAATGCGCTCCATTGTATCACATTTTCGGTTTTACATGAAAAGTATTCAAACACTGCTGTATGAGAAAGAAGGTAAAACTCGCTGAGTCAGATGCACA
>NW_012101504.1:432196-458735 GCF_000951045.1 Mandrillus leucophaeus | reverse complement strand
TTTGGAATACAAATGATCCTGTCACCCAGATAGTGAGCTTAGTGCTCAATCGTTAGTTTTTCAACCCTTCTTTTATCCCTCCTCACTCCATTAGTCTTCAGTGTCTATTGTTGTCCATGTTTATATTAATGAGTACCCAATATTTAGCTTCGGCTTATAAGAGAGAACATAATGGCATTTTATTTCCTGTTTCTGTGTATATTTGCTTAACGTAATGACCTCCAGCATCAGCCATATTGCTGCAAAGAACACGATTTTGTTCTTTTTGTGGCTGCATAGTATTCCATGATATTCAGTTTTCTCAACAACTGTTGAAGAGAAGGCCCTTTTGCAATTGAATGAGCTCTTTATTCTAGTCCATTCGTATATGTTTTCTGTTTTTATGCCAGTGCTACACTGTATTGATTACTGTGGCTTTGTAATGTTTTGAAATCAGGAAATATTAGTCTTCCAACTTTGCTCTTATTTTTCAAAATTGTTTTGACTAGGGTCCCATGAGATTCTATATGAATTTTATGACAAATTTTTTTATTTCTGCAAAAAAAGTTATTGAATTGTGGTAGCAACTCTGTTGAATCTGTAGAAAACTTTGAATAGCATTTGGATTTTTATGTGTACTGAAGTGGTCTTCCGTAGTAGTAATCACAGTTCAGATGCTGAATTCACCAGTTAATAATGGTAAATGAAAAATTAAAAAGACAAAACCTTTTGAAACAAATTCAGCACTTTGAAATGCTATACAATTTAGATAAATTTTGGCAAATTTCTCTTTTAGGAATTACAGACTGCGTCTTCATGTTGCTCCTTTCCTCAGATCTCATGTAGGAAACCTTAATTAAATAAGCTGCGAAAAAAATAATTATTGCTAATGATTTATTTATTAGCAAAATTTACATCAAGACAAACTAAGTTTCCCAAAGGGTGGAGAAATTTGTCAAAATATTGCCTAAATATTATATAACTTCAGAACAGTCCTCTTGTCAATGAGTTCCTACACATCTTTTAAAAATATATTTTCAATTAGCTCCCCCTTTTTAGACAGCTTTCAATAAACTGTTTTGAAAAAGATTAATGATAATCTAAAATGTTGCTACTTAAAGTGTAGTCTGTGGCCTAGCACCATGACATCACTTGAGAGCATTCTGAAACAACGCAGAATCTCAAATCTACTAAATTAGCAGTTGCATTTTCACAAGATCTTCAAGGGAATCAGATTCACATTCAAGTTTTGAGAGGCACTGATTAATTCATAGCTAATTCAATGGAACTTTGTGTAGCAAGGATCTAAAGCATCAACTTGCCCTGCCTTGCCCAGAAAATCTTGTGTAGCTGACAATAATATTGAATAGAAAACCAAATACCACATGTTCTCACTTATAAGTGGGAGCTGAGCTGTAGATACGCAAAGGCATACCGAGTGGTATAAATAGACACTGGAGACTCAAAAGCGGGGAGTGTGGGAGGGGGTGAAGGATGAAAAATTACCTATTGGGTACCATGTACACCATTCAGGTAATGGGTACACTTAAAGCCCAGACATCACCACTACACAATTCATTCAAGTAACCAGAAACCTCTTGTACCCTAAATCTATTGAAATAAAATGAAATAATAATAATAGTAATAATATTGACAACAAAATGTCTGAGAATCATTGCTATAGATGATTACTGTAGACAATATAACTAGTTTGTTAAGAATGAGTAAACTTTTGGAAAGCCAGGGCAGGTGGATTGCTTGAGCCTAGGAGTTCGAGACTAGCCTGGGCAATGTAGTGAAAACCCCATCTCCACCAAAAAATTACAAAAATTACCTGGGTGTGGTGGTATGTGCCAGTAGTCCCAGCTACTCAGGATGCTGAGATGGGAGAATGACTTGAGCCTGGAAGGCAGAAGTTGCAGTAAGCTGAGATCGCACCACTGCAGTCCAGCCTAGGCAACAGAGCCAGACCCTGTCTCAAAAACTAAAAAATGGCTAAAACTACCAAATGTATTATAATTTTTTAAACAGTGATATGTCATGTCTTCTTTCATAGTAGGCAAATAAATTTGTATGTCTAACAGATTTAAATATTTTAGTGATAATTAAGAAAACGTTAATCTACTAAATGTAATAAATTTATTGAGAATAAGGAAAAACAGTCCAAGATAACGTTAGAAGTAGCTATAAATTAACAATCAAAGAGGATAGAAGTTATATCTGTGATCTGGAAAAAAAATCTCGAAAGTGACTATTCTTGGATATTTTTCCTTATACACGTAACAAGGATTAAGGAATAATGTAATTGTTATATGGAGTTTTCAGCTTCAATGCTAGCCTCTGAATATGTACAGATTCCACAGATCTGCAAATAATTAGCTGACAATGCTGGAATGCAGAAACAGGTCTATAATCTATTTGTGGATTGACCATATGTATTTTTCTTTGAATATATATTTTTCTAAAAATTGTTAAGGTCTTTTATTTTGATTTCTTAAGGTAACCTCTGCAGCATTTGTTTCTTACATTAAAGTTCTATAATTACACCTTCTTTTCACCATAAAATCTAGAGGTGAAACTAGATCAACAGATGAATATACCCCAAAAGTATACTTTTTTACTAATAAAAAGTATTTATTATGTGACTGAAAAATACTAACCTTAAATATCGTAAGAATTTGGTAAAGTAAAAATAGAAAACTTTATTTTATTTTTCGTGTCAAAATTTCATCACTTTGAGGTTTTCTGTGTTTTATTTTTCAGAAGCCATGGTTACTGGAAGCATGAAAGTCAAAGGTAAGGCTAATTTACTTTATTTGTAATCATAAGAATTTATACCCACTCCCACTGCTTCACTGGACTAATAAAAAAAGGAATTTATATGTGTCATGTGATGTTACTTAAAGTGAATTACTTGCATGTTGAAATTTATTAGATAACCTTATTAGTGATTTTGCAATCTGTAACATATGCAAATAATTTAGTTTTCAGAGCTTGTTTTAATACTTGAATACTAATTCATTTAAAAAGATTTTTTTTTAAAAATAGTATCATTCAAATCAGTGATAGCAGGTGAAGTAATTATTTAGCTTATAAGTTTTCAAATTTCCTGTTTAGGTGTTTCAGTCATCATAGCATTTCATCTATATTTTTTAAAGTTAGGATTTTGCTTAGTAAAATGCACCTAGGAGAATTCTGATGCTGTGTGCGGCCTATCAAAAACTAGGGAATCATGTGTTCATTGCTTATCTGGTTCCCTTGAATGCATTGTGAGACAGAAGTAGGCATAACCTGAAGAAAGGAAAGTTGAATGAAGTCTCCAAATGAATAAATGTGTATTTTAGGGTCTTAAGTCCTCTTCTGTGTATAACTAGATTTCTAGTCCTTTGTTACATATAAACAGACGTTCTACATAACAGTTTTAGGCTTGTTTGATGTATCCTGGAAATAAATAAGAGATCTAAGAGACTGGGGACAGAGAGAGAGAAACATTAACTTCAGTTTTTGTCAGAGAAGGATAAAAGATGAGACAGAACTTATTCTCAAAAATAAGTACCATCTTCCAACATTGCTTATCTCTTGAGTTGCAGAAATGCACTGCGGTAATGCAAACACATTTGTGACAAAGCATCAGATTAATAAAATTTAGTTAAACCCTGTAATTACTATGGGATAAAATTCATTTGAATTTTACTCTTTTCCATTTCTGAATTTTCTATATAGGTAGGAGCAAGATTCCAAAAGCTAAACTACTAAAAATTATGCGTTGAGAATATTAAGCCTTCTACCCAGTGAAGTTTCCCTTACAGTGGACAAATATTTTGGTAGTCATGAAAATGCAATCATTTAAAATGTTCAGGTTAAATGACAAGATGACTTTTATATAAGTATGAGATTCTTAAGTTATTCCTTAATTCAATCCATAGAGATATTCGAGAAACTTTTTTGACATTACCTATGGAGTGTAGATAAAGGAGAGACTGAGGTCTGCCTGAGTGGGTTCGTTTGTACCTCTGCTGGCCTTTGATTCTCCCTCAGTGCTTAACACCAATGCTGCTGACAGACCTGTTTCTGCATTCCAGCATTGTCAGCTAATTATTTGCAGATCTGTGGAATCTGCAAACATTCAGAGGCTAGTCTTGAAGCTGAAAAACTCCACATAATAATTAAATTATTCTTTAATCCTTGTTATGTGTATAAGGAAAAGTATCCAAGAATAGTCACTTTCAAGATTTTTTTTCCAGATCACAAACAGCTTTCAAGTAAGAGCATCAGCCTTGCACACAAATCAGTTTCTTGTTTTTATTGCTTCTTAAATCTAAAGTTCCATTAATGTCTCAGAACTCCCCAATTTTGCAGTTAAAACATAAAAGCAACACATTTTTCTTTTGGAAATGATAAATTTTGTACTGAAATAGCATATAGAATACCAAAGATTGCCATTTGAAAATGTTCAAAATTTCTAAAGAAGAGATATACAATATAGCACATGTTTTTAAATCTAGCTCAAAAAGTGCTCTTAAAAAATTAGAAGAAAAGAAGTTTTATAGATTCAGATTGGTCATGAGTAGTTAGTTTATTTGAAATATTTTTCCATCAGCACTACCCCAGGGCATTAGGTTTGGTGATTCTGTTTCTCCTTTTATAAAATGAAAATTCTAATGTCTCTCACAGTTTTACCACACAGAACAACACAGTGCATATATCCCTGTAAATAGTGTTATTGATCAGAAGAATTGGCACTAGCGAGTCTCAAGAGTTAGAGGAGCAATTATACTCAGCTCTCTACTTTTCTGAAACATAATTATTACATAGCATTAAAAACATTCTTCCAAACAGGGACCATTGGGTTCAATGGATTGCTGATGATATTTATTTTCCAATAAAAGCAAGTTATTGAAAATACATCCAAGAAACATTTCTGCAATCTTCCTCATATATATTGTGTAAAACCGAGGGTGGTGGGGAGAATCTTTAAAAAGTACTGAACCCAAGAGCTGGGTGTAGAACCTAGGCAGGAAATGGTGTTATAATTCTGAAAAACTGACAATAATATGTGCCCCAAGGTAGTAGTACATCTATATATAAGTAGATTGTCAAAGATATTACAAGACCAAATACGTGTCTAAATCAGAAAGCAATGCTATGTTCACAGGCTTTCTCTTAAATGGCTGATGTAAAGCATTAAAAAGACTTGAAGAGAACAGGATGAAAAATAGGCCTATATCCTTGGGCACGTGATACTGTGCCTATGTTTACATAAAACACATTTTTTTTTTTTTTTTTTTTTTTAAGATGTAGGGATTTGGAGGCCAGGATTAAAAGATCTAGAATTTCCATTATCCAAGTAAAGTGAGTTCTAGTTCATGACATTTGAGATTCAACTGTCACGGAAGAGAGAAGACAGAGAAGACTGGGCCTACTCTGACTGTATCCACTGGTTTTAGCTTGAAAAAAAAAAGCACAAATGCTTATTTTTAACTTTGAATAAAACAGAATAGAGAAAAGAAGGAAAAAAATGGAGAAAGAAAGAAAGGAAGGAAAGAAATGAAAATATAAGAGCAACACTGTGTTTATCCTCTGGAAACTATGCATTTCTTTTTTTCTTTTCTCTCTTTTTTTTAATTGAACACTTCATGAATTTGTATGTCATCCTTGCACAGGGACAATGCTAATCTTCTCTGTGTCATGCCAATTTTAGCGCATGTGCTGCCAAAGCGAGCACCATTTCTTTCTCTAAACATCTTATAGTAGTTTAAAAAAATCTTGGCACATCATTTAGTATCTCTCCAAACGCTGTCCAGGAAGTAGTAACTAATCCCAATTTACCACAAATACCAATATTCCATTGTTAAGTAGTTTTAAGAATTATTTAATAAAAACTCAGAGATATAAAAAAGGAAACTGAAAATTATTAACGTATAACCATCTATCCCTGAGGGTAGGACTTAATCTCACTTCCCTTCCTTAAGTTGCTGTCCTTAAACATTTCTGCAAAATGTTCTTTAGTTTGTGCGAAGAATTACTGGTGCCACCTGTAACCCTGGGGTTCCACTAGCAATTCCAAGAATAAACTTTGAGCTATGATTCCTATTGGTTTATGTGTGCTTATCTAAGCTCAAATGATTTTTTAATTAAATGTTTTTGTGTCCTATACCTACTCATTTATGTTTAAAATGGTCCATCTGGATGACATCAAGCAGGCTGTAAGCCTTTTGACCCAATGTAAAGTGTCCAAATGTTCAAACAAGGCAGTGACAACCCCCTTTGGGATAAGAGAAAATTTAATCCGGCTTTATTGGCTTGGATCTATACCTAGAAAGCCTTGCCACTAGCATTTAGGCATTTGGGCACACAAAAAAGAGGGAGTTTAGTAGCTGAAGTGTGAATAAATTTTCTGGATAACTAGTTTCTGATTCAATAATGGTAGAAGAGAGCACTAGAATTCTAGCAAAAAATATACATAAAAGCTAAAATATGTTTTCAAAAGTGAGCAAATAGTAATCTCTCTTTTTAAAAAGTTATCCATAAATCCTAGGGTTTCTGGCAAGAATTCTTATTATCCATAGCAGAATTTTAACTACCCCTAAGGAAATGTAGTTATCATCATTTCTGGAAAGATGTCTTTGATCAACTACTCTCTCACCTGGAACACAAACTAGGCCCTGGGAACAGCTTTCAGGTAGCTCCTGAATGGCATTTTCAGTAGCTGCTAGGGTAGTTTAAATATAACTCATTACATAAAACTGGAGCCACAAAGGCTGTAACTGCTGGCTGGTGGGAATTGTTTTACTGAGCAAATAGTTTAACAAACATCCATCCTTAGCAAACATCCTTCAACCAAGATTAAGTTCCTGGGAAATTGTGTCACAAAAATAAGTTCTATTATTTTTCTAAAATCTGTGAAGTTGATTTTTTCCTTGGGGTTCTAATATTTAGATTTAAATTGGATAATGGTTTATTTTACATGCTTTCTTAAAAGTGCTGAATATCTTGACCATTTCCGATGGGAAACCATAGTTTATGTGGTCTTTAGGGACGACCACTCTCCCTCATGATATACGATTTTTCCTAGCTACTAATTGAAGTCTGGGATGGGATTTAGGGAGTTCCAAGGATCTGGGCTATTTGTAGCCACGACATTTAATAACCTATTCTAAATGATATTCTACTTCTACCATTATAAGAAACTGTCTGACTTTTAAAATTCTCAAAAGATAGGTTTCCTTTTGTTAAAGATATATGCATATGTGTGTGTATATATATGCATACACACACACAAGAAGCTTAAAGATTATGTAAATATATGCATTGTGTAGCTGAACACTGAATAGGATTAAACTTAAATATATATATTATATATATATACACACACAAAATAAGTTTAAAGATTATGTAAATATATGCTTTGCATAGCTGAACATTGGATCTGCAGCTCGAATTCATTTCAATAACAAAGAAAATATATTTGGTACCTACACAAATAATTCCTTGAATATGGTTACTATTTTATAGTTTCCATTTCATTTGATCCTCACAAAAACCTTGGTATGTGGTTTATCTCCATTATACAGAGCAGGAGATTGAATCTTACTAGTGTTTGATGATGGACTTTGAACTTTGGAGTTAGTTAATAAAATTTTGAAAAACAAAGTGTAAACAAACAAGAAAAAAATGGTTTAAAAAATCCATTTTGGAGTGTTTTTAATTGCTCTTGTCATGAAGAAATTATTCTTCTTTTAGTAAATGTTACAAGATTATTTTTACAACTCAGGGAATTAAAAAAAAAAAGGCCAGACAAATAAACAAACAGAACCTTGGGGAGAGGTTGATGATAGCAAAGATCACTTGATTTTGTGTATGGCTAGTTATCTTTTCTTTTCCAAACACACAGCACTCCAAAGGCATCCTATTTGTATAATTAGTCCAATGACCCCAGCTATGGCACAACTCCTTAAGATGATTCTGTATTGATTCTTGTGATTCTCAGGCTCGTAAGTAGGACTCGGGATTCCCAAACCTAGGCCTTTCTTATTTCCATCTCAACCCTGTAGGAAGTGAACTGTTAGTAAATCTTATTTCTCCCAGCATGTTCGTAGTCCCTTCAACAGGAATCAACAAACCATATTCTTCAACTTACTGGCTTAGTGCTGAATTTCCTATCATACGAAACTCATCATACACTATCTGATTCTACTTGTTTGCAGTCATTTTGCCATCTTTTTAAAAAGTTTTCTTATACTCGTCAAATGACTTTTTCTGTATTAGAAAAATACTTTATCCGAAATGTGACATATAATACTATCAAGAACCAATGGCGTCTAGCAGTTACATTTACCTACCACAAATAAAACTCCTGTTTGTTTCAGGGTTCAGTTAGAGAGCTAGCCAAACTGCAGTCATTAGTCTATAATAACTCAAAGGCGAGCATTCTTGGGAGTCAAGCTTGGAACGTCTTCTGTCCCCTTAATCATACATTTTACATCTCCTTAGGGAGTGGTGAGAAAGTCCTGATGTGCAGTTACCACTCCCACAGAATTAGTCTCAACTCCCAGCTGGGCCCTCGCCCCCAACTTTCTTCATTGTTAGTTGTACTTTTAATTTTTATTTTTAGGGCCACCATTCTTCCAGCCAATGATGTGTGAGCAGGGGAATTTATTATGCTCTGGTGAGGGAAAATAATGCCTGGAATTCTTGTCATTTTCAAGTTACTAAAGCAGTACTTTGAGAGTTAATTTTTAAAATTTTATGTCATAAAGAAAACTGCTTTTTTTTTTCACATTTTCTGAGGTTTTTCTGTATAAGTAGCTACAGGAAAATTCATATAAATAAAGTGAAAATGTCAGTATAGGCAAAAAATTATTTGATTTTAGCAAGATGTATCACATATTTTTCTTTTTATGTGTGCAAGTATTTATTTTTTCAGAAAGAGAGGTGGGGGATGCAGTCTTGCTGTGTTGCTCAGGCTGGTCTTGAACTCCTGGCCTCAAGTAATCCTCCCACCTTAGCCTGTTAAGTAGCTGGGATTATAGGTATGATCCATTACATCCAGTTTATGGATCATGTGTTTTTCTAAGAAACATGAAGAAAACGTTGTTTTCTATATTGGCAGATGTTTAGAAATTTCATTTCTATTTAGAAATGGAATGGAAATTCCTTTTTTTTTTTTTTTTTGAGATGGCCTCTTGCTCTGGCACCCAGGCTGGAGTGAGTGGCTCAACAGTGGCTCACTGCAACCTTCGCTTCCTGTATTCAAGTGATTCTCCTGCCCCAGCCTCCTGAGAAACTGGGTTTACAGGCGCCTGCCACCATGTCTGGCAAATTTTTGTGTTTTTGGTAGAGATGGGGCTTCACCATGTTGGCCAGGCTGGTCTCGAATTCCTGACCTCAAGTGATTCACCCTCCTCAGCCTCCCAAAGTGCTGGGATTACAGGTGTGAGCCACCCCACCCAGCTGGAAATTCCTTTTTTTTTTTTTTTTTTTTTTGAGACAGTCTCTCGCAATGTTGCCCAGGCTGGAGTGCAGTGGCGCAATCTCAGCTCACTGCAACCTCTGCCTCCCGGGTTTAAGCAATTCTCCTGCCTCAGCCTCCTGAGCAGCTGGGACCACAGGCATGCGCCACCACGCCTGGCTAATTTTTTGTATTTTTAGTAGAAACAGGGTTTCACTGTGTTGGCCAGGCTGGTCTCGATCTCCTGACCTTGTGATCTACCCACCTCAGCCTCCCAAACTTCTGGGATTATAGGCGTGAGCCACCGTGCCCGACCACTATTTGTATTTTTAAATATGATTAAGGGATTATCTGGAAGAGTTGCATGCATTGCTCACAGTTCCCTGGGGAAAAAGACAAAGCTTTGGCATTCCCAGTGGTTAGCATGCTGACTGGTGTGAAATTAGTTCTACACAGGCAGCACCGGCACACACGAGAGCAAAATTATTTTTCTTGGATTTGGGTGTTAGTCAAACATTGCCGTCTACTGGCTGGCTGCTGCAATTACTTCTAAGAAATACAAAGAAACCAATTTATTGCCTGCTCTCAAAATTTGCTGTCTCCACCTCTAACAATCCATATTAAATAGATTAATAATCCTTCTTTTAAAGCATAACTTTTTTGATTCCTCTATATCCCTAAATATGTATGTCAGGAGTATTGATGCAGAGAGGATATTTTGATTTCATTTAAAACAAGCCTGAAATTTGCCCTAGTAAATAATGAACAGTCTCATTCCAGGCAAGTTTGTGGCTTTCAGTTGAGATAAATAAATAGGAAGACCTCAGTCTCACTTACGGCCATGCCTTCTTAATTTGGGACAATTTGGTTTATAAAGGCAGAAGAGTCATTGTATTCAGAGATAACAGAAAAATTGCAAAAAAAAAAATGGTTGACTTTTCATGAAAAAAATTTGCAGAAAACTTGCTTTAAAACTATATAAAATAATAGAAAATCTACAGATTGGCCACTAATCTCGGTTTGGTCTTTTGCTAATAAGGGCTTTCCTCACTTCTACGAAGCAAAAGCAGAAGCTTCCAATTCAGGATCCAGACATTTTGGCATTTTTTTCCTAACCATTTAACTGGAAACCTTGGTGCCTGTGGCCTTTGGCACCCACAGAACTATGTTGTGAAGTATTAGCTCAGCAAGCCCAATAGTTTACTCACACACTACGGAAATAGCTGGGGTGACCAAAATGTAAACCCGCCTCTATTTGCTGAAGAATTAGAAATGAACACAGCCTTCATCCACATTCTCTGAGACTACACTGTTTTAGGCATACATATGCAAATGTTGAACTTCTCTGCAACCAAAAGACATTTAATTTATGTTCAATCTAACCTAGTTAATTACAAACACAACAAGGTAGTTAAAGAAACCCTCAGTTGAAAATGATGCAGCTGATGCTCTGGAGTTTTTTTTTTTTTTCCTGTTAGGTGGATTCCATTCTCAATATTATTTTACATTTTTTTTTCCGGGGTGAGAGGCCATTTTTTATTCACAAAGAGTTTATTGTTATAGTAAACAATGGTGGATCATCAGCATCTGTCTATGTTTGTTCAAGGATACCTGAATTTAGATATGAGGGTTGACTTGGCAACTTGCCCATGATCGCACAGTTAATTCTGAGTCAGTTCCCGTTTTCACACTCACCCCTGTCTCAGGCATGTGGACGGAGAACCTGGGTCATGATCATGCTCATCGAGCTCTTCCTGCCTCTTCCTCTCCTTGGGCACATTGCTTCTGGGAATTTCATTTTCCTTATCTCCAAAGTAGACATAGCATTACTTCTCTGCTTTACAATGTGGTCATAGGGATGAAAGAAGGCTTAAATATGTTAAGCGCTTGGCATACAGTGAACACTCAAATTATTATTTTTGTGCTATAGATATCATCAGTTCTTATTTTGCAGACAACCCAAACTGTGTACCAAGGGAAGAAATTTTTCATCGAGTCATCACATATAACTCCCTAAATGTGTGCTGGTACTGTCAAATCACTTTGTATATTATTAGAGGTGTATATTAAACCTTTGTTTTGTGCTTAATGTTGATTTTGGAGAAGAATGAAGTGACATTGCAAAAAATTTTTTTAAAAAATCTATTTACATGGGTAAAACTTGTAGCTTCCCTACTTGATTTTGCCTCACTACTCTTGAGTGCTGAAAGGTTTATGTTTGTTTGTTTGTTTGTTTATTTATTTATTTATAAATAGAGACGAGGTCTCACTATGTTGCCCAGGCTGATCTCAAACTTCTGGGCTCAAGCCATCCTCCTGCCTTGGCCTCCCAAAGGGCTGGGATCACAGGCATGAGCCACTGCATGTGGCCAGGTTTATGACTTTGACTCTGGTTTGTGAGGCCAGCTTTGAAAAAATGGTAGGGATCTTCTTAAATAACAAACATGCTTATTGCTGTCTGATTAATATAGAATCACAGCAGTGGCAATTTTTCTTTATGAACAGATACCTTTCTGTGCTGTAATGCTGTAGGGCCTTTTGGCCACATTGACTCAGTTGGACAACAGTAATATCTGTAATATCTAAATGAATTCTTAACAGACATCAAGTTTTAAAACCTAAGACTTTCTAAAATTATAAAGTTGATTCTAATCTGGACTGGGGGTCTGCCAGCCTTGGGCTTACTTTCTCTAAAGCTCTGTGCATCATGGACAAAGTCACCAAGACTGTTCACCTGGCAGTTACAGCTATTCTGGAAGGGAGTGTCTGGCTTGGGGATGCTGGATAGCTACTGTTTGTCAAGAGGCTGGACGCACCTTTGATGAAGGATCATTACCTTCCCAGAATATCCTTATAATTCCATGATGGGTCAGTTACATTTTATCACTTCCTACTGGTCATTACACCGGACAACTTTCAAAGACAGGGCCTAGCGTGCAGGTGGACAGCAATATAATTCAGACAGGAAAGAGCTGCTACTGCTGCGTCACTATGTGCTACCTCTAGAGATACAAAGGGACTGTTATACTAATCTCTTCTAATCGGATACTGCAGCTTCACAGTGGTAAATTTAAAAACTAAAGAACAATGAAATAGATGCAAAATGATTCTTTATAATTTAAGAAAATACAGGGAAGCAGTGGTCTGGGTAACACAAAAAATGGAAATACACCACGCCATTTATATTTGACTTTGGCATGCAGAATATAATTTCTTCTGCCCCGAGGGCATGCCTGTCCTGGTCATGTTTTGTTTGACAGACATTAAAATCCATTTTCAATTCATGAATATATCAAACCTGAACATTACAGAAAGTTGATCAAATATACATTGAAGACCATCATGAAAAGCCTCTCTACATTGATTTGTGTTATTCTGAATTAATTTGTGCTTCATGTCACTGAGTTTTCAAGGAGGTTTATGAATAGCCCATATGTTATCGTTGTGCATAAATCAGCCTGTGATTCTGCTCATATACAAGTCCATGAGATCCTAATGAGTATTTCTGAGGATTTTAGATTTAGTGTAGTATTATAACAATACCTGCCTCATAGGCCTAATCTTAGGATTAAATGATTAATATAGATAAAGCAACATCAACTATTATTAGGTAAAAAGTGGTAGGAAGAGCTACAGAATAAATGAGAAAGATGATGTATAATGGTCATGAAATGTGAAACTCATACATTGAGATTCCCTAAAGAAATAAGCTGTAGGTATTTATTAATTTATTCAGTAATGAGTTACTGAAAACCACCTATGTCCCAAATAGTGTTCTAGGTGCTGAGATGAGCAGTGGTTAAACTGTCCAAATCTGTATCATGGAGCTTACATTCTAGATGACATGCAAAGTGTGATTTCTTATTATCTTTAAAACACGCTTTTGTTAGTTTGCTATTTTATTTTTGGCCATTCAAAGAAAGGCTTCGCACAGGGATGAATCATTTTATTTTTATGTGAATAGGAATTATCACCTTTTAGTTTTCATTTTTTTTTGAGATGGAGTCTCGCTCTGCCACCCAGGCTGGAGTGCGGTGGCGCTATCTCGGCTCACTGCAAGCTCCGCCTCCCGGGTTCACACCATTCTCCTGCCTCAGCCTCCCGAGTAGCTGGGACTACAGGCGCCCGCCACCACGCTCGGCTAATTTTTTGTATTTTTAGTAGAGACGGGGTTTCACTGTGTTAGCCAGGATGGTCTTGATCTCCTGACCTCGTGATCCGCCCGCCTTGGCCTCCGAAAGTGCTGGGATTACGGGTGTGAACCACTGCGCCCTGCTCATCTTGTAGTTTTCTACCTGTGTTCTCTCTCCTATGAGACTCTAAACTTTAAGGGCAAGACTGGTAATTGGCTAATTTTTCATCTGTGCCCATGCCTCTACAGTGCCTTCTTGCAGACAGCATGTAAAAAAACTATACTTGCTGAATGGTCAACCAAGTCAAGTAACAAATCATGGAACTCTAATTCATTATTTTATAGTCTCTCTTCCTACTTATCTAAACATAACCAATAGTACAAGGTGATGAAGATAAGCACCAAATTAGTGAAATTTTAAAATGCTCTATGAAAGTTCCACAGAGAGGGAGTTCATTTTGGGTTACACTGAATAAAGAAGAGAGGAAATGACTTATTTGAAGAATAAGTAAGATTCAAGTAGGTGGGGAGGAGGGGATTATTAGTGGACAGGTGGACATTTTCTACTTGGAAGAATAAGAATGCTCAAGAGCCTTGGAAATTTTCATTTTAGTCTGCAGGCTATGGCCAATTAGAGAAGGTTTCTGCCTGGGAGATTGACATGTAGTTTAGGTGAATTGCCACCAGCCTTGCAAAAAGAACAACACAGAAAAGAAAATACTAGAGTATATCACCTGTAGAGAGGCTGAGTTTATGAAACTCTCATTTCAGCTGCACATACGTGGGTAAATATGTTGTAGGTGAGGGAGCAGGTCTGGAAGCGGGTTTTACTGAAACAAGTTCCAACATCTCTAAACTAGAGCCCCTAATGCGATTCTTTTCTAGTGAGCCATTGTCTCTTTTCTCCATGCCAGAAATAGTTGTAATCCCACTAAGCAACTATATTATTTTTTATCATATCCACACCAGTTTGTCATATATAGGGACCAGATTGTGTTTTGTCAAAGACACACACACACACATGCACGCGTGTGCGCACAAGGAAGCAGATTGATTGTATTCAAACTATTACTATAGTGAGAGCACCTCAAATCCAGAAATCAAGCAGCTTGGCAGGGTAGTTTTATTTTAGAATTTTATAGAGAGGAGTAGAAAAGTTATAGGTGAGATGATTTATAGTTGGGATTGTTTTGCAATCAGGAGAAGTCTCATTCAAATATCTGTAAGGCAAATGTTTAGCTCTGTCTGGCTAGTTTCAGAAGGACAAACAGTTCAAATCTCAGCTAAATCATTCGTGAGACAAAGAACAGGGAGTTGAAAGGTCTGTGTGTGCTTGTCTGCAGCTTCAGGCAAAAAAGGAAAGGTCTGTATCTGTCAAAGGCTCAGGTAAACAAGGGAGCCTTCATGGGTCTTAGGGAAGTCAGGAGAAAGAGTGGACAGTGAGTCTTATCTGTGTCTTAAGGGGAAAGGTAGTTCTTTTCCTTAAGACATTTCCTGCAAAATAAGAGTGGGGAGATTTCAGAAAATAAAAGGTTGGGGGAATTTCTGAACTATACCTGCTTTCCAGAAGCACAGAGCTCAGATAAAGTTCAGTGTTATCAGTTTTCTCCTCTGGGCTGACTTTAAAAAAAGAAAAGACCCAAGTCTGGCCCATTTCCTCCAAGTAAGTAAACTTAAGAGCATGCCTCCAGCTAGTTCCTTGGATGATAACTGATGTTGGCTAACATTATTGAGGATATCATTCTGTAACAGGTAATTTCTTTTTAATCTGAGAATAAATGGTACTGGAATAGATCAATTAAAGTGAATTTACTTGAGCCAGGGCAAAATTTAATACAAAATAGCAAAAAATAAAAATAAAAAAAAAAAAACAACTTTGAATGAAACTTTATATTGAAACTTGAAACTAAAAATAATGAAAATAAAATTATGTTACTCATTTAATAAAATGCAGTTTGTAATTGCAACTCGAAGTTAGTTTTAGACAAAGAATGGATGAGATGTCGATTTGGGTGGGTTGGGGAGCATCACTTTTCTGATACATTTGCATCATAGCTCCACACGATACTCCTCTTGTTACTCGTGATTGTCATAGCACAATTCTATAGAGGATACCATTAGCAAAAAATATTCAAAGCATCATTAATTTTCTGAGATGTCTTTCACTTCTTTGGCATTCACTTCACACTATTTTGGGGTGCTTATGTGCCCATCTCTTCTTGATTGGATAGGTGGTCTAATTCTGTTAAGCACTCATTTGTCAGTGGCTTTGCCTGAAGGATTCCAGTGACCCTAACTTCACCTTCCCTTACATCAGATTTTTATCTTTTGTGACATGTATGATGTCATCTTGTAATTGATTTGTGTGGAATGTATTGTGTTACTAGATATTTAAAACAAAGACATTGACCCAGTGTGTGGATTAAGTGAATACAAGTTGTATTGGTTTTGTAATAAATATTTTTCATGATGATGACCCTTATTGCTCTATCTAAATTTCTAATCATGAAGACTCCCAAGAAGAAGACTCCACAAGTCACCCTTCAGCATTTTAGATGCTTTATTTTATTTAATTCTCACTTCAACTCTACGGGGCAGGTAGTATTATTATCCCCAATACACGGATGAGGGAATGGAGGCTGATATGGTTTGGCTGTGTCCCCACCCAAATCTCATCTTCAGTTGCAGTGCCCATAATCCCCACGTGTTGTGGGAGGGACAAGGTGGAGGCAATAGAATCATGGGGGCAGTTACCTCCATGCTGTTCACCTGATACTGAGTGAGTTCTCACGAGATCTGATGGTTTTATAAGGGCCTTTCCCCCAACTTCATTCTTCTTCTTCTGGCCACCAAATAAAGAAGGACCTATTTGCTTCCTCTTCCACCACAATTGTAAGTTTCCTGAGGCCTCCCCAGCCATGCTGAACTGTGAGTCAATTAGACCTTCTTCCTTTATAAATTACCCAGTTTTGGGTATGTTCTTATTAGCAGCATGAGAATAGACTAACACAGAGGCTTTGATAATTTGTATGATTTTTCCAAAGGCAGAATTACCCAATGGCAAAGCCAGGACATGAATCCAGGAGTGACTAATCACAAATTTGTGCTCTGTGCTGAAATGGTATGCCAGCATCCTTCTCCCTACCGAGTTCACCCATTTTTTTCCTACCCTAATTTTTCCTTTTGCCTGGATGTCCTTATCTACTTATTAAAAATTAAGTTGTATCTTGTTATATCTTTTTTAGCCAATTTAAGCCCTTTGTAGAAAGAGAAGTATATATGCTTTTTTTTTTTTTTTTTTTTTTTTAAGCCATGTATCTTTTTCAAGGTTATCTGAAGAGAAAGTGTGCTGCTTATGCACACTCCAGATTCTGGAGTCCTATAAGCTGGAGATCAACTTCTGGCGCTCTGTCTTATTAGCTGAGTGACCTATGGTAAAGTTAAAACTTCAATATCCTTGCTTGTGAAATAGTGGGGTTATTATTACTCATCTCATGGGATTGTTTTAAGATTAAACACAATAATACCTCTAAAGTGCTTCGTGTTCTGCCTTTTTTATGGAAGGCTCCTGATACGGTTTGAGTCTGTGCCCCCTCCCCAATCTCATGTTGAAATGTAATACCCAGTGTTGAAGGTGGGGCCTGGTGAGAGGTGATTGGATCATGGGGGCAGTTTCTCATGATTTAACACCACGCCCCTTGGTGCTATAGTCATGGCAGTGAGTTCTCATGAGATCTGGTTGTTTAAAAGTGTGTAGCACCTCCCCTCGCCCTTCTCCCTCTTCCTCCTGCTTTGGCCATGTGAGATGCCTCACTACCCCTTTGCCTTCCACCATGATTGGAGGCTTTCTGAGACTTTCACAGAAGCAGAAGCCACTAGGCTTCCTATACAGCCTGCAGAACTATAAGCAACTTAAAACTTTTCTTTATAAATTACTCAGTCTCAGGTATTTCTTTATAACAGTGCAAGAATGAATTAATATAGCTCCTGATAAACATTTCCATTGTTTTTATGCTTACAGGCAAATAAGATAGACAGTAAACAGTGTAGTAAACTGGGAGAATCAGCCCTGCTTCATTCTCATTTCCACTACAGCTAAATAATTTCATTTTTATCAATTTTTAAGTCACGAAAAGGAGACAACCGTTTTTCCAGGTTGAGTGGATTCTTTTTTAATTTTTAATTTTTGTTTTTTGAGACAGAGTCTTGCTCTGTCACCCAGGCTGGAGTGCAGTAGCGCGATCTCAGATCACTGCAACCTCCGCCTCCCGTATTCAAGTGCTTCTCCTGCCTCAGCCTCCTGTGTAGCTGGAGCTACAGATGTGTGCTACCATGCCCAGCTATTTTTTTTTTTTTTTTTTTTTTTAGTAGAGACAGGATTTCACTGTGTTAGTCAGGATGGTCTTGATCTCCTGACCTCGTGATCCACCCGCCTTGGACTCCCGAAGTGCTGGGATTACAGGTGTGAGCCACCGTGCCCAGCAAGTGGATTCTTTAAAATTTATGTTGAAGATGGAAAGAACCAAGGTAGAAGTAACCGGGGTTCCAAGATTTTATTAAGTGCCACATCAGCCTTGAACTCACTACCTCCAGGCTTCCTGTCCTGGTAAGAGAAATACATTATTTTGTAGTTAAAGTAACAGCTATTTTGGTTTTCCTCTTTCTTTCAGGCAAACCCATTTTAAACTAACACAGTGGAAATAATTGTGAGCAGGAAAAAGATTTTATGGATTCCAATTATGTTTTGCAATCTGCAAGTCAGCATGATCTGGAATGTCTATTTACTGTGGCTTTTTGTTTCCTTGTTATGATAGTGTTGTATGTCTATGGGATAGAATAGTCTTTTAATTCATAGACAGCACTTATTTTATAGTCAAGAATTGATAGGGTTGGGGATAAGCTAGGAAGCACAAATACAATTTGCTTTTTATGATTTTATCTTATTCTCTATGAATATATATAATTTCCTAATCATATATTTACACACACACATACACACAAATAAATATAAATTTTTGGTTCCCAAGCGTATCATTTCTCCAGTTATCAATTTTGTCTGAAATGTGGTAGGACCTGAACTACTAAGCACAATCACTGAAATTATATATTTCTCTTATTGACAAATGTTATTACTGGCAATGAGAAAAAAATGTACTGGGTTTTTAAAATACTTCTACATATTTTTTTTAAATGTTTGGGCTTTATTAAGAACTCATCAAAAAAATTCTAATCCTTTTCCTTTCTATGTATAGTTGAATGAACAGACATGCACACACATGCCACAAAACAAAAACAAAGTTATCCTCACACACAGGATAGAAACCAAACCAAATCCCAACACACAGCAAGATGATAGGGAGGGAAAAGGACACAGTAGCCACAAAGAGCTTTTTTCTTTTTTTCTTCTTTTACCTTCATTACTGTCATCCGGAGTAGTGTAGATGGAAGCCAGGGTAAATAAGGAAAAGATAACAAAAGCCAATAAAATGAATGCCATTTCCAAGTTGGTGTAGGGAAGCTCCATGAACTGCCACCAAAAACTTCTTCACCTACAAGAGAAATACAACATTGGCTCAGCAAACTCTAATCCAGAGAGAGCTTGCTCAGCAATGATTTATTTTAGAATTCAACACGTGTGAGATTTACTGAAGCTTGTTAAAATACTTCTGTGTACCTGGAACAATGTATTTGGCACTGGCAAAAATGAAGTGTGCTCTCGTTTTGAAATTTGGCATACAATTTCACTGTGTAGATTGGAAGAGAGCCTAGAAGTCTGAATGGCAGAGTCAATTTACCTTTACACACCTTTGTGAGTTTTTCGACACTACTCTGGGAATAAAGATAAGGTATGCTGACATGCAATGAGCACTTAAACAGGACCACGCACTTGAAAGAGCTTGAGCTATTACCTCCTTTAATCCTCATAATAACTCTGTGAGATACCAGTATTGTCTCCATTTCATAAATGAAGGAACTGAAGCACTACGATGTAACTTACCTTAAGTTATAACTCTAGTATATGGCAGAGGTGAAACACCAACTCTGGCAATCTGGTTACAGAATCCTCACTCTTAGTCAATATACTATACTGACACTCGACTAACCAACTAACCAACCAACCAGCCAACCAATCCCAAACCTACCGTAATGGTTAGGATCATGTTTTGCAAAAGCGTCAAGTGGGTTGATTGGAGAGGAGTTTTTATGTTAGGTAGTAGGAGATACAGTGGGTTAAGCCAAGGATATTGGAAAGAATTTAATGTCAAGATGAGAACTTAGTCTTTTTTCAAATGATATTAGAAGATGAATATAAGGTCCTTGGTAGTACAGAGACATGATGAAGCAGTATTTTGAGAATATTAATGGCATCTCCATGTACGGGAGAGAATGAAGGAAGAGACTGGTAACTGGAAAAAACTCAGAGTGAGTTTTAGCTCTGTGTTAGGATTTTAGCAGGAAGGAGAGAGAGGAAGGGATAAAACTAAAAGCCGATTTGATAGAAGGGAAGAAGGATCTTGGCAGCTTGTTGGCTCTATGGGGTGCAGAGGGTGTCCCAACATTAAAATGAAGTGCGGGAAGGAAGAGGAGAAACAAAGATCACTGGGAAAAAGAGGCCCCCAGAATCATGTGTGAAATCCGTGGTGGAGAATATTAGTTCCTCAAACTTCGTTGTGGTTACTAGGGATGCAGATGCACTGTCACGTATTCGGCCATTCATCAATATTTGGAAAATGAATTGATCATGCTTATGCTTCTTCAGAGAATATGAAGGCTATTAACTCTGCTAAAGCAGCACAGAGAATACGGTTATTTTTACTATCAGTTTTCTGTGAGGACTCTTTCCTGAAGAAAAAAATAAAACTAAAAACAGAAAAGAAAAAATTGTGCCCTCTAGTGGTTTTTAAGTGCTATAGTTGGGAGAAAGAAGGATGAATTGCCCACACTCTCTAAAGATGTTTCATTATACATACGTGTTACCCTGTGCTCATGCAAAATGGTTTCTCCTATTCTCCGGTTTTGTCCTACGCCTAGAATATCAACAGACTTAAGGTACCTGTCTTTGAGAGGAGGCAGTTGTTAATGTTTTCTGGACACATAGCTCATATGTGGTGATTCCCTCCCTCTCTCCCTTCCTCTGGCAACCTGGTTACAGAATCCTCACTGTTTTTTTTTTTTTTTTTCTTGTTTTGAGACGAACTCTTGCTCTGTCACCCAGGCTGGAGTGCAGTGGTGCGATCTCGGCTCACTGCAACCGCTGCCTCCCGGGTTCAAGCAGTTCTCTGCCTCAGCTTCCAGAGTATCTTCTTCCTTCCTCTCTGTCTCTCTGTCTCTCTTTCTGTCTCTTTCTCTTTCTCTCCTTTCTCTTCTTTCTCTTTCTCTTTTTTTTTGAGACAAAGTCTTGCTCTGTTGCCCAGGTTGGAGAGCAATGGCATGATCACAGTTTACTGCATCCTTTTGGGCTCAAGCAATCCTCCCATTTCAGCCTCAAGAATAGCTGGGGCCACAGACATGCACTACCACCCTCAGCTAATTTTTTGATTTTTATGTAGAGACAAGGTCTCGTTATGTTGTCCAGGCTGGTCCCAAACTCCTGGGCTCAAGCGATACACCCACTTCTCCTCCCAAGTGCTGAGATTACAGGCATAGCCACCGCGTCTGGCCCTGTGATGAGTTATTTCTAGCTCACTATCCTAGATACTGTCATTCTAGGCATAATAAACACAGAATAATGGTCTTTGAATTTTCAGTAGAAATTGAAAGTTGGGGGAGAAGACATAGTGAGATAACAGATATTGTCAGACATCTGTGACTATGGAACTTGGAACCCAACTACCTTCTTGTCACGTGCTCAGGGCAAACAGCCCTTGACCAGGGGCTCTCCACAACTATGCCCTAAATTCCAGAAAAGGTGATTTCTGCATAAATAAACCAGCCAAGAGATATTTTCTAAATGCAAAGATGATGCTTCTGGTGCCTACACTGTTCCCGTTCTTGTGTATCCTTGATGGAGCATCTGAAGAACAGCTGGTTGTACAGCCTGCATTTCTTCCTGGGATGTGTATCTGTAGTCTGTTCTCTGGACATTTTCTCCATCTCAGCTTACTTGGTGGAAAAATGTATCACTTGTTCCCCGCAGCTTCTCTAAGGGTTAGTACCAACTGAAATTATTATCTAGTAACAGATAGTAGGTAAATCATATTCATTTTTGCACGATAAAAATTAATCGAACTCCTTTTATCATACCATATATTCTATCACATTTAAGTTCATCTAAGTTTAGTTAAATTAAAATCATTTACTAGTGACTAAAGCATGGTTACCCTGATATGTCATTATTTCTTAGATCATTTAGGAAACAGATTAAATTCAAACATTATCTTCTTGATTTAAGGAGGGAAATGGGTCATTAGACTATCCCAACCCTACCATTCTGTATTCCTCCTATCCTTCAGCATCACGAAGGGGATGATCTTTATAAATGGAAATCAGATTCACTCCTCTTCTACATAACTAGCAAATGACTTCCCTTGGAATAAAATTCAAACTCCCAGTTCTTCCCTCCTAGGCTCCCATCACTTGCCCTGCATCCGTCTGATGGTAGCCTGTGTGACAGTTTGCATGCTCCTGCACTGACCTGGCTCGTGTACCTTGCCCAGCTAAGCTCATCCTCTCTTCCTTCTGCCTGAGAATCTCCTCCACATTCTCATTTGTCTACTTTCTCTGTGTCTTCTCTTCAGTTCAAGCACCGCCTCCCCACAGAGGCCTTTCTTGACTTCTAATCTAAGCACTGTTTTATTCTCACCACAGCTATTCTCCATTGCATTATTTTTATTTTTATTTTTTTGAGACAGAGTCTCGCTCTGTCACCAGGCTGGAGCGCAGTGGCACGATCTTGGCTCACTGCAAGCTCTACCTGCCAGGTTCAAGTGATTCTCCTGCCTCAGCCTCCCAAGTAGCTGGGACTACAGGTGTGTGCCACCACACCTGGCTAATTTTTTGTATTTTTAGTAGAGATGGGGGTTCACCGTATTGGCCAGGATGGTCTTGATCTCCTGACCTTGTGATCCGCCCGCTTCAGCCTCCCGAAGTGCTAGGATTACAGACGTGAGCCATCGCGCCCGGCTGCATTTTTTTGTTATTGTTTCTTTGTCTGTCTTTCCCCATTAAAGTTCTACGAAAACAGTCTGCTTTGTTTACCTCTGTACCTATAGGACTTCGAAGAAATGACTGGCATATAGTACATTTTTCCGTAAGTATTCATTGAGTGACCATAAACGAATGGATGAAAGCAGCACTGAAGAAGGCAAGTTGATGCAAAAATCTGAATTTCGCAGCTGTGAATGGAAACTCTGGATTGAAGATATATTTGGAAATCCCAGTGGCATCAAGCACTCTATTACTTGAGAAAATCCCACCCAGAGGACAAGAAGTCTATTTTGAAAATGACTTTAAGGTTTCCATAAAATAAGCAGCGTGGTTGGGACTGATGGTTTTTCTTGCTGCTGTTACTGCCCTCACGGGGGGATGTGTTTCCTTTCCTTTGTTGCTTTATTTTTCTGTCTTCGTGGTTGCTGACTGAGCTCACTGCTCTCTTTGTGCACCATCCATTCATTCTCTTGCGGCTCCCTTGAGTGCTGTTATGATTGCTTGAGGACAGCATGGAATATGCTCTTCTTACTGGGCCCCGTTCCTAATGTAGATGCTCTGTGCATGCATCAAGGGCCGAAGGGACTAGGTAAAATGTCTGCCTTCATCTAAAGAAAAATCTGCTACAGTAAAAATAAAGGGCTTATTTACAGGAAGTAAATGCACTTTTCTGGGCAGTGGGAATTTAGTGTTTTGAATTCTTATAGCCTGCTGTATTAGAAAACTACGGGCTGAAAAAAATTCTGTGAGATACTGCAGTGCCCACTCCCCCACTAGCCTTCAAAGGCCTTGTGGAAAAAGTGTAAAGGCTACTAACCAACATGTGTGCCTCTTCTGTTGCTTGCTGGATTTATCTGCTTTTTTTTTTTTTTCTGAGACAAAGTATCCCTTCCTCCTTTAAAAATTCTGAACAAGACTCACCTGACGCATTGAATGCTTATCTAATTTAAATAATCTGAATCCAGTGGCACTTTTTTCTGTTTTATCTGTAGGCGTGTGGATGGCTATACCAGTAATGCTGTCATGGTGTAAATCCTGTCTACTAAACAAAGCCTTAATTATCTCATCCATCTGTGAAATGCCAACAACGCTCATTAGTCTCTGCGTATGGTTTCTGAATTATGTATTCACCTTGAAGGCTCATACAGGCAGAAATCTGTGTTTCTTATTTACTCCCTGACACCAAGTACTTAGCAATTCACACTTGCTGAATGACAAATGATGTGTCCCAGCTCCTGTCACTGCTGTCCCTACTTGACATTTCAACCTGCTGCATGTCTCTTTGATTTTCTCAATCTTTGTTTTTGGGTGGATCCCCTATCACGTTGCCTTCCTCTGTTTCTTGGGACAATTCCATGTTTCAAGTCTTCTTCTCGTCAAACTCTGAACAAAAAGCCATCTTGTCCTTGAGAACTTTCCTTCAAATGAAGTTTCAGGTTTGGAAAGAAAATCAAAAATCACCCTTGTGAAGACACCATACAATGATTGAATTTTCCCTAAACTGTTTTGGTGAACTAGATGCCCAGCCTGAATTCCTCTAGTGACGAGGAACTGCCTATCATTGGAGGCAATCCGTTTAAGCTCTGGATAACCCTGCTCTTTAGAAAACGCCATCTTTATATGAGCCAAAATTCTGTTCCTTTTAACTGTTACCATGTGATTCCTAAATACAGAACTAAAAAGCTCTTCTTTTATGAGAGGGGTCCTCAAATATTTGAAGACCAGGACTTTGTCATGTTGCCTGGGCTTTCTCTCCTTTGTCTAGACAAATATTCTTCATATGACATAATTCTACATCCTTTGTCCCTTTTGATTTCTCTTTTACTTCTAAATCCCTCTAAAGTGGAGTAACCAAGCTGAAGGTAATATTTTGAATTAGGTTGACTAGATTCCAATAAGGCAACAACAGCACCCACCATATTTTTTTTTTTTTTTTTTTAGAGTCTCGCTCTGTTGCCCAGGCTGTAGTGCAGTGGTGTGATCTTGGCTCACTGCAACCTCTGCCTCCCGGGTTCGGGCGATTCTCCTGCCTCAGCCTCCTGAGTAGCTGCGACTACAGGCACATGCCACCACGCTCAGCTAATTTTTGTATTTTTAGTAGAGACAGGATTTCACCATGTTGGCCAGGATGGTCTTGATCTCTTGACCTCGTGATCTGCCCACCTCGGCCTCCCAAAGTGCTGAGATTACAGGTGAGAGCCACTGCGCCCCGCCACACCTACCACATTTTAACTCAGTGATCTGCCAATGGTCTGGTTGCCAGTCAGGTCTCATTTAAAAAAACTTATAATATAGGGCAATCCATGCCTCCAATGATAGTGAGTTACTTGTCACTAGAGGAATTCAGGCTAGACATCTATTTGACCAAAACAGTTTAGGGAAAATTCAGCAATTGTTAGTTTTCAATTTATTTAATATCACTTTCTGAGTTTCTAAAGGATTATTTAAAAATTACAGTTATTACTTTTTGTGATTATAAATGTATGATTATAAATAATATGTTGAAGAATTTTGGAAACTAAAGATAGATAGCTAGATATAGCACTTCCTACCTACCCTTATTTTTCTTATTTCACAGAATGTTCGAAGATTCCTTTGCTTTATGTCACCCACAAGGTTCCCCCCCCCAATTTTATTGAGGTATAATTAGCAAATAAAAATTGTATACAGTTAGGGTGTACAATTTGATTTTTTCATATATACACATGCCCACTAGGTTAACAAGCAGGTGTTCTATGCCTTCTTTTAAATCTTGGGCAAAAACATTGCCTGAAACAAGGTTATCTTTTCCATAAGAACAAGCTAAATATACTGTGATTGTTGAATTTGCTTAACCTATAAGCTTAGGAGACTGGTTTGAGTCTTAGGGAGGATCACATGTGAAATACAGAACTTTGAACAGTGTCTGGCATTTGGTGAATGCCCAATCATACAATCATTGAGATTCATCCCCCTTTCTGTGTCCACTAGAAATTTTGACATTTAATTCACCATTGCAGATTTATTCTTTAAAAGTGTTTTTCTTTAATTTTAGGCTGAATTTCTATTTGGTTCATTTTTAAAAATTCTGAGATTGAAAATGCCTTTTAAAAGACATTATTCTCATCCTTCCTGATGTACTCTTTAGTTTTCAATTTATTTAATGACACTTTCTGAGTTTCTGAAGGATGATGTAAAAATTCCAGTTATTAATTTTTGTGATTATAGATGATATAACATGTTGAAGAATTTTGGAAACTAAAGAGAATAGGAAATAGGAAATAAAATCATGGAAGGGTTTGTGTTTTTATTTTGGTATTCTCATTTAATGAATTGAATTATTGAGGCAATGGGCATTTATAAGGTTGGAAGAAGCATTGCCAAATTTGTGAGTCTCTGAGGTATAGGTTTACTAAAGTTCTTTTCCCCTTCATAAGGGTATACACACTGTATATAACATTGTGAATAATAACTTTCTTTTTTTTATGCCTTTTGTCTTTAACTAGATATTCATCCCCTAAGCAAAATAATTAGAATTCTTTCGTGCTTGAAAAATACTAGATCTCCAAAGTCATTTTAACTTGGAGTCATTAGAGCTTTATTTTTGTCCAAGGAGAGCATGAATTCAGGTATCTTCAGGTTTTCCCCTTTGCATGTTCTTCAAAGCGTTTCATTCTTCTAGGTAGAGTGGAATCACATAAACTCACCCACAACTGTGTAGCTCTGATGCTCTCAATCTGATAGATGGAGTGTGCACTGAATATAAGCAAATGTTCTATACATTGTTTTATAGCAGCATTGTGGGCTCTGATTAGATACTGAATTCATTCTTTCTCTCTTTCTCTCTTTCT
>NW_012101504.1:428193-431841 GCF_000951045.1 Mandrillus leucophaeus | reverse complement strand
AAATGGGGTTTCACCCTGTTGCCCAGGCTGGTCTCAAACTCCTGACCTCAAGTAATCTACCTGCCACGGCTCCCCAAAAAGTGCTGGGATTATAGGTGTGAGCCACCATGCCTGTCCAGATATTGAATACTTTCAATCATTTGATTGAATTAAACATTGATTCAATCCTCTTGGTCGAATTAGATATTTGTTAAAATAGAAGAAGGCTTTACTTGGAACATTATACCTTATTCCCTATTCCTTGACTTTCTATTGATGTTAGGTATATCTCTAGTCTTTAGAATCCCTAACATTTTGCAGAGATTATTCTGTTTTTGCCCATGGTCGTTATCCATTTAAAGGAAGATATATTTATAGTCCCCTTTCAGTCATAAGCTTCACACCCCAAAGTTCCTATTTAAAGTTGCAAGCAGTTTCCCATTTCACCACCACTAGACCCTGCAGAGTGAGTTCTGTGTGAGGCTTGGGGGTGGTGGCATGTGGAGAGGTGGGGTGGCTCTCTCACATTTCTCCTCCCTCCTGCTGACATTGGCTGAGCTAGCAGGAGCTCTGGAAGTGGGAGCCGACGCAAAGCATCAGAGACCTGATTATTTATTTTTTTGAGGTGGGATCTCGCTTTGTCGCCCAGACTAGAGTGTGGTGGCGGGATCTCGGCTCACTTCAATCTCTACCTCCCGGGTTCAAGCAATTCCCTGCCTCAGACTCCTGAGTAGATGGGATTATAGGCATCAGCCACCACACCTGGCTATTATTATTATTATTATTTTATTTTTAGTAGAGATGGGGTTTCACCATCTTGGCCAGGCTGGTCTTGAACTCCTGACCTTGTGATACACTCTCTTTGGCCTCCCAAAGTGCTGGGATTACAGACGTGAGCCACAGTGCCTGGCCAGAGACCTTTATGAACAGGGTAAAGATTACCTGTCGCAACCCAGGTATAACTATGACAGTGGGCCACTGGGCTGCTGGACAGTAGAATTGACCCAAATCCTTGCAACTATGGACTCTACTGTAGGCATGAGGAATTGACTGTGGCTTCTTTTATAATGTGTATCAGTGTCGTAATTTCTATTTTGCTAGGTTTCAAAGGGCAGAAACTGTAACTATCTTGCCAAGGTTCAAAGGTGATTTATGAATTTTTTTTTAAGATAAGGATGAATGGCTCAAGAGTTAAGATGATTATGTAAAGAATAGAAATCAATTAAAGAAAATTGTTCTATTTGTTTCCTAGAACTCTTAAATGAAATTGTTGATTTACTTCTTCATAGTAGAAAGAATATTTCTCTGACAAAGTTATGCTATGGCATAAGGATAAATTATTATTAAACCTGTGATTTTCTTTTAAAAGAAAAATTGACACTCAAATACTACTATATTTGAAAATATGGTTGGTTTCAAAATGGGAAGAATAACCAAGGCACTTAAGCCTTTGGCTTAGAATGGCAATAAAAAATTTATCATAGATGGGCAATTGGCTTTGAGAAAATATGTAATATTTCTAAACTTCAAGAAACTTAAGAGATTTCAGTGGACAAAGATCTCATGCATCCTTGGACTTGTACATACTATTTCTCAAACTTAATGTGTTTAAAACAGAATTCCTTCTTTATCTCACCCCCTTTATTTCCCTTTTCATTTGACAGCAGCTCCATGTTTCTAGTTGTTCAGCATAAAATCCTCAAAGTCATCCTTGACGCCTTTCTTTCACAGTTCATATCCTCTTCTATCAAGAAATCCTATTGGCTTTATCTTTTTTTTTTGGAGGTGGAGTCTCACTCTGTCACCCAGGCTGGAGCATAGTGGCATGATCTCAGCTCACTGCAACCTTCACTTCCCAGGTTCAAGTGATCCTCCCACCTCAGCCTCCTGAATAGCTGGGATTACAGGTGCCTGCCACCATGCCTGACTCATGTTTGTATTTTTTCTTTTTTTCTTTTTTTAGTAGAGTTGGGGTTTCACCATGTTGGCCAGGCTGGTCTTGAAGTCCTGACCTCAAGCAATCCACCCGCCTCGGCCTCACAAAGTGCTGGGATTACAAGCATGAGCCACCAGGCCTGGCCCCTACTGGCTTTATCTTCAACATACATTCAGAATCCCACCACTTCCCCTGCAACTGCCCTGATTTGAAGCACTACTACTCACAAGGTTGAATTAAATAGGGTCTTAACTGATCTCTCAGCTTCTCCCCTTGCTTTTCTTGTCTACCCTTAAGACAGCACTTTAAGATTGTAAGGCATACTACATTGCCTATCTGGTCAACACTCTATTATGGCTCCTATTTCACTCAGATTAACAGCCAGCATCCTTGTAAATGTCCTGTTGGAAGACCCTAAATTATCTGGTCCCGCTTTGTCTCTGACTTTCTCTCCTACTTTCCTCCCCGTCATTTGCTCCATTCTCGGTGCACTATCCTCCTGGCTGTTGCTCCTTCACTCCAGGCATGTTTCTGCCAGAGGGCCTTTGTACTGGCTATTCTCTTTGCCTGGAATGCTCTTTTCTGGAGACCTGAATGGCTCACCCGCTTACCTCCTTCAAGTCTTTGCTCAGACGTGTTACCTTCTCAGTGTGGTCTACTCTCACCATCATATTAAAAGTTGGTATTCCCCCTCGTCTCCTTAGCCTGCTTTGTTATATTTTTGCAAAGCAATTATCACCTTCTAATCTTTACTTATTTATTATATTTATTGTTTAGTATAGTAGAATTTAAGCTTCACGGGGGCAAGGATTTTTGTGTGCTTTGTTTGCTGAGCCTAGAACAGTGCTTGGAATAGTACCTGGCTAGTAGGAGGAGCTCAATTAGTATTTACCAATATGATTCAATGAATGAATGAGTGAATGAAGATCTAATGAAGTGGATACAGATTTGCCTGGTGGAATGATTCCTCATTGATAGGGATATCTTTAGGTCACTATAAAAATAAATTTGATAGGGAGTTTACTTGAATGGAAAAAGCTTACCCATTAGAGTCATACCTGACTCTAGCCCCTGGCACTTACAGATAACAGTTTTTGTATTTTTGACATAAGAATAGTATCTATTCTCAGGGTTGTTGTGAGGATTAATTAACATATGTAACATACCAAATAAAGTAACCGATACATTGTAGGACCTCACAAAATGATAGCTATTATCAGCAGTCTCCTCTTCCATGGAAAGATTGTGAGGAGCTCTCACAAGGTGAGTGTGTTCTATCAAACACTTAAGGAAAAAAAAATTTACATAAAATCAGCAAATAGAGGCAGAGGAAACAATTCCTAATCATTTTATGAGGCCTGGATTAGTTCTGATATCCAAAACTGGTAGACATTACAAAAACAATAACAAAAGTAAATTGCAGACTAGTATTCTTAATGTACATAAACACAAAAATCCTAGTAAGATGATAGCAAATGAAATCCAGCAATGTATATAAAAGGATATTATAATGAGTAAGTAAGGTTTTTCCCAAGGTCGGCTTAACATTTGGGATTCAGTCACTGTAATGTCCTCTATTAACAGAATAAAGCAGAAAACCTACATAATGAGGCCGGGCGCGGTGACTCACGCCTGTAATCTTAGCGCTTTGGGAGGCCGAGGTGGGCGGATCACGAGGTCAGGAGATAGAGACCGTTCTTGCTAACACGGTGAAACCTGGTCTCTACTAAAAA
>NW_012101504.1:338843-427988 GCF_000951045.1 Mandrillus leucophaeus | reverse complement strand
AAAAACTACATATATGGTCATTTCCATAAATACTGACAAGGCATTTGAAAAAAATTAACACTCTTCATGATAAAAACACCCAGAAAGTTAGGAATAAAAATAATCTTCCTCAATTTGATAAGGGGCATCTATGAAAAACCTAGAGCTAACACCATAGGTAAAGGTGAACTACTGAGTCCTTTGCCCTTAAGCACAATATTTACTTCAGTCATTTCTATTCAACTTATACTGAAGGCTTTAGCCAATGCAATAAAGTTAGAAATAAAAAATTAAAAACCTAAAGATCACAATTTAATAAGTAAAATAAACTTTATTTTTAGTTGATGTGATTGTTTATGTAAAAAAATCCTAAGAATTTTTCAAGATTAGAATTTAGTAGCATCTTAGGATACAAGGTCAATATTGAAAAACCAATTGTGTTTCTGTATATTGGCTTCAATAATTGTAAAATAAAACATGAAAATTATATTTTAAATAGAGCTCAATAATTTAGAAATAAATTAACAAAAAATACTGAAGATACATACACTTAAAACTAAAAAATACTGCTGAGAGAAATAAAGTATCTAAATAAATTGAGAGATACACCATATTTATGGACTGAAAAACTCAGTATTGTTAAGTTTCCCAGATTAACCTATAAATTCAAGGCAATTATACTTATAATCTTATCATGCTTTTTTGGTAGAAATTGACAAGCTGATTCTAAACTTTCTAAGGAAATGCAAAAGCTACACCCAAACTTTTGAGAAAGAACAAAGTAGGAAGACTCAAACTACCTGACTTCAAGACTTACTATAAAACTTTAGTAATCAAAAGAGTATAGTATTTGTGTGAGTGGCGACAAATAGATTAGTAGTACTAAATAAAGATTTCAAAGTTAAGATCGACCCTTTATGACATTTGATTTCCTACGAAGGCTCCAAAGCAATTCAGTAATGAAAAGAAAATGGTTTTTTGAAAGCAGTAGTGGAACGATGAGATAGTTACAAGAAAAAAGGAACTTCTATTTCTGCTTCAGCAACATATGAAAAATAAATTCAACATAGTTTTAGAACGGAATGTAAAAGCTAATACAATAAGACTTCTAGAAAAAAGCATAGCGGAGTGTCTTTATAACTTAGTGGTTAAAAAAAAGGCTTTTTAAGATAGGACATGAAAATTAATAACCAAACAAAAATTTGTAATTAGACCTTTCATAATTTAAAGCTAGTGCTCATCAAAATGCGTCATTAAGAAAATGAGTGGGCAAGGCTCAGATTGGGGGAGAACATTAACAAAATGCATATTTGACCAAGAACTTGTATCGACAATATAGGCTTATGAAAACTCCTCCAACTCAATAACAAAAAGACAATCCAAGTTTTAAAAAATGGCCCAAATATTTGAATAGACATTTCACAAAGGAACATATGCAAATGACCAATAAACCTAAGAGAAAATGCTGAACAATATTCATCATCAGGCACATGCAAATAAAGTCACAATAAGATAGCATTGCCTAACGACCAACATAGCTAAAATTAAAGCCAGAACCCTAAGATTGGCAAAGATGTGCAGTAACTGAAATGCTCATACAATGTTAGGGTGTTAAAATGATACAGTTCCTTGGAAAAAAATCTCTGGAAGTATATGAAATAAACTGTAACTACAGTATGACCTAGAAGTTCCACTTCTAGGTATTTACACAACAGACTGAAAACATATGTTCATATGTTCAGAGAAACACTTATCTCCAATAGCAGGCTTATTCATACTAGCCAAGAACTGGACAAAACTCAGGCTTCATGGACAAGAGAATGGATATACACAAATTACACATTTACATAATGGAATCCTACTCAACATTAAAAAGAACGATTTTGTGATACATACAACAAGACAAATGAATCTGAAGAAAACATTGAGCATACATGCTATGTAGAGAGGAAGATTACATCTGGAGGCAGGGCTAGGAGCTGATTAGGTAGAGGAAGGAAACAGCATTCTAGATCTGGAGCTATATCGATGGTCTGTGTATCTTTTTATTTGTTTATATTATTATTACTTTTTAAAGTTTCCCTTTTAAACAAATTTTACTTTAAGTTCTGGGATTACATGTGCAGAGATGTTCTCTGTATCTTGACGGGGGTTTGGATTACACAGATGTATATGTCCATCAAAATTCATTGAATCATAACACTAATGATTTGTGCATTTCACTCTAATTGAATTTTATTTCAAGAAACTAGTTAAACAAGTATCGACTTCTAGTTAGTGATATACTTTCCTAAATGCTTAGGGGTAAAGTTTACTGAGGTCTTCAACTTTAAAAGGTATCATAAAAATAAAGGTGAATCAGTGGATGTACAGACAGATGGATATTAGATAATATGTAAAGAAGCCAATATAGCAAAATGTTAATTTTACAATCTACATGGAAGGCATTTGAGTGTTCATGATACAATTATTTCAATTTTTCTCTATGTTTGAACAATTTTCATAACAAAGTGTTAGGAACTAAAAGACTTTGCTACTACTGCATTCCAAAGAATTTTTAAAATTGTTGACGACATAATTGCTAGTCTCTGTCCCACCAGAGACTGGTGTGAGACTGGGTGTGTTTTTTATATTTTATCACATGGGACAAAAGGCAAGTCAATAACATCAGTTTGATTCAATTTCAATTTTCAAGGCCTATCCCATAATATTTCAGCTCAGATTTGCAGGTTGAATATCTAGAACAAAAGAATGCTGGCCACAGATTTCTTTTTCTTTCTTTCTTTTTTTTTGTTTGAGACAGAGTCTCCCTCTGTAGCCCAGGCTGGAGTGCAATGGGGTGATCTCAGCTCACAGTAACCTCTGCTTCCCGGGTTCAAGTGATTCTCCTGCCTCAGCCTCCCGAATAGCTGGGATTACAGGCACACACCACCATGTCCAGCTAATTTTTGCATTTTTGGTAGAGACAGGGTTTCACCATTTTGGCCAGGCTGATCTTGAACACCTGAACTCAAGTGATCTGCCTGCCTTGGCCTCCCAAAGTACTGGGATTACAGGCGTGAGCCACCGTGCCCGGCTGTGGCTGTGGATGATAGAAAAAGATTTTTCTATCATCAGATTTATGTTATTAAAAGGCTTTAGAAATAGGAGGAAATACTGTCATTTTTCTGCTTTTAACCTTAAACTTAAAATAAATCATTATTTAACTATATCCCTTAAAAATATTTCCCTTGAAATTATTTCTTGCTTTCACCAAAATATGGTACCATTATTTTCAGCAGTAGAAAAGTACAAGAACCAAGGGAAATCGTATGATTTAATTTAATGTGGTTAATTCTACCTTGGAATTAAATAAAAATACATATCTTCTGGCTTTGGGAAAAAACAAAACTAGGACAAATAAACCAAACATAGCAAAAGAGAAGAAAAGTATTCTGAGGGGGAGTTGTTCTACAAAACGGAAAATTTTCCTTCCCTCTTTAGCCATTTTTTTTAAACAGTAAAAAAAAAAAAAAAAAATCTCCAGGAAAGAACAATAAGTAAAATTTCTTAACTGTGGCAATTAAATATTACATTTCTAGTCAATATGTATTAGTGACAAAAAGAGTTTTGAGGTAAATAAAATAGGGGATTTATAAAAACTTACCAGAAGCATTCCTGTTCCTGAGAGTGGCTAGGAAGGAACCCGTGAGTCCGATTCAGACAGAGTCTTCAGTGTCTTGGGATTCCGGACTGAATGGCCTGTGTCTGTTAACAAACATTTTCACTGAACGCTACAAGGCCATGAAAATGTAGGCGCTTCCTGATGCCACTTCACTAACCAAGGTTTACTAATCTCTTAGCTGGAGTGTTAATCAGGACTTGACCAAGGGGAATCTATACCTCTAAAAAGGAAATCTTCCCTTGTGAAGGATCAAGAAGGAAACAGGAAACTAATGAAACGTAGTTATTTACTTTTGCTGTCACCCAACCGGCTGTAAATACCACTACTATACACAGTTCTGAGCAAACAATGATTGTGCTTTGGCTGACAAACAAGAAATTCAACAGGTGGTTTATAGGAGTGACGTGTCTGAACACAGGTCAATTTCTATAGTATTCCTTAATGTCTTTAATGATAACAGGCAAGTTGAACACATGAGAGTTTGGTAAACAATTAACTTTTCAACCACAGTTTATCTTGGGACTTCACAGCTATTTGTCAGCTTTTGTCTTTGTTATTTATTTATTTATTTTTTGAGATGGGGTCTCACTCTCTCTCCCGGGCTGGAGTGCAGTGGCATGATCTCGGCTCACTGCAAACTCAGCCTCCTGAGTTCATGCCATTCTCCTGCCTCAGCCTCCTGAGTAGCTGGAACTACAGGCACCCACCACCACGCCCGGCTAATTTTTTGTATTTTTAGTAGAGACGGGGTTTCACCGTGTTAGCCAGGATGGTCTGGATCTCCTGACCTCCTGATCTGCCCGCCTCAGCCTCCTAAAGTTCTGGGATTACAGGCATGAGCCACCGCGCCCAGCCTTGTCTTGGTTTTTATTGTTGTTTATTAAATGGCCCTTTTGCTCTTTACAATAAGGAGATCTTATTCCTTTGCTTTTTTTTTTTTTCCATTATTTTTATTTTTAGTTTCTACTTTTAGTTCAGCTGCGAAAAATAAAAAGGGAAGAAGTGAACTATCAGTAACAGTAAGGATGAGGGCTGAGAATGAATTCCACCTGGACCACTTGACCACGTGTTGCAGCCTGGATGTCCAACATTTGTTGTTTTTTTTTTTTTTTCTGAGACAGAGTTTCACTCTGTTGCCCAGGCTGGAGTGTAGTGGTGTGATCTCAGCTCACTGCAACCTCCACCTCCCAGGTTCTAAGTTAATCTCCTGCCTCAGTCTCCTGAGTGGTTGGGATTACAGGCACATGCCACCACACCCGACTCATTTTATACTGTTAGTAGAGATGGGGTTTCACCATGTTGGCCACACTGGTCTTGAACTCCTGACCTCAGGTGATCCACCTGCCTTGTCTTTCCAAAGCACTGGGATTATAAGCGTGAGCCACTGTGCCTGACCAACTTTTGTCATTTTTTAAACTCCGAGAAACAGTTGTCTCCTCCCCTTCAGTCTCATGTGAAAAAAAAAAAAAAATTAAGTTGACATTTTAAAAATTCACATACATACTGAATGTATAATTATCTAGATTTTTAAAAGTTCTCTAGTTTATAAAATCTGGAATGTATAAAACTCGTTTCTCGCCATATATTAGAAATAGCACACTGGTGTCTAAAAAAGCAAGAGAGGCTGAGATAGGGAAACTCATAGAGCATCTCAGTCATAGCAATATAGGGTTCTATGGGATTCTAATATCAACCTCCTCACAGTAATTCATGCTGAAAATCGTCAGCAAATTTGGAATAGAAGGAATCTTCCTCCATCTGATAAGGAATAAAAACCTAGAACTAACACCTTACTTAAAGGTGAAATATTGAATGCTGTCTTCCTAATGCAATAGTACCCACAAAGCTTACTGGAGAGTGTAACCAGTGCAATTAGGTGTGGCCTTCCAGCATTTCCACATAGCAGTTTATTCCTTTTGCTTGAGCTTTCTAGTTTGGGGAAAATACACTACTTTTTGAAGTAGTCCTTTCCATGTTTTTAGAGTTATGACTATGAGAAAATACCAACTTACATTAAAGCAAATTTTGTTTCTCTGAAATTTCTACCAACAGAGTTTATTTTCACCTTCCAAGGTACACAGATGTTTCTACTTCCTCAAGAACAACTGGCATATCTGAGGGCACACCGTCCATGTGAAATGTAGATCTGCTAGTTCGTTTACTTGCTTTTGCTTATGTCAGAAACTCACATCTCCTAGATGCCCTTGTTCTTTTCATTTAGATTGTTTACAGTTTGCTGAGTGTCCATCTGGAAAGTGTGGTGTCCAGAAGCTTGTGCGGAGTCCACGAGGCTTCTGCTCAGCACACAACGGAACAGGAAATTGCCTCTTCATTCTAGAAAATGTTCTTTCCTTAAACAGGACATATAACATATAATTGTAACATTCTATATCATGTAATTATAAAATATAATTAAAATGATAATTTCTTTATACAATGAATTCGTGTTTCCACTTTTTTTTTTTACACCTGTTGCGGGAAGTCAGGGACCCCAAATGGAGGGACCGGCTGGAGCCATGGCAAAGGAACATAAATTGTGAAGATTTCATTTGAATATGGACATTTATCAGTTCCCAAATAATATTTTTATAATTTCTGATGCCTGTGATCTCTTAATCCTATTATCTTTGTAAGCTGAGGATGTACGTCACCTCAGGACCACTGTGATAGTTGTGTTAACTGTACAAATTGATTGTAAAACGTGTGTTTGAACAATATGAAATCAGTGCACCTTGAAAAAGAACAGAATAACAGTGATTTGTAGGGAACAAGGGAAGACAACCATAAGGTCTGACTGCCTGCAGGGTCAGGTAAAAAAAGCCATATTTTTCTTTTTGCAAAGAGCCTATAAATGGATGTGCAAGTAGCAGAGATATCACTAAATTCTTTTCCTAGCAAGGAATGTTAATATTAATACCCTGGGAAAGGAATACATTCCTGGGGGAAGACTATAAATTGTTGTTCTGGGAATGTCTGTCTTACGCGGTTGAGATAAGGACTGAGACCTGCCCTGGCCTCCTGTAGTACCCTCAGGCTTACTAGGGTTGGGTAACTCGACCCTGGTAAATTTGTGGTCAGACTGGGTCTCTGCTCTCAAACCCTATTTTCTGCTATCAAGATGTTTATCAAGACAATATGTGCACCGCTGAACATAGACCCTTATCAGTAGTTCTGCTTTTGCCCTTTGCCTTGTGACCTTTGTTGGACCCTTATCAGTAGTTCTGCTTTTGCCCATTGTCCTGTTCCCTCAAAAGCATGTGATCTTTGTTAGACCCTTATTAGTAGTTCTGCTTTTTGTCCTTTGAAGCATGTGATCTTTGTACCTACTCCCTGTTCTTACACCCCCTCCCCTTTTGAAACTCTTAATAAAAACTTGCTGGTCTGAGACTCAGGCAGGCATCACAGTCCGACTGATATGTGATGTCACCCCTGGAGGTCCAGCTGTAAAATCCCTCTCTTTGTACTGTCTCTCTTTATTTTTCAGTCAGCCAACACTTATGGAAAATAGAAAGAACCTATGTTGAAATATTGGGGGCAGGTTCCCCTGATATACACTTGTTGCAGGTAATCCAGATTTTCTCTATTCTGTACTAGTAAAGATGCTTTATTTGAAAATAAATGTAGTTCCTTACATTCCTGTGTCCTAAATTCTATTTTAATCATTTCTGTACAACATCAAGTCCATCTAACTCTGTTATATGATGCATATCTCTCTCTCAAAGCTTTATGTTTTTCACGAATTTGATAAGCCTATTGACTTGCTAACACTGTGAAGTTACTGGTACAACTGTTAAAAACATGAATGCAAGACAGCACTAGACATCTACAATTTGATTTAAATGTATTAATTGGCATTCTTTGGTTATGATACTCAACCATTGTCTTGTGGACATTACTATCTATTCAATATTTCTATGTAATCACACATCATTATAAAGACACTATCAAGGCATCATTGACAGCCAGTTATGCTATTGTGTTGATTACTGTAAATTAACTCTAGAAAAACAAGGTTGAACCAATATCAGTTGTTCTTGATAATGCATTGTGGTCTTAGTGATCACAGCTTTCTCTTCTAGAAGTTTGTACATGTTTCTTTTAATAGTGATCAGTCTCTGAGGATGAGATATCGCTCATCTTCAGTTAGGGAATCTGGAATCTTTGGTGCTGAGGAGGTAAGGTGGGTGGCGATCTTTTGTTTTCTCTGAGAGTAGAATCCTTTCTGTAGTTGGTTTTTCTCTGGATGTTTCTTTTAAGACAGTTTCTGGACCTGGACCCTAAACAAATAATTTGGTTCTGTGTCCCTCTGTGTTTTATTTCAAGAAAAACTTACTTTAACACGTGGTACAAATAAGACCTATAAAGAATAGCAAAGAGTTTATAACATAAGTATCTGAAAGCAGCACAGAGCAAATTTTCCTTGGATATGAACTTTGTTTTAATTTAAATTTTATACCAACAAAGTTCAAATTTTAAAGATTCAAAAAGATATACAGAAAAATTCTGTTGTTATTTCTATTTTTCAGCCATCCAGTTATCCTTACTAAAGGTAACTAATGTCTCTAGTTTGTATGTGTATGTGTCTTTCCAGAAACATTTTATGCATGTATAATCTAATATGTAACAATATTCTGCTTTTTTTTAGCCGAGTATTTTTTAGCACAAATAGTAGATTTTTAAAAACATTTTTTTGTATTTGATTTTTGCATTTGATACATCTTGGAGATCATTCTAAGACATAAACCCTATAAATAATTATGAGGGCTTGTTCTTTCAAATGCCATATTAAAATGTTTTTCCCTGTGCTGTAGTTACTTGTTTTTATTTTAATATGAAAATATTATTAAATATCACTTTAAAGTCAAAAATATTCTAAAAGTTAAGTTAACGTAGACCACTAGATGGTGCTGTCATCCCAAAGAAATAAAATATGTGCATTGTTTTAAAAACAATTTGGCCATCTAAGGAAAAAAATCTGACTACTGTAGAACTGTATAAAACAAAAACTAACAGCCGGGCTTCTAAGTTCTGTGTCCCCAAAATAGTCACTAATAATTGAGATTTTTCTCTTCCTATACTGTTTGTGTGTGTGTGTGTGTTTATGCTCTTTTATAAAAAGTATCTAATACTGTACATTTTGAAACCTTTTTTCTAGAAGCCTAATATATGATGGAGTTCTTTCCATGTCAGTACATATACATTGATTTCATTCTTCAATGAAATTTGGTGAATAAATTATTTTAAATGATCTGAATGTTATAAAATATGCTATAATTTCTTTCATCTCTAACAGTAGGTATTTAGGTTGTATATAGGTTTTTGCTTGTACAAACAATGATGCAGAAACTATCCTTGTACATTTATGATGGTGCACTGGCTATAGACATCTCTGTTGGACATGATTTTCTTTCAGAACTTTAAAGGCATGATCTTCTATTGATTAAAGCTGCAGCATTGCTGTTGAGTAGTTAAATATGCCATTTGGATTTCTGATTCCATTCAAGTCCTTTGAATTTGATCTGTTCACTTTCTATTTACACCCCTCCTCTCCTTCTCCACTTTAAGAATTGTTTATTCACTCCCACAGCTCTTAACACTCTTGAGGAAAGTCCCCATTGCCATTCTTTTTTCCCAAACACTGTTTTGGGCCTCCAGTGAGCCCTTTTAGTCCGAAAACTTGAGTCCTTCCTGTCTGGAAAATGTCCTTGTATTAGTTCTTTGATAGCTTCTTCCCTTCTGTATTCTATTTCCTCTTTCAAGAACTCCTATTATCCAAATGATCTACCTCCTAGATAGATTCTCTGTTTTCAAAAAATATTTTTTCCCGCTTTTTTCTTTGTCTTTTCATTCTACTCCTGCATTTTATCCTCAACTTTATTTGTCAACCCTTCAAATAGCTTCTTATTTCTGCTATCATGGCCTTAATTTAGTAAAGCATTCCCACTTTTCAGCAGGGTCACCAACCCTCCTGGTTTGCCTGGGACTAATAATTTTCCTGGGATGTAGGACTCTCAGAACTAAAACTGAGACAGTTCTGGGCAAACGGGGATGGTTGGCCACTCTACCCCTGGATATTCTTTGTTGGTAGCAACTTTTTTCTTGCTTGAAATACTGTTTTATCCTCAAGCTTGTTAACTATAGGTTTTTTAAGTCTTTGTTTTTCACAGTGTCATGCAATGCGTTGACTTTGTTTTCTTTGAGTTCTTTTGATTTACTTACCTTAGTCTCAGTCTCTCCTTTCATGCTTGAGACTGTTTACAAATGTCTTGTGATTTGTAACTGGCTAATCATATTTAAGAGTGTTGCCTGGAGACACTTCAAGAGTAGCAGGCTTCATCAGCTGCTGGGTTTTACTATAGGGGGATTTGAGAGGAACCTAGGCATAGGAGTGTGAGATTACTGAGTGTTAATCTAGAGGTCTTTTTTCTTGGACTCATCAATTTCCAGTTTCCCCACACAGAAAGCCTCCAATTTCTAGCTGGGCAGGCATCATTCTCAGGGGTGGTGGTTGGAGTAAGTGGAAAAAAGGGACTGGAATGGCCTTTTTCTCAATATGGCACCTCATTTCATCCATTGTACTTGATGTCTCTGGGGCTATGAGAGGTAATAATAAACTGTTGCCTTAAACATCTAAGTTTGGGTTGATTTGTTACACAATATTAGATGCATGCAACAAAAATTGTTATTGAAACTGGGATGCTGCTGTAATAAAGGCTTAAAACTTGTAGCATTGGCTTTGGGACTAGGCAGCAGGCAAGGGGCAATAGGGCCTTGAGCAGACTGTTAGTGACAACCTGAGCGACAGTGAGGAATTACCAGTGGAAGCTGGAGAAAAGCAGATCCTTGTTATATGATGTTAGAAAGTTTGGTAACAATGTTGCCAGAAGAAATGTAGGAAGTTGAAATGAACTAATGGGTTTGGTTAAGGAGGTGTCCACATAGAATACTGAAAGTGCCACCTTCTTTCTTTTAGTCTCATATGCTGAAGTAATGGCTAGAGAGGGATGAACTTTAAAAAAGGTGGGGGGAGGGGGAGGGTACCGTTACTGTTAAGTTTTGAACCGTTTTCAGAGAGTAAAATTTTCTCAAGAAAAGGCAGGCCAGGCACAGTGGCTCACGCCTGTAAGCCCAACACTTTGGGAGGCTGAGGTGGGAGGATCAGCTGAGGTCAGGAGTTCGAGACCAGCCTAGCTGACATGGTGAAACCCCATCTTGGCTAAAATACAAAAATTATCTGGGCGTGGTGGTGTGCGCCTATAGTCCCAGCTATTCGTAAAACCGAGGCAGGAGAATCGCTTGAACCTGGGAGGCAGAGGTTGTGGTAAGCCGAGATTGCGCCACTGCACTCCAGCCTGGGCGACAGAGCAAGACCCTGTCTCAAAAAAGAAAAGAAAAAAAGAAAAAAAAAAAAAGAAAAAAAAAAAAAAAGAAAGGGCTTCTGGACAAAGAACAAATCTAGGGCGTTTCCAGTGTCACTGATGTGATGTCAGGGTGAAAATAGAGTTAAGCATGCATCTGTAACCACCTACTGAGTTTTCAGAAAGACTCAAGGGGGTGCCTTGTCGATCGTCTCAGGTGAACAAAGTCCTAAGGGCATTTGACCCAAAGAACTGTGACTCTTGGGCCATGGTAGTGAACAAGGCCTGTCTTAAAGAGATTGTGTGTGTGGCTTTTGTATAAAGGAGTGAACCCCAGTAAGATTAGTAGGGAACTTGTTAAGTTTTTAAGAGGGTTGTACCATTAGAAGTACAATGTGCTTGGATTGAAAGGACAGAAATAGTTCAGAAAGAGAAAAGTTTTTAGAGTTCCCAAACTTCTTTAGTTAGGAAGCAATTTGGGAAAGCTATTAAGTTATGAAACATTAATCATTTCTTAAAAAGAAAGAAGATTGATTCAAAATGAAGAGCTGAAAGTCCAGAGGGTAGAACCAAGAGCCACAGGAATGACTCCCTTATGAAGAAACTAGTGACATAAGCCTGCCAGGACTTAAGAATTGCTGTAAATCAGAGTACCTGCTATGTGTCTTCTGACTAGTCCCTTTGCCCCCATCTTGTTGTTTTTGAGGAAAATTGTCGTTTATTATATTTCTGCACCATCATTGCATGTAGTGTGTAGACACTTAGTTCACAGTTCTTCAGCCTGAGAAGAGACATATTGAAGAGTTATACCCAATGAACTGCACCTGCAACTGTACCTGGGTCGGATTTAAATGAGTAGATCCTAGACTTTGAGCTGATGCCATATCATCATAGGGGTCTTGGGAATGGTGACAAGCCCATTTTGCTAACGGGAAAAATGTAAATTGTGGTGACCAGAAGGTGAACCTTGGTAACTAGTATCCAAAGATGTCCACCATTGTTTTCCTCCTGTGTGCATATGCTGTATTTTGTATCAAGAAGTAGGGTCAAATTACCCTCTTCTTGAATCTGGGCTAGACTTAGTGACCTGCTAGACCAATAGAATGTGGAGAGAAGAGATGTTCTGGAATATTGGAAGCTAGGCCATATGATGTCTTACGGTTTTTGCCTGTGTTTCTTAGGACACTCATTCTTGAAATGCTCCCATGTAGAACCTAGCGGTCGTCCTATGAAAAACCCAAGCCACATGGGGAGGCCTTGTGTGGGTGTTCCAGTTTGCAGTCCCAGCTATCACTAGCATCAGCTGCCAACCTTGTGAGTCGGCCATCTTGGATATCCATCCTAGGTGAGCCTTTGGATGATTCTAGCTCCAGCCATCATTGGACTGCAATCACATGAAAAACTCTAAACAAGAATTACCTAGCTGAGCCCAGCCAAGTCACAAAACCATTAGAGATAATATACATTTTTAAGCCCCTACGTTTTGTGGTTGTTTGTTGTGCAGTAGTAGAAAACTGGAACACTCATGGAAATCTTACTAGTGTCAGCATGTCTGTTTATTTTTGTGCCAGCACTAAACTGTTCATCACTGTAGTATTTTAATACATTTTAGGGCTGGTTTCCTATTATTATTGAGCCTATATACCACATAGGTTTGATGTAGAGGCTCTGGAGTCAGATTACGTAGATTTAGATTTTATCTCAACCACTTGTAAATGTATCCTTGTATGTTAACTATTCTGTGCCTCAGATTTCTCATTTATAGAGAAAGTATGATAGAAATATCTACTTCACATTGTAGTTTAGAGGAATTAATGAAATAATGTAGATAAATGTAAATTAATAGAGTGTCTAGCAATTTGTCAGGGTTCAATAAATGTTAGCTATGATTATTACTCTTTTTCAGATTTTTCTTAGATCTTAATAAAGACATCTAATCTTGAGATTGTTATTTTATTAAAACATTCCCTCTAAGAAGTTAATTAATATTTTTCTATCTCATTACTTGGTAAAATGCCTTTAGAGTGCTTTAATGATTGAAATTATTTAGACTGAACATGTTAAATGAAATGTTAGTTTAGATCTACAATTCTGCATTTGTTTTGAGAGAGAGTCTTGCTCTGTTGCCAGGCTAGAGTACAGTGACATGATCTTGGCTCACTGCAGCCTTGACCTCCTGGGCTCAAGCCATCCTCCCACCTCACTCTCCTGAGTAGCTGGGACTACAGGGATGTGTCACCATGCCTGGCTAAATGTTTTGGTATTTTTTATAGAGATGGTGTTTTGGCATGTTGCCCAGGATAGATCTACAATCCTTTATAGGAAACTTATGGGTCTAGATGTGCTTTATATTCAGATATTTCTATTTTAGACAGTTTAAATGATAGATAACCCTACATTATGTAAAACTCTCAAAGGAGGATTAGGAGAGTACCTGGTTGTCAAACACAGTAACAGTTCTACAGTTAACCCCATGATTCCTTAAGAGGAAAAAACAGTAATTTAAAGCAGCCTCACATCAATACAGATCAAGTTTTATTACCAAGTGAATTCAGATTAAGTCATTTTTGAATGCAAAATGAGTTATGGAAAAACATTCGTATTTCACCACTTCTTAAATTTCGGAATTGCAGATAAGAGATTGTGGACAAGCACACTTTCTATCTGTGTGAGATCTGGGGATACAGACTAGGAGGTTAATGGTGCGTCCATAGTAGCTAAAGTGTAGAAGCAAATGGACTTGCCCAAGAAGGTAGGCAAGGTGACTGGGAGCCATCAGCATGAGTTTCTTGCTGGGTTTCTGAGAACATTCATTCTTAGAAACCACATGCTTGTCCTTTTTTCTCAATTTTTTTTTTATTCCTCATGAGATTATTTTTTTTCTATAATAAGAGCAAACTAATAGCTACAACAAATTCCTGAAGTTCTCTCTTGCAAAACAATATAAATACTGTCCAACTTAGAATCAGAGGTAGTAGGATATAAATCAAATCACTTGAACCTGATATTCATCCCTGAAGGGTCTGAGAGAAACAAAAGAACATAACATAATAAAACTGAGGAAAAATCTGATTAAAAATACTATCCTAAACCTCTTGGGAAAAGAAAACTGTTGGGAACAGGCCCCCCAGAACCTGGCCATAAACTGGCCCCAAAACTGTCCATAAACAGAATCTCTGCAGCACTGTGACATGTTCCTGATGGCCATGACGCCCACGCTGGAAGGCTGTGGGTTTACTGGAATAAGGGCAAGGAACACCTGGCCCACTCAGGGCAGAAAAGTACTTAAAGGTGTTCTTAAACCACAAACAATAGCATGAGTGACCTGTGCCTTAAGGACATTATCCTGCTGCAGATAACTAGTCAAACCCATCTCTTCATTTCGGCCCATCCCTTCGTTTCCCATAAGGGATGCTTTTAGTTAATCTAATATCTATAGAAACAATGCTAATGACTGGCTTACTGTTAATAAATACATGGGTAAATCTCTGTTTGGGGCTCTCAGTTCTGAAGGCTGTGAGACCCCTGATTTCCCACTTCACACCTCTATATTTCTGTGTGTGTATCTCGAATTCCTCTAGTGCCACTGGATTAGGGTCTCCCTGGCCGAGCTGGTCTCGGCAGAAAACACACAGAAAAACTGGCAAAAATGCTAATTTGATGATTTTTGAGTAGAACCAAATGTTAACAAAATATAGGTCAATGTAGCATTGGGTAGGAGGAAATAGCATCCTGGAATATTCTTCCTTAAATACCCAGATTTAAAGACACAGAGTCCAGGACTTGTGAATACTCTTTGGGTATTATTAAAAGGATAGCTAGAGTCTTATGTTCACATATGACCCTGTGGCTCTAGGGAGAAGCTGGCAAGTATAATCTGTACATCTGGATGTGAATGAGGTAAGGAATGATGAAGAGAAAATAAATGGTCAGAGATGTAGAAATGTGATCTATATGCTTTCTGCAAATTCACAGAGCTGGGAAAAATGTTAAACATATTTTGCAACAAGAGTAATTGTGATTCTTAAACTGTTTATCTCAGAACTGATAGAAACTATAGATCCTCTCTTCTTTTTTATTTTTTTTTCTTTTGAGGCAGAGTACAGTGGCATGATCTCAGCTCACTGCAACCTCTGTTTCCTGGGTTCAAATGATTCTCCTGCCTCAGCCTCCTGAGTAGCTGGGACTACAGGTGCGTGTCACCATGCCCGGCTAATTTTTTGTATTTTTAGTACAGATGGGGTTTCACCATGTTAGCCAGGATGGTCTCAATCTCCTGACCTCGTGATCTGCCCGCCTCGGCCTCCCAAAGTGCTGGGATTACAAGCATGAGCCACCGCACCCTGCCAATCCTCTCTTCTCTAAGATGCACTGATGCATGTTCACCAAGTTTTGCACAGCGTTTTAGATAATTTACATATTCATTAACTAATCCACCAATCCTGGGCTCCTGGCTTAAGTAAAATCTGATTCTTATCCAAGCTGGGATAAAAATATTTGCTCTCTCAGCTCCAACTTTAGAACAGAAAAAGGAAAAAGATGTAAAATAAGGAAATGTTTATAGCATTTAGTGATGATGTTTATTGTGGTTTATTTTTTAGAATATTAGGATATCCTGGCTATGTTTAGCTACTGGGAAGGAATTAAGAGAACCATTCTTTGAAATTATTTATTTTTATTAAGTAACAGAAGTAATACGTTATAGCTAATTTAAGAGGTTAGACAATTATTTAATAGAATTACTGTGCATATTTTGATACATTTCCTTTTGGTCTTTTTTTTCCCTCAGGTCAAAAGTAAAAATGTAAAAATATTTAAAAGAATATTGTGATGAATTTCAAATACTCATCACCTCGTGTGGCAATATTATTTTTCAAAGATGGCTGGGGTCGGGGGCAGTGGCTCATGCCTGTAATCCCAGCACTTTGTGAGGCCGAGGTGGGCGGATCACTGTAGGTCAGGATTTCGAGACCAGCCTGGCCAACATGGTGAAACCCCATCTCCACTAAAAATACAAAAACTAGCCAGGAGTGGTGGCTGCACACCTGTGATTTCAGCTACTTGGGATGCTGAGGTAGGAGAATCACTTGAATACGGGAGGCGGAGGTTGCAGTGAGCCAAGATCGTGCTACTTCACTCCAACTTGGGTGACAAAGGGAGACTCTGTATCACAACAAAACAAATCCCAACAAAGAAAAGATGACTGGAACAGTAACTTTCACCTCACATGCTGTTCTTACAATGTGACCTTGCCACGCCTCTATCAAAAGTTGGATCCCTCCTCTTGACCTGGGTGGACTTTTGTGTTTGGAGTAAAACTGAAGTGATGCTACATAATTTCAAAAAATAGCTTAAAAATAACATATAATTGCTGCTGGTTTATTTTGCGACACTTACTCTGGGATCCCTTAGTTACAATATAAGAAGTTGGTTTTCCCTGAGGGGACCAAGTGGAGAAACCACTTGGGGTGAGGGGGAGAGAGAAGGCAGGAGAAGAGGAGGAGGGAAGGGACACATTTGAACAGTTTCAGCTCTTGCAGCTCCCATTTGTTTGAGTGAAGAATGACCCAGTTCCAGTACTTTCTCCAGTACTGCAGGAGAAACCCTGAGAGACACCTGCCTAACTGATTTGAGTCAACTTCCAAATTATTGAGCAAAATAAGGATTATTACTGTCTTAAGACCCTGTTTCTGGATAGTTTGTTGAAAAGCAACAGAAAACTGGAATACCTAAATAGAATAACTACTAACAGATTTCCTTAATAGTTCATCTAATTTTTTTCTTTGCAGGAGAATTTTAAAACAAATCTCAGATAACATGATATTTTGCTTCTAGTTCATTTTACATTTCTAAAAATTAAGAACTTTTTTTGTAACATAGAATGTAAAATACATTTACATAATGCGATAACTGGTTCATATTCAAAATTCCTTTATTGTTCCCTGAATATATTATTTACATTTATTTTGTTTAAATATTTCAAACAGGGTCCACATATTATATATAATTATTATGTCTCTTGCCTCTCTTTTTGTATTAGCTTCCATTTTTAAAAATGCCACTATAACTATATATATTCATAACTCTATCTGTTAATACAGTATATATCATTGGGTTGCTACATGTTGGTAACGTCATTCATCCCCCTAGTGTTGAGTATTTTAAGAATCAATTACCTGTTCCCATTCCTTTGCTATTTTATTCACTACCATCAAATTCATAAATAAATCTTTTTACTTGACTCCAAATTATTTCCTTGAGACAAACTCCCAGAGATAAAAATTTTTAGTCAAAGTTTGTTTAGTATTTTTGGACTTGCCAAAGAGAAACTGCAACAGACATTTGTTAAAAATGGCAAGACAGATTTTATTCTGTCAAGTTACTGCAGTACAGGAGAGAGACTTCAGTACAAAACTGGATTCTAAATACAGCCAAGGCACCCGGGGATGGATGGCCACTAGGCAGGGTGGGATCAGTGAGTGAAAAGTTACCGAGGAACTTGATTAGATATCAACAATTGGGGAAAATGAGGAACTCGATCAATTATAGGAGGCATTCTTGCTAAACTGGCTTCTCAGGACTCTTGTAAAACTGGACTGTCGGCCAAGGATGAGGCCTGGTCAAGAAGAATGCTTAGAGGAGCCTGACTAGTACCCAGTTAAGGAGGAAGTCCTTGTCAGATTCTAGGTACATGTTACCAAATTCCTTTGTAAAACCAGGAAACCAGTAATACAGACAGGAACACTTCACCAACATCACATCATGAAATTTCAAGAGTAATCTATTAGATAAAAATGATATCAGCTGGGCGTGGTGGCTCACGCCTGTAATCCCAACACTTCGGGAGGCCAAGGTGGGTGGATCACGTGGCCAGGAGATCGAGACCATACTGGCCAACATGGTGAAACCCCATTTCTACTAAAATACAAAAAATTAGCCGGGCTTGGTGGTGCATGCCTGTAATCCCAGCTACTAGGGAGGCTAAGGCAGGAATTGCTTGAACCCAGGAGGCTCTTTAATCTGGCCAAAATATGGTGAAATCCCATCTCTACTAAAAATACAAAATTAGCCAGGCATGGTTGTGCATGCCTGTAATTCCAGCTACTCAGGAGGCTGAGACAGGAGAATTACTTGAACCCAGGAGGCATAGGTTGCAGTGAGCCGAGATCGCACCATTGCACTCCAGCCTGGGCGACAAGAGTGAAACTCTGCCTCAAAAAAAAAAAAAAAAAAAAGAAAGAAAAGAAAATTACAAACAGAAACTGAGACTCATGAAGGGAGTGGTCTCTTGGTGCAGAAGCTTAGTCTCACGGCTCTGGTGGGTGCCTTAAGGAACCTAAAACAAAAGTATTTCTTTTAGCTGCTTTGTAGGCTTATCAAATGGTGCCATATGAGGACTCCGGGGATGACACTTATCCAATAATCAGATAATCAGATATTTAACTGCTCTTTGAGATACCATTTGGAAATTGGTAACAAACAACTCAATCTCCTGCTTTATTAGACCCAAGCCCCAGGTGACAACGAATCTCAAGCAAATCTCTTTCAGTCCTTCTAGGGTATTTAAAACTTCATTTAATTCAGAGCAATCAGAAAAAGTGGAGAATGGGTACTTGCCAGCACAGGAAAGAGACATTTCAGCAGTGGTTTATCTAGGAAAATTTACTATTTGCTATTAGTGTTAGAATTAAAATCCCAAGAGAGATTTGCCATTCTCAGCCTAGAATTTCCTCCCCAATCAAGTTCTGGGCAGCTCCTACGCAGGCAGATTCTCAACAGCTCCTAGGACTTCTCACCCCCGTATACATCCTGAGTGATCCCTGAAACTGAGAATAGGATGGATTTTATTCCCATGATTAGATGATGAACATCAAGTGGGCTGGACCACTTTTGTCCAGCTTGTCACAGTAAGGAAGTTAGAAACTGCAAGGGTGAGAAGGATTTGACACATCATTGCTGGCTGAAAGATGGAGGATATCACGTGGCACAGAACTGAGGGTGACCTCTAGGAGCTGAGTGACCCCCGGCTGAGAGCCAGCAAGGAAATGGACACCTCAATCCTACAACTGCAAGGAACTGAACTCTGTCAACACCAGGAATCCACCTGGACTTGGATTTTCTCCCAGAGCCCCAAAGAGAACTCAGTCCAGATGACACGTTATTTCTGCCTTGGGATACCCTGAGTAGGGAACCCAGTCATGTGGTCCTGAAATTCTAACACATTAACGTGAGCCCCTAAATCAGTTTTATTTTAAGCCTCCATGCTGCTAGTAATTTGTGCCCAGCAATAGAAAACCAATGCAAATCCGTAGCCATTTTTACCTTATTAAAAGTATCTGTCACTAATAAAAATGTTTCAGCAGTTTGACTCTCAGGCCAGCTAACACATTTCACCTCAGGAGGCAGGAATAAATTGAGGAGAGATACTGCCTCCAGCTGTAAATAACCGGGCCACGTAGCAGAACCTCACGCCAGGCATAAAATGGCACAGAGCTTCCAATGTCAAAAAGCAGGTTTTAGACACCTTGCAGGCAGTCGTGCCCTCATTAGTGACTTAACTGATTATACATTTAGCACACGCACGTTTTCAGATTCTGTGTTTTAGGTGTAATTCAACATCAGGGATGGCTTGGCAGTTTGGTCTCTATCCTGAAAGTATAGATATCGATTTTTTTTGGATAAATTTCCAGTGGGTGTGGGTCTGTGTTTTTCAATTAGATGTTATCAGGCATGTATTTAAGATTTAAGGAATACTTAAAAGTTGTGACTAGGTAATATATTCTGGAAAATCTCTGAAAAAGAAAAAAATTATGTGAAAGTGACTTTTTTTTTTTTTAACCAAAACAGCTATATTAACATACACTGTTGGTGTTTTTGAGGTTTCCACCAAAAACCTAGCCTCACATTGACAGATTTTTAATAATTTACTTAGATACTTTCTCAAATTGGATAATGAAGGGCCTCTTGTTTACTAATGAATGTCTAAGTTTGAGACATTATTTTTTAGGCAGATATACTCCAGGTATTCAATGTTGCTTTTTTCGTTTGGGAGAGAGACAAATACAAACATAATCTAAGTTTTCTTTGTTGTAATATTTCATTTGATCATTGAAAAATATTTCTTCTCCTTTGACATTTGTTTGCTGTAATTCATTTATTCTCTTTTATTAATTACCTAAAAATTTTTACCTGGGACAATACTAGAGTGTAGAAGCGTGGGATTTGGAGTCTGAGGGAGGCTGCTAGCCTATCCATTTATTATCTTCCTTTTTCTTCTTCCTACGTTTTAATTGTACACACTGCAGCATACAATAAAAGACATTGCTAGCCACCCCTGCAACTGGGTATAGCCATATATCTATGCTTTGGCCAACAATATGACAATGGATGCAACTTAGGAGAAGACATTGAAACGAGTATAGACTCGGTGTTGGGGGGTGTTCTTTTTGTGCCTCTTTCCTTTCCTCCTCCTTAGGACTGAACAGGGGAGGTGATGGTTGGAGCTCCATACCTTTCAGGAGCCCTTAGACTTGAAGTCTTAAGTGTGGAGAGTGGGACACAAAGATAGGAGGCTGGTTCCTAAAAACACCACAGATCTGCCAGAACAGCCATAGATTATCCATCACTGGATTTCTCTCACGTAAGAGAGAAACAAATTTCGATCCTTTAGAAAAGACTCATATTTTTGTTTACTAGATGGACCTGCACCTCATCGTGCTAATCACAGAATAGAACAGATCTGGGCTTTAGCCTGAGACAGGCGCAAACTACCTTCTTCCTACTTTACCTGTAGAACTCCTCTTCATCCTTCCTGTCTGAACTCAGGTGTCATCTCTACCAAGAAGACATCCTTGGTTTCCTCAGTCTGGGTCAAGTGCTTCCAAAGTACCTTATATACATCAATCAACACAATGTGCTGGGATTTTTAATTTGCTATCACTATTCAGATGATAAGTTTTTTGAGCACTATCTATATAGTAGATACACACACACACACACACACACATATCTTTTAATGCTTTAATTAACAGGACTCAAAGATTTATTGATTTCCAGCTTTGTCACTTACTATTACATAAATTTGAATAACCTCTCTGAATTTCAGTTTCCTTTTAAGTGAAATGGGAAGTTAATATCTGATAGACATAACAAATTATATTTCAAAAAACTTATATGAAGTCCATTGCTTTGTACTTGGTGGACAAGTAATAGTTAGTAGTGCCTATTATTCCCTCTAAAAAGTAGACAAGTGAAGATTCATATATATGTATTTGTTAAATTTAATTGAAATTCAAATTGAAATATAATTTTAAAAACTTCTGTTTCCTGGCAACCAATTGCAGACACAGTCAAGTACAAATAAAACTCCAGAAATACTATAATAAAAGTCCACTTCTAATTGCATTGTTGGCTAAGTTAAGAGAATTGTGGTCAATGACTGCCATACCTGGGAGCTTACATTTATAAAGAGCCACAGAATTCATCTAACTCAAATTAGTGCTGAGAATATCCTCTAAAAACACATTGCATCCATTCGTCTGTGAGGTGCATTGACAGAACATCCTCGCAAGGGGGCACCATTGCAATTCCTATCACCTGGGTGACAGCACAGACGTTTATTTGCAATGTTTAGTTATTTTTAATCTTTTAGTAAGCTGCACTAACTCCCAGCCGCTGAAGGGAAGACTTTTTAGGAAAATGATCAAAATACTAGATGTAAAGTCAGTACTAAGAGATAACAAGGGGAAGCTAAAAAAGTGACCATTTGAAAGAATGGTTTAATGTAAAAACAACTTTCTTGGTAATATTTTCTTATCAAACACCCATGAAAAGCCTCTGTTTTAGTTCAACAATCAATGTAGTATTAATAAACCAAAGGGAGGCTGACAAAAGGTTGGCTTGAACACAAAGTAGATTCAACATATGTCATGTATTATCTCCAGAAAACGAAATGACAATCAAAATTTGAAAAATGTCATATGCTTTTATAAAGTACTTTACATATTAGATCCCACAGTTCTGAGAGGTAGATTATTCAGCTATTATTTAACCCCCATTTTACAGAAAGGTTTAGAAAGGTTAATTAACTTATCCAGAGACTGATAGCAAGTTCACAGCAGGATTACAGTGTTGAACCCAAGTAGAGTAAGTTGTTTGTTCGTTTCTATTAAATAAAGCTATTTGGTGCTTCCTCCTTATGCAAGATGTGCTTCATTCTTCAACTCAAGGAGGCTTTTAAAATTTATTTTCCCAGAATGGTAGGATAGTTTATTTTAGGATTCTGGAAGAAGGCGTTAGTATTATCTAAGTATCTAAGAATCAAGGTTGGGAGTAGGCAACGAAGACTGATCTAAGGGGTTTTAGAATTCTGTAAACAAGTCTGTGTCACATAAAGAGGTGACATTTCTTACAGGTTCACAAGTTCTATAGTTACTAAAATAAGCATGACTTAATTTTAGCTCACTGTTAGTGCTTCCTTATTTACCCCAGCTAGTAATAGTTTAACCTGCATTCATCATTGATATAATCAGGAAAACATCTATATATATAATTTTATTATGAATGAACTACCAGCTTAACAAGCATGTAAAAATGGTTGGCAATGGCATCAAGGAAAATGCTGAACGAAGAACAGAACTTGACCCCAAGACCACTGTATTCTTCTGAGAGAGAACCATCTGCTGCTGAGGTTCTGGGCAATGAAACTCAAAGCTGAGTATCACGACAGTAACTCAGACAACTCTTGAAACTGTCAGAGGTCACAATGTCAAATGCCTTCAGAAGCTAGATTGGCAACACAACAAAGATGTTGGATAAGTATAAGAATTTTTTTTTTCTAGTCATGGTAGTTTTAATTTTCCCACTTTCAATAGATATGATAGAGAAAGATTTCATTTTTCTTAGCTCTCCTCTAAGAATAACCACACAAACAGGGTGGCAATGGTACCTGGAATCCTTGGCATGGGGAGAACAACATGAAATGAAGGTTCTATGGTGACTGAGGGGACATTCCCATGTAAGGGGAAAGCCACTTCTCAGCCCCCGCTCTTTGATAGCTTGAGGGAAGGTAGGTATAACTTTACTAGATCTTCAGCTTTTTAAAGAGAAGCCGAAAATCTGGATTTTTATGTGAAGTCTTCTTGCTTGTTAAAGTTTTCAAACGACACAAAAATATAAATAATGTTGTGCTGGCTAGACAAGTCTGTGAGCTAGCAGTTTGCAACCATGAGACGATGCCTTAATTTCTGGTTGCCACCTCTCTCCTAAGCTCCTGACCTGAGTAATCAATTAGCTAACAGACATCTCTATTAGGATCAAAGTTCTCGCAAGTTCAACATGTATCTAAAGCCAAACCAACAGTCTTACCTGTAGACCCCACGCTTTTTCTGCTACTAATGCCTTTAATCAATAGCTCCAATATCCACTCTGCTGTTCTAGCTCCAAACTGGTGGTTGCTCTACATTTCTCTCTCTGCCTTGCCATCCACACTTAATTGAGAACGACAGTTTATCAATTTTTCTCCTAAAACATTTATTCTACATATACTTAAGACCTGTCATGTCCCAGGTAGTATTCTAGGTGCTAAGGAAATACACAGACCCCATGATCTTTGTGCCCAGAGTTGTCATTAATGACTGGGAAAAAAGAAGGAATTTTCTCCATGACCAACATTTCCATCGTTATCAGTGGTCTAGTCTCCTAAAGTATGAATGTTGGAAAATGCAAGTGTGAGTGATTCTTTTGGATTTTATTTTGGTTTTAGAAATATAGTTCCCTAATTACAAAGATTTGATGAACATATTGTTCAGGTTTTATAAAATGGCCTTGACTTACAAAGGATACTGGTTGGCTAATTGAATAAATAAAATATTAAGTCTTTAAGTCTTTGAGTGTCACCTGGGTGAGGAAGTCTCAGGACATTATTATGATACAGCCACTGGTATTTGGTTTATTCCTAGAACATGCACCAAACCCCTTGACTTCCATGTCTTTTTCAGCTCCATAATCCATATGCAAATTCTATGCCTCACTTTGTAAATCATCTTTCTTTTTATTTCTAATGTGAGCTTCCTTTTTTTTTTTTGAGTCTGAGTTTTGCTCTTGTTGTTCAGGCTGGAGTGCAATGGCACAATCTCTGCAACCTCCACATCCCAGGTTCAAGTGATTCTCCTGCCTTAGCCTCCCAAGTAGCCGGGATTACAGGCATGCACCACCATGCCCGGCTAATTTTTTGTATTTAGTAGAGACAGGATTTCACCGTGTTGGTCAGGTTGGTCTCCAACTCCTGACCTCAGATGATCCACCTGCCTTGACCTTTGAAAGTGCTGGGATTAAAGGCATGAGCCACCACACCTGGCCTAACCTGAGGTTTTTTTTTTGTTTTTTTTTGTTTTTTTTTTTTTTTGAGATGGAATCTGGCTCTGTTGCCCAGGCTGGAATGCAGTGGCGCAATCTCAGCTCACTGCAAGCTCCGCTTCCGAGGTTCACACCATTCTCCTGCCTCAGCCTCCCGAGTAGCTGGGACTACAGGTGCCTGCCACCGCGCGCCGGCTAATTTTGTATTTTTAGTAGAGATGGGGTTTCATTGTGTTAGCCAGCATGGTCTTGATCTCCTGACCTCATGATTCGCCCGCCTTGGCCTCCCAAAGTGCTGGGATTACAGGCGTGAGCCACTGCGTCCGGCCCTACGTGAGCTTTTTAAGCAATTTGTTTGCTATGCCTAGCATTGGAAAGACAGAGACAGGTCCTGGGAGTATCAGGATGATCATGAGCATTTAAAGCAGAGAGAGAGATAGATAGGGAAAAGGGTTGCAAAGTGCTAAAGGAGTATGGAGAAAGGAGGAAAGGTGATTAGATGCACTGGAGGAGAATGAAGCATGTGAATTCAGCCTGGTGCCTAAAAGATCTATAGGATTTCAACAGGTGGAAAACAAGACAAAGAGAATGTAGTTGGATGGAATATTCAGAGCAAAAGTTGAAAGATCTGAAGGTACATTCTCCATTCAGGAGACAGTGTCCTCTGGAGAGGTTCCTACAAGGCATAGTGAGGGCAGTGGGAGGAGTGAGGCAATGGGGGAATCCAGGCTCGGGAGGGCTGAGATCATGTTACACAGAGGCTGGAGAAGGAGGCCTTAACAAGGAACAAGAACAGAAGGCATAAGTTTGGGGTTCCTGAGTAGAAAACGTCAAGCGACTGCAAGCAACTTTTTCATGTCTGGAAGACCAAAGCCTCCAACAGCCTTGCCTGGAACTGTGATTCTTAGATGTGCAGTTTTTCTTTCTGAGCTACTGCACTGTGCCAAGTGTGAATCCAGATAGAAAAACAGAAATACCACTCTGCTGTTTGGAATCACAGGACAATTTTCACACATGCTGTACGTGGAGTATCCTATTGGTCAGACTGGCTGGAGGACTATGCAGGGAAAGAAGGGAAACAAAGTTAATTTGTTGCTAGAGGATTCTAGAAGCACAGGCTTTGGCAGGTTTTCAAAGCAGAATTTACAGCTTTAATAAAACTGATAAAGTCATCCTAACCTTTATGTGGTGAAATATGATTTGATATTCATGGAAGATAAAGTAGACATAGTGAGTTTCCCCAGGGCTCCTGCTGGAGACTAAAATGGCATTGTCTGAAACGAACTCAAGTAATCATCTTTGGAGTTAGATGCGGGTGAATCTGAAGAGATGAGGACCAGGCTAAGGGTTCAAGCATAAGTGAACAAGTATGAAATAGAATTTAAGTCAGATGGTGTTCAGTGTTTTTTAGGTATCATGGTGCATCCAAAAATCCAGAGGAAAGCAGGAGCAGGCTCAGAGGGGCCTTAGCTGGCTCACTTTCAGAATCACAGGCTCATTGGAGTCCCATGATGTCTGACCCCCATTCTTATAGGGCCATAGTTTCGTTTAGTTAAAACAAGATATAAAACCACGTGCAGTTTCATCTTCCTTATTTATCTCTCCGAGATCCAGCAAGAAGATAATTTGCACATAATGACAGATAGGCTCAGGTATCTAGCCCCAAATCGGGTGTCTGGTTGTGATCCATCATCATGACATTTCAGTTTTAACAAATATGGCTGCTCACAGAGGACACAAGACATCAGTGAAATTGGAGGGAGCAAATTTTTTGGAGCCATCCATCAATAAGAAAAAGGATGGAGGGTTTATATGGAATACTACCTTCATCAGTTAGCAGTGGCATGAGTTTTACCTCAAACCCTATTAAGATCCTTTTTTTAAAAAAAAAAAATTAAGCTATTTATTTAATACATCATAGTTGTCATAAAGTTCATACATTTTGCTTTTTGATACCCTAATGTATTTCCATGAATCTTTAAGTCTATAATTTTATAGATATAGTTTTCCATCCAAGAAGCCAGATGTAGATAATTTTTTTTGTATGTAACTAATTAAAGGCTTTACAAGAGGTTAGGCTGTAAACAGCTACAATTTTGCCAAAACACCATCCAAAGACACTTAATTAGGAAAGAGTTTTTTTTCTACATTATTGCTTAGTCTTATAAAATGGTAAATTTCAACCAAATTGATACCTTTGTACTCTTATTTGTTTCCTATACTCTTAAATCATACTACTTGGCAAGCAATATAAGTATTGACATAATTTTTAAATTCAATTAATTGTAAACAAATTCTGATTTGTTAATAAGTGTACATATTTCCCTTTAACCACCTACTATACTACCTCAGAATTAATCCTCCTAAAAAAAGAACCCTCCGACATGGAAAAAATAATGCAGAGCTTCATTTCTTCTTCAAAGATTTTCATATATTATAGGAACACAAATCCATAAAAAAAGGATTACAATTTGACATTTCATCTTGCCTTACTAATTATGAGATAATAGAGATGTGACAAAAACAAATGTTCTTTAATGTTTTTCTGCCTAACATAGTATTATACTAAGAAATACTGCAATTTTGTTGGTGAGCTATTTTCCAGCTTCTCCAAGTATAGGATACAACTATGGTTCTATCAGTGAGGAGAAATGAATAATCAATCTTATGTAACTCAAAAGAATGATGGGAGGCACAAAAAGATAAACTGACTTTGGCTTTTAGGAACCTGATGTTGACCCTGAAATGCCAGATTCAATAGCACAACAAGAAAACAAAAGATTATAGCAGCAAGATACCACTTTGCCACACATTATTAAGAATTCTGAAATAGGCAATAGCTCAATCACTCAATCTGTTGTATCTTCTATTTGTTTTTCTTGCTTTTTGGTTGCAGGCAATTCAAGGCGTGCTTATTGCATAGGACCAGCTATTCTTACTGCGCTCTCCGTCTGCGTTGCAGTCATAGCTACCCAACTTCACTTTACGACAATCCATAATTTCGCATTTTGATGAAACTTCTTCTCTCCTTCAAATACAATGCATTGTTTTCGTTGTTGTTGATGTTGTTGTTGTTGTTGAGACAGAGTCTTGCTCTGTTGCCCAGGCTGGAGTACAGTGGTGCAACCTCTGGTCATTGCGACCTCTGCTTCCCAGATTCAAGTGATTCTCATGCCTCAGACTCCCAAATAGCTGGGATTACAGGCATTCACCACTACACCTGCCTAACTTTTGTATTTTGGTAGAGACGGGTTTCGTCATGTTGGCCAGGCTGGACTTGAACTCCTAGGCTCAAGTGATCCACCAGCCTTGGCCTCCCAAAGTGCTGGGATTATAGGCATGAGCCACCATGCAGAGAGCCACATTCAAATGCAATGTACACATTTAATAATGTACTATTTGCTTCTACTCAACTAAGTTCTAGAAGGGAATTTTTAACATCTATGGAAATTGTGACCTCCTGCTTGATGCCAGGCATGTCTACATGGAATTGTTCCCAGCATTTTTTTCTTTGGTCTACATGTGTTTCCCTGTTACACAGCCCTCTTGGGCTAAGAACATATTAAAATCAGAAGTTTCTTTTATTTTCTTCAATAGTTTCAGAGTTTCATCTCCTTGTGGAAAATAGCTGCTACAGAATGATAGACACAGGCTTACTCTGGATTTTGTGGACCCTGAGATATCTTTGAACACCCTCCATTTTCACATGAGTTCCCAATCTTGATTTCTTCACTGTCTTCTTTCTTATCTTATTCATTCCCTTATGACAGTTTATCAAGTGCTTGTTTTAGGCCGGCAGATGCTTTTTAGTTTCGAGTTTGTCACTGGTTTATCTGGACTTGGCCTTTTTTTTGATTCTGCTGGATTAGAGGCTTGAATGATGAGCTCCTGAAATTTGGGTTTTGATTCAAATAGTTCTTTCTTCTCTGTAGTCTTGACTTCAGGTTTGACTGGCTCAGGTGACTTCTCACTATTCTGTTTACCTGTAGTACAGCCTGCAACGCATAAGGAATCAGAAAAATCAGTTGTGCTTCTCTTACAGTGAGACCAACCCTCTAATGCATTGCAAAGACTGGAACATCTGAGTGGGATGAACAAGCGTCATTGGAATTGGCCCCTAGATTGAAGCACTGACTGCAGCCTGGTTATTGCTAAGCAATGACATTTTCTTTTCCCACCATTACAGGCAAGGTCCAAACACCAGGAACCACAAGACACTGTGCTTACCACTCGCTGTAGCAAGCACAAGTCTGATGGCTGAGGCTACTGCTGACTTCTGGAGATGGCTCCCAATTCTTTTACATTGTACTTTTTCCTTTTAGAATGAATATCCAAAAATCATACATTTTTGTTACTTGGGAGCTACATGGAGACTCTTAAATCAGTTGCAATCTAAGTTTGTGGCTCTTTTACCAAGATTGCTAAATCCTCCTTGAAAGATAAATAAGAGAAAGGGAACTTAATTTTGATTGGTTGATTATGAAGCCAAACGGAGTCTCATTTTTGTGTGTGTGATTCTTTGGATTTTTATAAGGGGTTGGATTATCATTGAATCAAATTTGGAGAGACATCATGCAAGGAGCATTAGTTGTGATGTACCCCAGTTTTATTTTCAGACAGTCAAGATGGAAACATTACAAAAGTTTACTCTCTAAGAGAAAGTGAAGGGACTTAAGAATTAGGCCATCTGTAAAATGTTTTTAAATAAATACACACTTATTAAGAATTAAGCCTTTATGGTTCAAAGTTAGAAAATAGATGCATCAACAACATAAGAGAGAAGAAAGTGATTGGCGAAAGAACTTAAAATAGGCTATTTACTCTAGCTGGCACCATGATTGCCAAGTTAGTTGAGCCTGTGGATATGTAATTACTTGGGTCTCTAATGCTCAACATCCAAATCTAGGTTCAATCACCCAAGTCTTTAGCTTGAGTTGCTCAGATAATCCATGACCCCCCTAGGATACTCTCCATAGAGTTAGAGGAGACAGAGTCCATTTGGAATCCAGTACTAGTGGGAGTTGTCCCCCTAGGTTAAAGACCTACTGAGATGCGTTCTAGTTACAGTACTCATTAGTGTGCGTAGGAGACTAGTGTGCCACAGCGTGTTGGGGATGCTCACTACGCTTCTTCAGGACCCTGCACACTGATTGATTAGTTGTTCTCCCCATAGCTCTGGGAAGAAATTAAATGCAGTCTCTCATTTTGCTAAAGTTAAAAAAGAGACAGAGACAGTAAGAGACTTACTTCATGCCATACATGAAGGCCACATTAACATGAGCCCTATGACTTTTTCCGACTTTAGACAAATGTTTTAAAAAAAACACCTAAAAATACTTGTTCTGTTCTAATAGAGACTTAATTAGAACCAACTTGAATTAGAAGGGAAGGACACTAGGATCTCCTGGGACTCTGAGAGCAGGGACTCCTCATAGTCTGCAGAGGGCAATCAGGAACTAGAGTGCCGTGGAGATGCAGGAAGTCCCTTCAGTGAATCTGTTTCACTCTTCTTTTCTTACTGCAGATCACTTTTCTGTATTTCCCAGTTCAAATTGTAGTTTCGAACACATTAATGAAGGCCTAAGAATAAAATGCAAGGAATGGGTTGGAGAAAGCCCGTATAAAATCCAAAAAGGTAAGGGAGGGTTCTGGAGGTGAGTGGACAGAGAAACCATGATAGAAGAGGTTGATGTAAATTCATAATGGAAACCTAAAAGTAAACAGCAACAATTACAAAAGCCAGGAATGACTAAAGGAAGGTGATGGCTTGGCTATATTTCAGCACCAACATGCATATGAATCTATTTTATTTTTACTGCTTAATGCATTGGGGTGTGTCCACTCTTGCTGGAAAAGTTTGAGAGGGACATTGTGTCTTCATGAAATAATAAGACTTTATGGTAAGGAAGAAGAATGATTGATCTTTGGAGGACTGCTGTTCATAATTCTGTAATGGAAGGATTAGCAAGGAAGTAGGGTAGTGTTTGCATAAGAAGGTGAATGAACAAAAGAGACATCTATTGATGACTGAACTTTCTTTCCCATCAATCTCTTTCTTTTTTCCTTTATTTGACTGAATTTTATTATTAGAAGTGAGAAAATGACGGAATTTTATTTCTACAATTTATCATTAATAATGATAACCCTAAATAGTTTGGAAATTTTCAACTTTAAAAGAATTTCCTGTGTTCAACACAAGAACCTTTCCATTTGGCCACATTATTTTTTAATTTCAATGGATTCTTTCATCCAGAGACATTGTTGAGTAGTACATGTTGTATTATATGATACTGTGTGCTAGAGAGCACAAGGTTAGGCGCTGCTCAGAGTCCACACTGTTCTCTAAGCATTTCATCCATATTAACTCACACATCCATATGTGCCTCCAGTGACACAGACCCTGTTATTTTCTTATTTTTCTGGTGAGGAAAGTGAGGCACAGAAAATTAAACAACTAGCCCTGGATCACACAGGGAGGAAGTAGAATATGATCTCAGCATGCAGGCTCCACAGCTTTTCCCTTAACTCAGCTATCTTCTCAAAAGGCTACAAATAAAAGTGTCTATGACAAACGCAACTTATGATGTACACAGAAAGGAGTTTTCCAGAAGCAGAGAAGGTGTGACTGATTCCCAGCTGTTTGATCTGTCTGTCAAAAAAGGTTCAATGATGGAGGACTGTGAATGTTGAACTTAACTGTTAGACAACGGGGACCCATTAGAGAATTAGAGATTTTGTAGAAGGACAATTAGCATGGTGATGCTTTAGATGGGAAGCTCATTTGGCAACTCCTGTGAAGAATGGTTTGGTGCAGGAGAATAAAGTGATGAGAATTAGGGTCTTCGGATCAGGGTAGGAGGCCAGCTAGGAGCAGTCTTGCAATTGGCCTAGGTGGGATGTGATTTGTGTTTGATATGATTTTGGGAGACCTGGAGAAGACCTAAAAAGACATACCTTAATAGCTTCCTCTTTTCTCAGCTTTCCTTCTTTACAACAAGCACACTTACTTTTTTCTGGTTCCTTTCCCTGTGAGAGTTTTGCAACGCAACAAAACAGTCATGTTTTTGCCTTTGATATTTGAGTGCTAATCAGGATACATTCTGCTGGTTGTGATTTGAAAGGTAGCTATTTGGAACAAATGAAAGCATGATCCTCGGTCTATGTTCTTGTTTAGAGTGGACCTTCTGCAGCAGTTTCAATGGCTTTGGTGAGGTCTGATATGTTCTAGATGCTTTAACATAAGCAAAGCCTTTTGAAGGCCTTGCCTGATGCTGATTAGTCTCCAGAAAATGACAAACTGTGACACCAGCTCCCAAGGAATTACATACCAGGGGAAGATGTATTTTCAGCTCTTTCCATTTCTGCCCTTTATTTGAGAGCATGTCCTTCTTGAGGAAAGCCTTAATGCTTTTATATCCCTCAGTGCTTTACATTTAGTGCTTTACATTTGTATTGTTTGGCATTTTGCTAGTAATTCTAACTAGGGCCTGTTATAATATGTGACTGTTTATTTTCTTTCATGGACCTTAGGCCACCTCTTTTAAAAATGACTTGTCCTGAAAGTATTACGGTAAGTGAAATAAGCCAGACACAGAAGTGCAAACATTGCATAAATCCACTTATATGAAGTACCTAGAATTCTGAATTCTGTCAAATTCATAGAAACAGAAAGTAGAATGGTGGCTGCCAGCGCCTGGGAGGAGAGAGGAAAGGAGAGTTAGTGTTTAAGGGGTACAGAGTTTCAGATTGGAATAATGAAAGAATTCTGGAGATGGATTCTTGCGATAGTTGCACAAAAATGTGAATCTATTTAATGCTACCAAACTGTACTCTTAAAAATGGTTAAAGTGACACATACTATCTTATGTATATTTTATCACAATAAAAAATTGAGTGGTCCTAACTTATCCTACTTTCCCCTTGCAGGGATGATTCGTTGGTGGCTTAGTTTCAGGGCTCTCACATTAATGATTCTACATTGCTTAAAATTCCTTTTATGTTTTTTTCAGTGGGCAAGCTACAAACATTTATTAAACATGAGCCAGACCCTATCACTCCCATCCAGGTAAATTATTGATCCTCTTTGCCCAGAGCTGCATTTTACAAGCCATATTGTTACAGTCTTGCCAATGCACCACAATGTAGCAGTCCCTCATTGTAAGGTGAATTTCACCCAGAGTTCTTTGTCTTATGACCAAGAGAATTAAGGAGCTTGTACACAAAGGGTAAGGTTGGAGCGAAAGTTTAATAAGTGAAAGAAGAAAGCTCTCTACTCTGGAGAGGGGACCTGGAAGAGGGTTGTCATTGCCATTTTTACAGTTGAATGCAAGGCTTTTATAAAAAACTAATGAGGGCTGGGCATCTCATTTGCATAAGGTACAAACTGTGTAGCTCTACTCTGTCCTCCTAGTGCACATGCAGACCCATAGCTTGAGTTGCTCCATTATTCCCTTGTTCCCCTTACTGCGCATGTGTTAAGGGATGGAATTTTCCATTGTGGACATGTCTGAGCAAGTTACCCATGTAGACTTTCTTATCTGTGCAGCTGTGGGCATGTGTTAGGCAAACCCACCTATGAAAGTTCCCTTATCTGTGCATAAAGCTTGATTTTTCAGGCTGTTTTTTTGTTTGAAAAAATTCAACCAAAGACCCCCCGCAACTGCCTGCCTGACTGGTTTCTTCATATCTTCTTTCTCAATATTCTCCTAAAGACCAAATCTACAAGGCATTAAAGATGTCATCAAAGAAGGAGAAAATAGTTGCAGGACTCAGTGTAGAGGACTACGTGCTCACAAACAAGATGTTCCCGATAAGTCCTGCTCTTGCAAACAAAGCAGGACTTTTCTTCTCTGCAAACAGGCAGAACAAAAGTCAGCCGCAAACAGCAGACTCTGGGAACTGGTTAATGTTTAAGCATCTTGAGAAATCAGAAAGTTAGGGAAAGGTCAGAAAAACAACGCATGACATAAAAACAACTTGTGTCATAAAAACAACTCGTGTCTTGTGACGTAGTAAAATTCCATAAGTGTATATAAAATAAAGCAGAGCGTGCTGCTTGGGGCGGCCGCCATGTTTGTCTTGTCCTGTGTTGTCTTGTGTGTTCATTCCTTTGTTTAGGAAACATGCGGACCCCAACAACTCAGAGCTTGAGAAATTGAGAAGTTATATATATTACTCTACCATTGGACTTTTCAGAGACTTTACTGTACTAACGTGCATAAAACATTCTCAAGAAGGGAGCATAGTATGCCCATTTCCCCAAAATTTCTCACCACACAACTGTTAAATAACAAATAATGTCTTGAAACTAGAATTTATTGGAAAATAGTTTAGGGAATAGCGGCCAACAGAATAAAGTCCACTATTCAGTATGACTCCCAACATCTCTTGTGATGACTCCAATTAAACTTTCAGCCATGTATTACATTTTCCTGCACTTGAATAGTATACAACCAAACTTCTTGATATTTCCTGAGGGAAATTTGCACTCTTGGCATTTCATGTGTTTGTTTAGGCTTGGTCTGATGTGCTCTCCCCTCATTTTGTCCTCCTGAAACACTTCACCTTGTTCACTTCAAAGTTTTACCTGTTCTTTTAAGTGTAAATGAATTACTCTTCTTTTGTGATCACCATAGCAAACATCTTTTTTGTTGTTGTTGTTTTTAGCATTAATGCATAAATTAGCTAATTACATGAGCAATGATGGCATCCTACCACCTATTCTTGTTAACTGTTCACAAGTCTCTCTTACCTACTAAATATTAAGTTTCAGGAATGTGAAGTAAGGCATTATGTCTTATTTCTCTTTGCATTTTCCAGCCTGTTGTCATTCACATTAAATAGGTGCTCATGTGCATATATTTATAAAGTTGAATTTAATAACTAAGCAGCACCCAAGATGTACAGAGCGCTGAGCCAGGTTTAAATGATTGCATTAAAAATATTAGTCACAGCTTCCATTCTAAGAGACAGAAAACCAACATATGCAGATCTGAAGTAATTTTCAAAAAATTATAAAGTAAAATAGCTGGTACAAATGGTGGAATAAAAATAGAATACATGAATACTGAGGCAATGAACAATTAAAGAATAATCTAAGTTGGTTAGGTTTAGGGATATTGTTCTAGGTGAGTTTTTCTTTTTTTCTTTTTTTTTGATGGAGTCTTGCTGTTGTCAGCCTGGGCTGGAGTGCTGGTGTGCAATGGTATGATCTTGACTTACTGCAACCTCTGCCTCCCAGGTTCCAGCAATTCTCCTGCGTCAGCCCCTCGAGTAGCTGAGATTACAGGCACCCACCACCATGCTCAGCTAATTTTTGCATTTTTAGTAGAGACGGGGTTTCACCACGTTGGCCAGGCTGGTCTCAAACTCCTGACCTCAGGTGATCCACCTGCCTTGGCCTCCCAAAGTGCTGGGATTACAGGCATGAGCCACTGCGCCCGTCCTTGAAGTGAGTTTTAAAGGAAGTAGAGAGCCTGGTTTAGTAAAAAGGAACAGAAATGCTGTGTTTTCCTTTGCTATCATTTTGCTTTATATCCTCGTCATCTTTTTCATCATCACTTACCATTCCTATCACCATTTACTATCCAAGATCTGTACATGAACTGTGCTATATGTTAAACTTTACTCATCTACCTCATGTTATTGGGGCTTCCAGGGTTCAGTAAGATGATGTCTGTAGAAATACAGTAATCCAGCATCTCTTACTTGCTGTGATTTTCTTCGTCGATCCTGGAGATGGTAAAATAACACAGGGAAAATAATGGAGGTTTTTATACTCTAGTAAGTCTTAGCACATCAGCCACATAGTTGTGCTCTAAACTATTGTTCAGCAATCATTAGGCTGAACAACAGTTCAATCATTATTGTTGAACAATCATTATTGAACAATCATTATTGTTCAGCAAGAATCATTAGCTTGACCTGAAGCTTAATTCCATGTTGACACCATATTCTGACGAAAAGATTTACAGGCTTTTTTTTTTTTTTTCTACTTTAGTATTATTTGCTTAAATAATTTAGATTTTTAAGACTCCAGCAAAGTTTTCACAAGTCTTGTTTTCTTTTTTTTTTTTTTTTTGAGACGGAGTCTCGCTCTGTCGCCCAGGCTGGAGTGCAGTGGCTGGATCTCAGCTCACTGCAAGCTCCTCCTCCCGGGTTCATGCCATTCTCCTGCCTCAGCCTCCCGAGTAGCTGGGACTACAGGCACCCGCCACCTCGCCCGGCTAATTTTTTTGTATTTTTTAGTAGAGACGGGGTTTCACCATGTTAGCCAGCATGGTCTTCTCGGCCTCCCAAAATGCTGGGATTACAGGCTTGAGCCACGGCGCCCGGCCCACAAGTCTTGCTTTATGGAAGTTTATGAAAGTGGTTACTACCTAAATGACTGCTGGCCCTCCCGAATTACTTGTCAATTACTTGGCTTTTGCAGGTATGATGGACATTCCTGCCATTGCTGGCAATGGGAAGGGTAGGTCTTGATGTTCAGTGTGTCACATGCTATGTCACTCATAGGGGCAGCTACAGTGATGAAGCTTCAATAGGAAAAATTGTTGGAAAAAATTAAGGTGTCCAGTTGGCTGAATGACATCACAGAAATAATGGGAACAGTTGGGCTAGATAAAAGGGATGCCTAGAGACATGATTGGATGTAAAGGACTGGCTACATTATTCTGCAAACTTCCCACAGCCAACTTTCCCAAGCTGGGCTTGTGGCTTATTTACTAGGTGAAACACCAGGTGTATTTGCTCCTGTGAGTATTCAATATAAGAGAGAAGTTCAGCTTTCCTTAACAAGTGCAAGCCACCGACATTTTTTTTTTCCATTGGAATACTTCTTTTGAATGAGATATTGAGCTATTGTGTTTAACCAAATATTGCATAGGAAGATGGCTTGTAAGCAGGAGAGTAATTCCCAACAGCAGTGAATAATATTTTATGCATTATGACATACTTCTAACACTCCATTATATATGTGAATGCTCTTCACATGTATAATGTGAATTTAATTATTTGAGAAAATTTCGTCTATTGGAATTTAGAACTTGCTTGTGTTTGGTTTATAAAGCAGATTTTTCTATTATTATTTGATACAGATGTGGGAGACGGAAGAAACTTTGGGCAGTGGTGGTGTGTGTTGTAATCAGAGTGGAGGCAAGGATGTGATATTGTTTTTCAATTGCTAGAGTTTCTACTACCACAGAGCAAATTCCAAAACCTTCATTTCAGAGCGCTTTTGGAGTACATGAGTATGCAAATGATGGGAGAGATTTTTTAAAAAGGGAATTGCAAGGGAGCAGCTACAAGCAAAGTATATATAATTGAGTGAATCTGGCACTTTTGTTTTTCTTGCCCATATAAATAAGACTAGAAGTAACTTTAGCTTCAGAAACTTACATTTCAGCTTATTTTATATAGTTACAAACTGAGATAATATCTTGAGACACTATTTGTTGAGCCCTTCTTTTCTCCAATTTATTTTCCCCCAGGCTATCAGACGCTTCCCTACTACTCCAAAAAGAAGTGGGAATGTCATAAAGGGAGCTAAAAGAAAAGGATGGATACAGTAGCTTGTGCCTGTAATCCTAGCACTTTGGGAGGCTGAGGTAGGAGGATTGCCTGAAACCAGGAGTTGGAGACTCAGTTTGGGCAGCATAGAGAGACTTTGTTCCTACAAAAAGTAAAAAAAAAAAAAAAAAAAAAAAAAAAGCCAGGCATGGTGGTGTGTGCCTATAGTCCCAGGTACTCAGGGGGCTGAGGTGAGAGGATTGCTGGAGCACAGGAGGTTGAGGCTACAGTGAGCTATGAACATGCCACTGCACTGCAGCCTGGGCAACAGAGTGAGACTCTGTCTCTTAAAAAAAAATAACTAAAAGAAGAAAGAGTCTGTGTTTCATTTTCTTGATTTTCAAAGCAGAGTTTTGAGATTGAAAAGAGAAGGATTGAAAAATGTAGGGAGCAAACAAAATTTACACCATAGAAGTAGCCGAAGGAGACTAGACAAACTTATGCTAGAGCAGTGTTGCCTCTACCCTGACCCCTGGCTGAGAGACAGAAGAATGCACAAGGTCAGTTTCACAAGACTTCACATATAAAGGGTTGGCCAAAACTGGAAATCCAGCCAATGTTCTGAAGAGCTCTGACTGCCACTGAGAGAGTACTGTATGCTGCCTGGGTGAAGAAGCTGTGACAATGGTCTATCTTGTCCCCAAGAGTCCTTTTATGAGCAGCTGTATGCACATGGCTCACTTGTCATTTTGTGGAATGACGTCAGGCTGTAGTTAAACTTACCAACATGGATACCATCCTGTTCCCCTTTTAATGGCCTACTACAAACTCCAATGTTGAGTAATTTTCCTTAGGTAATGAAGTCAGTAATTCTTTCACGAGGATTTACCCCCAGTGTACAGATAGGATTCAAATCCAGACAGTCTAGCCCAGGCATGGAGCTTCTACCCTCTAAGAAGTATAGAGAGATCTAAGAAAGTGAACCATGGGAACTGTCGTCAGTAGATGCTGAAAGCTGTGACAGTCTTTGCTCTGAACTGAACAGCCGGCTGCTTAGAAAGGATACTTTCTATTAGTCATGATCTTGTGAAAAATGAAAAATCTTTATTTTAGTTATGTTTGAAATGACTGCCTTTATAGATGTTGGTGATAATCTGCTCATGCTTTATTCATAGTCTATCTTAAGAAATTATTGTCAATCTTCTATTTTTTGCCCTTCTCTGAGGCTTGGGTTTTCCACCTGTAAAATTAGAGTGAAACACCCACCCTACAGGGTTACAAAGACTAAATTGGATAACACGTCAAATGTGAAGGCACTTAACAGAGTACCTGGGATGCACAAGACCTAGAAAATTTTAGTTATCTTCTCAGAAAAAAAAGTTTCTAAGGCTATTTAACATGTATTAATCACAATAAAAGGTTAGATATCAGAATAAAATATATAGCATGTCTAGTTAATGGTCACACATCTTTATTTACCTTGGAAATCTACCCAGAAGCACTTTGTCTAACATCCCGATTCCATTGAGGTCCTCAGAAGGGGTTTCAGTTATTTCACAGATGGGAATGAAATAAGAGGTAGGGCAAAGCTCATCTACATGATCCTTTATGGACCTCACTCTAGGCCATCTAGAATATAAGTATGCCATCCAACCCTCACCACAGCCTTGAATCTCTGGCTCAAAAACTGCCAGAGCCATCCGTCAATCTGCAACCCAATGTGTGTTTTTGAGGAGACTTTATGAGTTAGAGATCCATTCCCAAGCCCACATATTTGATTTCTCTAAAATTGATGTGCCTTTATACAATCTTTCTTCTTAAATGTCCACTTCTTATCATTAGGGAATTTTATCTTCACTTATATCTTTCTTTGGTTGCAAAATTGAAGAGATTAATCAGGGAGAAACTATTATTTGATGTTATATAGAGAATTAAGCAGAGTTCTTGCTTTTTCAGAAGGTAGCATAGAAATCACATGAGGATTTTAGTGCTACACATCAGGGCATTTCAGGAGTAAAGAAGAAGACCATTGTGTGTGCTTTTATTTTATTTTTTTTCTGCTTAATTGGGATAATTATTTTTCATCACCTGATGTTTAATTCAATGTTTCTAAAATTCAAAGCCCCTATTAATCTCATTTAACACAATAGCCACCTTTATTAGAAAACATTTCTTACTTAGTCTTGATAATTTATTTTTTGCAATTGTCATATTATGGATAATGTAGTAGGAATAATTTTGTCTTAAAGACCAGACCTTGAATCTCATCATTTTTGTTGTTACTGGTAATGATAATAAACTGCTGTTAAATTCCAATATTCTAAAAGATCTCTGAAATGACTGAGCATCTGTTAGTTTGACTGATTTTTCCCTAGGGCATCAATTTGAGTGCAAGATTTTTGTAAGCTAAATTGTGTTTGGTGTCTTTGTTTTGTGCTGCTATAACAGAATACCTGAGACTGGGAAACTTATAAAGAAGATAAATTTATTTCCTCACAATTTCTGGAGGCTAGGAGGTCCAAAATTACAGGGTCAGCATCTTGCGAGGACCTTCCTGCTGCTTAATAACATGGTGGAAGGCATAACGTGGGACTAGGGGAGATGGAAGGAGAGAGAGAGAGAGCAAGCAGAGGAGGAGGTTGAACTCACCCTTTTATAACAAACCCGCTCCCTCCATAACAGCCCTAATCCATTCATGAGGGCAGAACCCTCATAACCTAATCATCTCTTAAAAATCCCACCCCAAACATTGCTGTGTTGGGGATCAAATTTCCAACATGTGAATTTTGGGAGATATATTAAACCATAGCACTTCGATATCTGTGTTTGTTGAGGAAGGAGTATTTAAATTCTGATGCATTTTTTTTTTTTTTTTTTTTAATGTGAAGAAATTCCTAGAAATTACAGTCTCTCTCCCACCTTGGGTATGCCCTGCTTCAGGCCCCTACAAGGGTGCTGGTGAGGGAAACCAGAATCTTCTTTAGTTTATTTGAATGGAAAGAGACAAATCTTCTGAGGGAAGACAAAGGCCTGTCATTAATAATATTTTCCTAGTCTTTTGCTTCCAGCCTTTCCAAAAATAAGGAATTCAAGCTGTTAAAAATGTATCAAAGCATAGTGTCAACCCAAGGTAAAGAAGAGCGTGTCTGGTCTCTGTGCTGCCAATAGTTAATCACAAATTTCCTTATCATGAACGTACTAATGTAGGAAATCAGAACTTGGTCTGTTCAAATCTTTCAAAGCACGTAAGAACTATTTCACGTCTTTGAATAAAAACCCAGTTTCCCTTGATAAGATCGTAGAGACAAATGTGAAATAGAGCTATCTTTTAAATAAAAGTATAAATGTTGTAAAAACTTCAGTTACATCACTGATGTGTTTCTGAACTTTTCTATCAGTAGTATCATTAGAATTAATTGTGTATATACTGCTGTACTGCTATCCTCACCTGCCCATATGTTAAAATCACCTGTCTTAACATCAACAAGCTGTTGTTTTAGTATTGCTTGCTGTACCAGTGCTTAGGACAGTGGGTCTACCAATTACTAAATATACGCTAGAACATTTTCTTCATCTTTGAATGTTGAGGAAGCTATAATTATACTTCCTTTTTTTTCCCAGAGTGTCACAAAAATGAAACGACTTATCTTCCTACAACCTACCTTCTCGTTTCTTTTTGGAGGCAAATTTATAATGTGGAGGAATTCATAATGCCTTGGACAAAATGTGCAGCTATTGTTTTTACTGAGAAGTTTGCAAGTACCTGTTTTATCCATATAGATATCCAAGTGCTATGGTTTAATATATCTCCCAAATTTCACATGTTGGAAATTTGAGCCACAACACAGCAATGTTGGGGAGGGTGGGACTTACTTTTAAGAGGTGATTAGGTTATGAGGGCTCCGTCCTCATGAATGGATTAGTGCAGTTACAGAGGGAGTGGGTTTGTTATAAAAGGATGATTAGTTCAACCTCCTCCTTTGCAGTTTATTTAGAGATCGATTTTACTTTGTATGGAGGAAAAGGGAGTGGATTGGGGCACTGGAAAAATAATAAAAATAATTGTGATTACTCTCTTCTCAAACATTGAATGTTTGTCCACATTTTTTCATTGGTCTGTACATTCCAAATGTTTCACTGTCATTTATATATCTTTTATACTCTTAAAAGTTAAGCTGAGGCCCTCCTCATGCAAATGAAGGCCCCAAGGAGTAGAAATGCTAACTAGCCCAGGGCCAGAGACTGAGAGGTGGGAATTAGTTTAGGTCTTTACATTTCCTCACATTGAACTTTACTAGGTGGGCAATGCTGACCCTTGCTTTCATTAATTCATTGACCCCATATTATCCCATAAAAATTACTTAAGGAAATTTTTATTTGACAATTTGAGGATGTTATATGACCCTCAGTAGCAAGCCATACCATGTTTCTTTCTCTAACATTTATGCTTCCTTGAAGTTTTAAACTTTTGTCAGTCAGCAAACTGTTCACTAAATTCTTTCTGTGGGTAGGAAGCTCCTAGGATTTAAAGGAAAATAAAGATGCATGAAATATTGTTTTTACTTGGGAGGTACATTTTTGGGGAGGTAAGGCAACTACTCTAAAACCTTAAACAGTCACTCAGCTGCTGCGTGATTCAATACCATGTCAGTAACATAGAGACTTCATGCTATTGGTGAATCTTCAGAAGGAGGGTTGTCCACAGGCAAACCCTAAAGCTGTTGGTATGTAGGATCTGTGCTTGGATTTAGAAACAGCTGAAATATAGGTAATGAAAATTAAAATGGAGCTGAGGAGATCTTGGTTCTCACTCTAGACTTGACCTTGGGTAAGTAAAGGAATCACTTGAGTCACAGTTTTCTCATCTGTAAACTGAAGCACTTGGGCATAGTTTTAGAGTCAGATGGATCTAAATGTAATAATTTGGGCAAGAAGGACTCCTTGTGGTAGGAAGTCTCCATGATAGGTGCCAATGATTCTTGCCTCCTGCTATTCATGGCAACATTGAGGGAATGTCACTTCCATAATTAGGTTACAAAATATTGGTACTTTTTTTCTTGCTAGCAGATGCTCTCTGTTGCTTTCTTGGCTTGCACACTTTGATAAAGCATGATGTTATGTTGTAGGGGCCCCCAAACAAGGAACTGGGAGCTGCCTTTAGAAAAAAACTAGTAAAGAATTAAAACCATCAGTCCAGCAGCCTACAAAGAGATGAATGCTGCCAACAGCCACTGAGTAACCAGGAAGCACCTCCTTCCCTAGTCGAGACTACAGATGAGACCACAAACACTGGGCGCACACTTTGATTACAGCCTTATGAGAGACCATGAACCAGGGGACCCAAAGAAGTCATGACCAGATTCCTGCCCTACAGAAATTATGAGATAATAAATAAGTGTTGTTTTAACATACTATGTTTTAGAGTAATTTTATACTCAGCAACAGATAATTAATACATTCCTTTAATTAAAAATATTGCTTAATATCACACTGCTTATTTATTATGGAACTAAGATAATACAGATAAGAAAAGGGAGAGGCATCTATTATGCTTGCTTCCTGGAAATAATCCCTGTTTGACCTTGATTAATCTGTTAACGCTTGTTAAATCTGTTAAATCATCTTCAGTGTGCACATGGGGCATGGTTTTGTTTCTCCGTGCATTTGATGTCATCTGATGGCTCTCAGGAATTTCTTAAAATTATGGTTCTACTGATAGTACTTTCACAAAGTTGTTATTTTATGCCATTGCTTGGGATTTGGAGCCAATTGGAAGGCAGATTCTTGTGCTTATTCCTTTTTTAAGATTTTAACAGAGACGAGGGCTCACTGTGTTGCACAGGTTGGTCTCCAACTCTTGAGCTGAAGCAAGCCTCTTACCTTGGCCTCCCAAAGTCCTGGGATTTCAGGTGTGAGCCATGGCCCCTGGCCTAGTTCTTCATTCTTTGTTTGTTTTTTTCCCCAAGACGGAGTCTTGCTCTGTCGCCTAGGCTGGAGTGCAGTGGCATGATCTTGGCTCACTGCAAGCTCCACCTACCGGGTTCACACCATTCTCCTCGCCCAGCCTCCCGAGTAGCTGGGACTACAGGTGCCCGCCACCACATCCGGCTAATTTTTTGTATTTTTAGTAGAGACGGGGTTTCACCGTGTTAGCCAGGATGGTCTCGATCTCCTGACCTTGTGATCCGCCTTCCTCAGCCCCTCAAAGCGCTGGGATTACAGGCGTGAGCTACCGCGCCCAGCCTAGTTCTTCATTCTTAACTGGTGCTTTCTCTTTCTAATTTTTTTCTCCCTTGATTTCAATGGCAATTGCACTGAACTTTTCTCCTGCCACTTTAGATTCTCCTTCTCAGTTCAGACCAGGTGTGGTGTCCTAGACTTCTTTGTTAGCTTTTCTTTTTACGCTCATCTCTTATGTTTGAGGATTCTATTTTGGGGCTTTTCCTGATCTAAACTTGTGCATTCTCAAGGTTTATCTAGCCTGCAGATATAGTTGGAGCTCATAGTTCTTGAAGTGCAGAGTATGAACCACGGCTGGAATGGCAAGGGATTTGAGGGGGTTCATACTGATGCGATGAACTAATACCAAATCCCACGTTGAAAACTTCATATCTCATTTCAATGTTTTTCCTATTCAGATTACATCATTATGTGTGAAACTTAAACACCTCTCCCATATAGGTGTTCTGACCAGCTCCCACTTAGTCTTCAAGACTTTACCCTCCATCCTTTCCCAATGGCAAGAAAATTATAACTGTGATTTATAAGGCTATATATTATAGTAAATTTTTGAAATCATAGTCCAGGCGCAGTGGCTCATACCTGTAATCCCACACTTCTGAGTGAGGCTGAGGTGGGGGGGGTCACTTAAGGCCAGGAGTTCAAGACCAGCCTGGCCAACATGGCGAAACCCCGTCTCTACTAAAAATACAAAAATTAGCCCAGTGCGGTGGCACACACCTGTAGTCCTAGCTACTTGGGAGGCTGGGGCATGGGAATCACTTGAGTCTGGGAGGCGGAGGTTACAATGAGCCTAGATCACACCACTGCACTGCAGCCTAGGTGACAGAGTGAGACTCTGTCTCAAGAAAAAAAATAAAAAAGAAAAAAATTTTTTTGAAATCATAAAGGGTTTGACTGCAAAATTTTTCAATAGTATAAACATGTAAAGAAAGTCCTCCTTCCTACCTTTCCCCAGTCCTACTCTTCCCCTTAGAGGTAACCACTATTAATAGTTTAGTGTGGTTTCTAGCTCTTTTTGTCTGCATTTACAAACATACATATAAATAATAGAATCTATATAAGAATATGGTTCAGCAGTTAGCTTTCTCATTTCATATCTCATGGGCATCTGTGCACGCCAGGGCTTAAAAATCTACCACTTTTTTTTTAGCAGTTGCTTTTTTTTTTTTTACAGGAGAGATCAAGGAAAGAAACTGACTTTCAAGTCTCCAGGGTTCTTCAGAAATACATTAGAGAAACTTTGTTTAATGCAGCAACTTGTCTTATTTTTATCCTTATTTTATAATACGTCCTTGAATACAATATCTACACTGTTTTTTTCAGGAGTAAGTTCAGGCAGAACTTTAGTAACTGACATTTCTTATATCATGTATTTATGTATTCATTTACTTATATCAACGCTCCTATCCCATCTTAATACATGTTAGTTTTTTGTGCTTATGACCCTCTGCCACCCACCTCTAGGACCCATTTATTAATTTGTTACATTTGAAAAACATTAAAGTTTTTCAACCATATTATTGAATTTAATTCTCAAAGTGAATCTGTGAGCTAAAAAAAAATATAATTATTTCTGTTTTACAAAGGAAGAAGTTGAGGCTTAGAGAAAATTGCCTAACTACTAACTGAGTTGTATTACATTGCCTATGTTCATACCCTCCTATCCCATCTCCTGTGAGCTTAAGATTTACCAGGGTGGGCTGGACATGGGCGTGGTGGCTCACGCCTGTAATCCCAGCACTTTGGGAGGCTGAGATGGGCAGATCATCTGAGGTCAGGAGTCCTAGACCAGCCTGGCCAACATGGTGAAACTCTGTCTCTACCAAAAATACAAAAATTAGCCGGGTGTGGTGGTGCACACCTGTAATACCAGCTACTTAGGAGGCTGAGACAAGATAATTGCTTGAACCCAGGAGACAGAGTTTGCAGTGAGCCAAGATCATGCCACTGCACTCCAGCCTGGGCAACACAGCAAGATTCCATCTCAAAAAAACAAACAAAAAAGATTTATCGGGGTGAAGTCCTGCCATATATGCTCAGAATCTCTGTATTCCCCTCCTTTGACATAAAAACAGCTAGTCTGTTTCATTTTCTTTGGATGAATTAATTCACACTGATATATTCCACAGGTAGTGACTCATTATGTTACCTCTCCCAGAGTTACTCCTACAGGAGTTGGTGAATTAACCTAAACAAATGAGAACCATAGTAGCAATTGTTGTAGAAAATAATTTGAACTCGAATAGACTTTAGTGTATCATATTTCATTTTTTGAGACAGGGCCTCACTCTGTCACCCAGGCTGGAGTGGAGTGGCTCCATCTCAGCTCACTGCAGCCTCGACCTACTGGGCTCAATCAATCCTCCCATCTCAGGCTCCCAAGTAGCTGGGACCAAAGGTGCACAACACCATACCTGGCTAAGTTGTGTATTTTTTGTGGAGACGGGGTTTTGCCACGTTCCCCAGGCTGGTCTTGAACTTCTGGGCTCAAGTGATTGGCCCACCTTGGCTTCCCAAAGTACTGAGATTACAGGCTTGCGCCACTGTGTCCAGCCAGTTTTGGTGTATCTTAAACGATTTTACACAGAGTAGCCTTTTAATCCATGTCTCTGAAGTAGGCCATACTTATATAGAACTACCTCTATTATGTGTGTGTGTGTGTGTGTGTGTGTGTGTGTATGTGTATATATATGTTTTTGTGTTGTTGGTATTTATTTTTCAAAAAGCCCTTCATGAAAATGACCAAGATATTTTTGGAAAACCAGTCCACTGAGACTTGTTCATTATACAAGTGCCATATGACTCCAGGGATTCCATTTTAATTTTTTGAATCTGAAATTTTTCATTGTTAAAATGGTGATTGAAAAATTAACAATAATTTCCTCAGGGGTCTTTGAGTTCTTTAGGAACCATTTATTGTTTCAGCAAGATATTCTCCTCCTTGTAGATGCACATGGCTGTTTAAGAAACAATGGGGACCCAAAGAAGAACGAGACTTGCCCCTTGCAAAGAGTTTGCCCTCTCTTTCTTCTATATGAATGAAAACATGATCTTTTTCAAGAATATTACTAGTAAAATCTCTCATCTTTATTCAGAAAGGTGATTTTTTTTTTAACAAATAACTAGCCTGCATTTTTATCAGTCTGATTTTGTTCACACCTGTGATGTTTTTGAATATATGTGGAAAGGCAGTGAGTGACTCTGGGTAGCAGGAAGTGTGTAAAGGTAGGTCAACAACATCGGTCCTCTGAATAGGGAAAAGGAGATAGGCAGATGAAAGAAAGGCCTGGGTGAACTAATTAATACATCAGAAGACTCATGAAATAGCTTCTCTGGTTTGCTCTAAATGAGATTTAATGAACTTTAGAAAACAAGCAAAAAAAAAAAAAAAATCCTAGAATTCCTTAGAGATGGATCTTCCAGTTTCTCCTGCAATCTAAGTTTGTGAACCAATCCCTCTTCAAATAATCTGTCTTGTAATGATAATACTATTAATAATGGTAGGGGTAATCATTTAAAGAATATTCACCATGAGCCAGGCTTTGTGCTGCATGCTACAAACAGATACTGTTCAATCCTTCACATACCCTTTGAGGCAGGTACCATGATCCTCACTTTACAGATGTGAACACTTAGTCTCAAAGCATTAACAACCAGCTTGAGGATAAAGAGCTGGGAAGGGTAAGAGTGAGAGCCACACCAGTGGGGTGGGGTGGGGGTGTCTGACTCCATGGTCCTCTTAACCATTTATGCCTGTTGGTTTTCCCAAACCTGTGGGCAGAGCTCCCACGTTTTGAATATGACACATGAGTGATAGAAAACTAAACATACAGATGAAGGCACTGCTTGGACTGCGGGGCCTGAACAGTCTCTGCAGCATTAACAACACACATAATAAAGTAAATATTCCCAGAGTAAATAGTTTGATATTTTAATATGTTCTTTATGCTAATGATCATTTAGTCAACCAAACTTAAGGAACATTCACTTTGTGAAACCCAGCTAGATATTATGTGTACTTACAAAAGAAATAAAGGATTTCTGTGCTCTGCAAAGCAGTAATGAGATGTTGATCCTGGGGAGATGGGAAGAGGATGAAAGGATATAGGAAGCTGGGATGCGTGTTTATCGTCACATTTATGTTGTTGATGATTTGAGTATTCTGAAATTGATTAGCGTTGTAAACAAATGTGCAATTGTTCAGTTGATTTCAACAAGATAAGCACACTAACCAAAAAATTCAGATCAAAAAGATTACTTTGCAATGTGAACTATTCTGTGCAATTTGCTAATCATTTTCCCCTGCACATCTTCCCCAGCTCCTGCTCCATTTGCTTCCCTATTCCTTACATTTATTTGCCCTGGTGGAAAGAACATTGAACTGAAAGGAGCCATAAGCTATGGTCCCAATGCCACACACTAACTGTGTGACCCTAGTAAAGTTTCTCTAGGGCTGTGATGGGTTGCAAGGATGGCCATGAATTCATCATCTTCTGCAGCCACATTCCTTGGTAGTCCTCTGCTGCCCTGATTCTGGGCTAAATCATGTGCTTTGCTTTGACCAATGGACTTTAGCAAATGTGACACAAGCAGAGCCTTCAAACATGCTTGCTCATTTTGAAGCAGGATATTTCCCTGACCCCATTGTGGGCAAGAACTGGAGTGCCCAGGTGCTAGAACTAGCTGGCTGCTTCAGTGCTGTCAGGGCTGTACTCCACCCACTTGCTCTGTCCCACTACATTCCACCCCTCGCAGGAGGGGGAGCACAGGCGAGTGGGTATAGGAGCCAGGGTGAGTGCTTTTGGGTGCCAGTAGGAGCAAAACTCCATGTGGGTCCCGTAGGAGCATCTAGGGGGGATACCCATGACCTCTGGAGCCCCAGGCGGAGTGACACTACTCTTTTAGTTTTGCCATCTGCAGATGGCTTAAGTGTTAGCAGCTCAGTGGAGGGTCAATGTGACAGCCTTTTGCACCCACATTCATGGCCCCCAAGTTCTTGTCCAGCCAGGAGAAATGAAGTCACACAAACAATTTGAGGACAGTAATGTGAGGGATTTTATTGCCAATGAAAGTGGCTCTCAGCAGGAAGGGGAATTAAAAAGGGGACAGAGTGGGAAGGTTATCTTCTGCGGAAGTCTGACCGTCCCCAGCCAGACTCCTCTCTGAAGCTACATTGTCAAGCTGTCCCTCTGAAGTCAAACTGCTTCTCTGCGGCATCCAGCCATAGTCTCCAACGTCCAGCTGCTTCTCCTCTCTCTGCCGGCTAATCCTGGGGTTTTTATGGGCACAGGAGGGGTGGTGGGGTGGGCCATGGGTGGTTTTGGAGAAGGCAACATTTAAGAAAGAAAACAGGTGTGTAAATTCTCATTTTGGGTCATGGTATCAGGCTTTTCAGCTTGAGAGTGGGGCCCTCACCAGGAACCTGCCCTCCCAGAATTTCTCTGCCTCCTGTCTCTATCGGTTTGGCTTGCCCTTTGGCTGCTCTTGGAACTCTGCCAGGTGAAGAAGCCCAAGCGAACCTACAGTATGATAAGATACATGTGACCCATTTTCCCTGTCATCCTGGCCAGGTATATAAGCAAGGCCGTCCTAAGCCAGCTAGGTGCTAGCTGCATCACTAAAGAGCCTGGCCAATATGAGCACAGCTAGACCAGATTGGAGGAGACTGCTTAGCTAATTTACTAAATTGGAGCTAAAAAAAAATGCTGCTTTAAGACCCTAAGTTTTGGGGTAGGTTGTTTTGAGCAAAAGACAACTGATTCTAATTTTAATAATAAGTCTAATTTTAATAATAAAATAACAACGTATCCATCGCCTCCCCCATCACATTGTTGGAAAAGTCTATGAAAGAATGCAGTGGCTGTGCATGAGTGGCTTCTTGTAGAGCTGGGTCCAGCACAGTACCTGTGTTTCATTAGCACCTCAGTGTTGTACACTGAACAGGTGAATAATAATAAACTAGAAGTACAAGGTAACAGTAGTTGTAGCAACAGAATAACCAAATATGTAAAATTCCCCAAGTAAGATATTTCATTTTCTCTTTAAGAATATTCACCATGAGCCAGGCTTTGTGCTGCATGCTACAAACAGATATTGTTCAATCCTTCACATACCCTTTGAGGCAGGTACCATGATCCTCACTTTACAGATGTGAACACTTAGTCTCAAAGCATTAACAACCAGCTTGAGGATAAAGAGCTGGGAAGGGTAAGAGTGAGAGCCACACCAGTGGGGTGGGGTGGGGGTGTCTGACTCCATGGTCCTCTTAACCATTTATGCCTGTTGGTTTTTCCAAACCTGTGGGCAGAGCTCCCACGTTTTGAATATGACACATGAGTGATAGAAAACTAAACATACAGATGAAGGCACTGCTTGGACTGCGGGGCCTGAACAGTCTCTGCAGCATTAACAACACACATAATAAAGTAAATATTCCCAGAGTAAATAGTTTGATATTTTAATATGTTCTTTATGCTAATGATCATTTAGTCAACCAAACTTAAGCAACATTCACTTTGTGAAACCCAGCTAGATATTATGTGTACTTACAAAAGAAATAAAGGATTTCTGTGCTCTGCAAAGCAGTAATGAGATGTTGATCCTGGGGAGATGGGAAGAGGATGAAAGGATATAGGAAGCTGGGATGCGTGTTTATCGTCACATTTATGTTGTTGATGATTTGAGTATTCTGAAATTGATTAGCGTTGTAAACAAATGTGCAATTGTTCAGTTGATTTCAACAAGATAAGCACACTAACCAAAAAATTCAGATCAAAAAGATTACTTTGCAATGTGAACTATTCTGTGCAATTTGCTAATCATTTTCCCCTGCACATCTTCCCCAGCTCCTGCTCCATTTGCTTCCCTATTCCTTACATTTATTTGCCCTGGTGGAAAGAACATTGAACTGAAAGGAGCCATAAGCTATGGTCCCAATGCCACACACTAACTGTGTGACCCTAGTAAAGTTTCTCTAGGGCTGTGATGGGTTGCAAGGATGGCCATGAATTCATCATCTTCTGCAGCCACATTCCTTGGTAGTCCTCTGCTGCCCTGATTCTGGGCTAAATCATGTGCTTTGCTTTGACCAATGGACTTTAGCAAATGTGACACAAGCAGAGCCTTCAAACATGCTTGCTCATTTTGAAGCAGGATATTTCCCTGACCCCATTGTGGGCAAGAACTGGAGTGCCCAGGTGCTAGAACTAGCTGGCTGCTTCAGTGCTGTCAGGGCTGTACTCCACCCACTTGCTCTGTCCCACTACATTCCACCCCTCGCAGGAGGGGGAGCACAGGCGAGTGGGTATAGGAGCCAGGGTGAGTGCTTTTGGGTGCCAGTAGGAGCAAAACTCCATGTGGGTCCCGTAGGAGCATCTAGGGGGGATACCCATGACCTCTGGAGCCCCAGGCGGAGTGACACTACTCTTTTAGTTTTGCCATCTGCAGATGGCTTAAGTGTTAGCAGCTCAGTGGAGGGTCAATGTGACAGCCTTTTGCACCCACATTCATGGCCCCCAAGTTCTTGTCCAGCCAGGAGAAATGAAGTCACACAAACAATTTGAGGACAGTAATGTGAGGGATTTTATTGCCAATGAAAGTGGCTCTCAGCAGGAAGGGGAATTAAAAAGGGGACAGAGTGGGAAGGTTATCTTCTGCGGAAGTCTGACCGTCCCCAGCCAGACTCCTCTCTGAAGCTACATTGTCAAGCTGTCCCTCTGAAGTCAAACTGCTTCTCTGCGGCATCCAGCCATAGTCTCCAACGTCCAGCTGCTTCTCCTCTCTCTGCCGGCTAATCCTGGGGTTTTTATGGGCACAGGAGGGGTGGTGGGGTGGGCCATGGGTGGTTTTGGAGAAGGCAACATTTAAGAAAGAAAACAGGTGTGTAAATTCTCATTTTGGGTCATGGTATCAGGCTTTTCAGCTTGAGAGTGGGGCCCTCACCAGGAACCTGCCCTCCCAGAATTTCTCTGCCTCCTGTCTCTATCGGTTTGGCTTGCCCTTTGGCTGCTCTTGGAACTCTGCCAGGTGAAGAAGCCCAAGCGAACCTACAGTATGATAAGATACATGTGACCCATTTTCCCTGTCATCCTGGCCAGGTATATAAGCAAGGCCGTCCTAAGCCAGCTAGGTGCTAGCTGCATCACTAAAGAGCCTGGCCAATATGAGCACAGCTAGACCAGATTGGAGGAGACTGCTTAGCTAATTTACTAAATTGGAGCTAAAAAAAAATGCTGCTTTAAGACCCTAAGTTTTGGGGTAGGTTGTTTCGAGCAAAAGACAACTGATTCTAATTTTAATAATAAGTCTAATTTTAATAATAAAATAACAACGTATCCATCGCCTCCCCCATCACATTGTTGGAAAAGTCTATGAAAGAATGCAGTGGCTGTGCATGAGTGGCTTCTTGTAGAGCTGGGTCCAGCACAGTACCTGTGTTTCATTAGCACCTCAGTGTTGTACACTGAACAGGTGAATAATAATAAACTAGAAGTACAAGGTAACAGTAGTTGTAGCAACAGAATAACCAAATATGTAAAATTCCCCAAGTAAGATATTTCATTTTCTCTTTAAACATTTTAATAGCTGTGCCAGAGAAAATTGAAAAGAACAAAATGAAGCAGGTGATCTGAGTCACCTGGGTTAGTAACAGCTGGGAGACAGGACCAGTGGTTTCTCTGAAGTTCTCATGCCAGCCAGGGTGGCAGCCTGCACTTGTCTGGGGTTTCCCACTATGATCAGAAAGATATTGCCAATTGCATTCTCTCTCTTTGAGTTTGAAAGTTCAAATGATCAGACTTTTCTCACTTATTTGATTTTTGTCTATCTTTTTTTAAATACTCAGGATATGTGGGTTCATTCTAAATATCATTTTCAGTGGGGATGGTCATAGAGTCCATAATAAAAAAATTGGTGAGCGCCAAATCTGGAGATATGGAAGAAGCCTTCACAACCCACAAAAGCAGCAGACACAGTCCATGACCACAGGGACTGCACGGCCACAAATGACTACTAAAAGTGGTATAAATATTTCCTTAACTGAAAACATACTTGACCCAACTGGGTCTATGAAAAATAGGTATATATATATATTTGTTTTTATTTTTTTGAGACAGAGTCTTGCTCTGTGCCCAGGCTGGAGTGCAGAGGAGCGATCTCAGCTCACTGCAACTTCTGCTTCCCACGTTCAAGTGATTCTCCTACCTTGGCCTCCCAAGTAGTTGAGACTACAGGTGCCCGCCACCACACTGGCTAATTTTTGGATTTGTAGTAGAGATGGGGTTTCACTATGTTGGCTGGTGTCATGTTGTTGACCTCAGGTAATCCACCTGCCTTGGCCTCCCAAAGTGCTGGGATTACAGGTGTGAGCCACTGAGCTCAGCTAGGTTTATATATCTCTATTCACATTTGTCTACTAGACAAATTTTTAAAAATTTGGTTACATACTATTGTAGTCTAGCACATAGAGAGAAAAGTTCACAAAACATAAAGGTACTGTTTATTTAAAAATTATGAAACAGACACCCATATATCCACTACCCAGGTCTGAGACAGGATACTGCCTGCATGCCAGAAGTTCCTTCCTCTTCATACCCTCCCGTCTCAGTCTAATGCAAACTGCAATCCTGACCTTATGATGATGATCAAGTCTTTGATTAGCTCTATTGTTTTACCACCTCTGCCGAGGTGTGTACCTCTAAACACTATAGTTTAGTTTTGCCTGTTTTTGAACTTTATGTAAATGAAGTCATTCCATATGTCCTTCCGTGTCTTGCTTCTTTTGATTAATGCTGTTACTTGCTTTGGATAGCTACAGTTGATTGATTTTCATTGACAGGTACCTTTCCATTTTATAAGTACAGTGTTTATACTATTTACTATTGGTACATATATCAGTAGAAACTCAAGTTTCTCCAGAAACACAAATTTTCAGGGTCATAAAATAAGCATATCTTCAATTTAAGTGAAAGAGACCCAAATCATTTTCAAAAGTGCCAGGAACCATTTAACCCTGACACAGCTGTATCTGAGTGTTCCTGATGCTCCATATCCTTGCTAGCACTTGTTATTGTCAGACTTTTAATTTTTGTCAGTCTGTGTGTATGTGACAGAATCTCCTTATGATTTCCATAATTTCCATTTTCTGATTACTAATGAGGTATTTATATATAATCATACATATAATATGATTCTATAATAAATATAATCATAATCTATGCTTTTATATAATATGTAACACATTTTCATATTTTTTAGCCATTGGATTTCTTTTGTATGAAGTACCTGTTCAAGTCTTCTGTCCTTTTTTTTTTTTTTTTTTTTAAATTGTGTATGTCTTTTCTTATTGCTTTGTAGAAGATTTTACATACTTTGGACCTGCATGTTGCCTGGTTTTATGGGCTGCAATAGATTTCCCCACTCTTGGGTGTTTTAAAACTTTATTAAAATGTACTTTTTGATGAGTTGTTAATTTTAATAAACTAAGATATGTCTAATTTCTGCTTTTGATGACTTACTGAAGAAAGCTTTTCTTACCCTAAGGCCTTGAAGATAGTTTCTCATATCCTCCTGAAAGCTTTACAGATTTGTCTTTTACATTAAGTATATAACACATCAGGTGTTGAGTCTTTAATGTGAGGTGAAGATGCAATTTCATTACTTTCAAAATGAATACATACTTATTCCAGAACCATTAACTGCAAACAACTTTAGAGGCAATATGGAAGAATAGGTCAGAGAAAGACAGAAAGACAAGTCTGGAATCTACCGGAATCATTCAAGCAAAAGAAGATGAGAGCTTGTATTAGGATCATGATAATAGCAATGTTGGGGGTGGAGGTTGAAGAGGAGTTTAAGGTAGTTGGAAAGAATGTCAAATCTTTGCTTCAAAATGATGTAAGGAAATAGGCTTTGAGGGAGAAGGATTACATGAATATACCGAAGAGAGGACAGCAAATGGAAAGAAACTTCTTTAAAACAGTCTACCCACAGGCTGTGTGGAAACTTACAACAGTAAAGTTTCAGAAAGTTAAAAAAATCAGAAGTATAGAGACCTTTGAAAGAATAGAAGATTTGCAGTTGATCTGAAACTGGTGATTGATGATAAATGTATTAACATAGGAATTATGCATGGCTCCACTTTGTTTAATATTATTTTTCAGTTTTTGACATTCTTAGCAATAGGTTTTTCAACTTTTACATCTGATGCATTTCAAGTAACTTGATGTCGGTTTGTAATATCATAAGTCTTGCTGAAAATGCATTCAGATATTTTCAATTGATAGTATCTTCCAAGGTTTGACTCAGCCATTGTTTTCTAACAAAGTCTCATATCATTTTTTTCTCATATGCTGATTTTTTTTCTTTAGTAAGTTAAGGAAAAGCAGATCAGACAATAACTGCTAGTATGGTTCAAATTTATATTTGGTCTCATTCCTCTTAAGAGATTAATAAGATACATGCTAGTTTGTGACTGCAAGTTGATTATGAGAGAAATTTCATTTGCTCTGAACTGCATGAATATTTAATGTAGTAATTGCACAGATATTTCACACTCAAGATCACACTTTCTACTGCCATTTCTTGGCCTTCTGAGTTCTGCACTTTTGAAAGAGATGAGCCCTGCGGAGCATGACAAATTTGAATTAAAGATATTTGCAACAGGATGTTATTTTATCTTTCAAAAGCTGATATAACCCGTAGGTTCTCTTTTTCTTAGTTTGGTACTCATGGGCTTGAGAACTACTAATGTAAATTCTACTCTTAGGCATGTGACATGACAAACAGAAAAAGAGAAAACTCAAATAATTGCTCACAAGATTAAGAAGGCTGCAAGATCCATAATTAAGACTTAAAAAATGCAGTAAATTATAACCTGGTTTCAAAAGCAGTGGTGGCGTTTACAAATAAGAAGAAAAAAATGAAATGATAGAAGGTAGGAATACATGCAACTTAGAAGTCAGATATACCAAAACTTTTTTCTTTGTGTGTGTGTGGTCATGGAGTGGGTAGGGAAAACCCTTTTAACTGTTTAGCAGTTAACTTTCACAGTGAAACATTAAATCTCTGAAGCAGTGGGGCAGAATGCCTAGAGGAGGAACAGATCCTGAGTGTTCCTTTAGAATGTGCTGCATGTTAATAAACAGACCTGCACGTGATGTAGCTGGTGTTTTCTAGGCTCAGGACGAGTGAAAAATCACAAGATCTAGACTGAAGCTCACCCTCAATTACATTTTTGGATATGTCATTTCATCTCCGTGTCTTGCCTCCACAGAATATGTTTCCCCATAGATCTTTAACTATTTTTAAACTGTTTACTCAGCAGTGGATTAAAGGATTTTTTTTTTTTTTTTTGAGATGGAGTCTCACTCACTCTGTTGCCCAGGCTGGAGTGCAGTGGCACAATCTCAGTTCACTACAACCTCTGCCTCCTGGGTTCAAGTGATTCTCCTGCCTCAGCCTCCCAAGTAGCTGAGACTACAGGCACCCACCACCATGCCTAGCTAATTTTTGTAGTTTTAGTGGAGACGGGGTTTTACCATGTTGGCCAGACTGGTTTCAAACTCCTGGCCTCAAGTGATCCGCCTGCCTTGGTCTCCCAAAGTGCTGGGATTACAGACGTGAGCCACTGTATCTGGCCTAAAGAGAATTCTTTAGTCATCGAAGATCTGGTTTTGGATCAACTGCAGACTCCTGTGGCTCTATGTAAGTTCTTTTATCTGCTCATTTTTCAATATTCATAAAATGGATGTTTCCAAGTGAACGAGCCAGTTACACACTTGCACAAGAAACAGTATTAGGTGTGGAGTTTGGTATAGCAAATTACATCAGGGTCTGTGGCAATCTGGGCTCTAGAGAAACCACATAGTAGGTTTAACAGGAAAAGTTGAGTATAAAAATTTCAAACTCTAATAAAAAAGTAACCATAGATATAAGAAAAGGGAGGAAACATTTGGAAGGGGTTGAGACCTCTTGGATGAGGTTTGCCTTGGCCACTCGGTAGCAGAGAAAGTTAGCTGGTACCGAGTTGTGTGCAAACACTAGGCAACCCTGGGGATTGTAGCTGGGAACAGGTGATCAGCAACTGGTGCAATGGGGGTGCAGTGCTACGTGGCTGTGGGACAAGAGGGCCTTCAGAGTGCATGGGATGCACTGGGGCAGGGGTCTCGGAAAAGCTTCTCAGGGCGGAGGACAGGTTATCCCCGGGCCAAGTCTGCAAGGTTGCCAAGGAATTGTGTCCTGGTCCTGTGGTTTGGTCAGGCTCCAGCATGGCTGACGCTCAACTCCTCTGCCTGTGCTGCAAACCATGGAAGCCTCTTTTTCTTGGAATCTTCCTCCAGCGCCCTCTACTGACACAGTTTAACATCACTGTCACTTTAAAGGAGAAAGGCTTAAAGGAACTGGTGGTTGATCACAACGCACTGTATTGAAGGGTGTGTTTGCATCCGTATGACAATAAATTGATGCTTGACCCAGGGTCCAAAAGCAGTGAAGAAGGCCAATAACAGCATCACGAAAAGAAGCTGGAGGCTATTTTCAACCTACGAAAAGAGAACCTTTAAAAGTTCTCTTTTAAATATGCTGACGATCAACCTTTTTTTTTTCTGTTGACCAAAGACCAACATTTTTTTGATATTTCTTAAATGTATCATGACATATTAATTCATGCATTTCTAAATAAATTACAGCAATTTCTTATCTGTGTATTTAAAGATAAATGAAAGCCTTACAGAGTCCTATTCATCTAAGCATATCCAAATAACCAAAAGTAATGAAAACCTTCAGTCTCTGGAAAACAATAAAGGGAATGCGATTCATAAACTCAGGTAATATTTCTCTTGCTCCTTTTCCTGCTTCGTCTCAGTTCCCTTTCATATCATTTTTGTTGGAGCCTCTCATCTGTGTGTGACCCTCCACCCTCAACACACAATCAGAAGTTCACAAAACAAATCCTCTATCGTTTTGAATCCCACAGCGTACTTTCTTCTCTCGGTTTCTTTCTCTTTCTCCGTTAACTGGCCTCTCTTTTTGTTTTCGTCTCTTCTACTCACTTTTCGATTTCGCCTTAGGCATCCCTCTCTTTTCTTTTGTACTTTTAGGTTCAATTGTTTTCTGCCCATTTTCTTTTTCAGCTTGCAAGAGTCCTTGAACTACTTTGTCAGAGACAATCTCCTCCAAGGCAGAGATGGGAGGAGCAGTAAATGCGGCCTCTTGTTCTCTTCATGGGCCGTAGGCGGGTCGGCTCCGAACATAACCTCATTAGAAATCCTGTCCCCTTCACACTTTCTCCTCATAAATCTTTGTTGGTTCTTGCAAAGAGATCAGATATGCAATATTTAAATCTTTCAGAAGTTCTGGAATTTACAGCCTAAGACCATCTTATTCTTCTTTCTCTTTGCTGGGCTGTACCTAATTTCTCTTGGTTTCTTGGGAAGTACAGCCAGGTGAAGTGTGAGCAGACACACACACACACACACACACACACACACACACATATCATTCTCCCATCTGGAAAATATTGACATTTGCATTATTGTTAAATCTTTGCCCTCTAGTATCTCTGCTCCTTATAACTTGCAAAAAACTGTGTCCCCTAAGTACAGTCTTTGCAGTTCTGTGTTCCTTTTAGGTGTTCCGCAAACAACTGCAATACTGCCAGGGAGCTGCACCTGGTGGGTGCAGAGATCCCGTCTGGGCTCAGTCTGTCACCTTGGAGGCACACCAGAAGGCATGATTTTATCCTGAACCGTAAAGCTCCTTTTACTTACCTACAAACCGGGAAAATGAAGTTGGCAGTGTTCAAATACATATTTTTAGTTCATTATTCTTCTAGGAATTATATAGAATTTTATAGTTTGAGTGGAAATCAGCAAGAATTTATTTTCTAAATGTGGTAGCCATTATGAAATATGTTAGCTACCTTTCTCTTCTGGGCACATTGTAAGATTGGGCTTCCTATGGATCAGGTGACTGGCATCTAATCGCCGGTGCAAGACTCTTCAGAGCTGTCTTTTCTCTTTCACTCAAGGACTGGACATGTAGGAGATGGTGGTTGCTCCATCAACAAGGTCTTAGAGTGGGATGATATAAAGCAGAAACTTCAGCCACTCTGGGAAAGACAAAGCCCATAGGTGAGAAATAAGCCTCTGTCATTCTCAGCCACTGAGATTTGGGGGTTGTTATTTAGCATAACCTTGCTCATTCTAGCCAATTCCCTAAACATGAACATTTCTCTTTGCCCTAATGATAACTGTTTTTGCCTTGGATGCATATCTTAACTAATTATACAGAGTCAGTGCTATCGTGCAAACTTCCCCGTTTTGTGATGTTTCTGCCATCTTTTTGAAGAAACATTTGTTGAATATTGTAAGTGAAATTATTTTTAAGGCAAGGATCCCCATCTGTAGACCTAGATGGGATCTTTGATATAAATATATTACTAGAGTGTTAAAAGCAATTTAACACTTTAATATGTTAAAATTACTGTAAATGCAGAGCTTTCTATTAATGTATATCTAATTTAATTTTCTGCAGGTGATTTTATGCATTTGTTCTTCATTCATTCATGTATTCATTAATTTAAGTCTTTGTTCAATGAAGTATTATTGAATGCCAGGGCCTGGACTAGGCTGGAGATATCAGTGTGAATAAGACATAGTACCTATCATCTTTATAATGAAGTTATTAATCTTTTTCTTGTTTATAAAGACCAGTAATGGTTAAAAGTACAGTAAAACAGAAGGTCATTTCTAAATAATTTGCCTTTAAATATATGTCATATCTTGGGCATTATAAACTGATTTTCAGCTGATTGAAGTAATTTTAAAATGTCGTGTGTTAGAGTTGACAAGCTTCTTGTCGTTTCTACCTACCTTTGTCCATTACAAATTTAAGACAGCTAACTCAAAGTGCTGTCAACATGTAATACTAGTCTTTATGGATATTTGGTTATAATTGGAAGAACTGATCTGGAGATACAACTGTAAATTGATGAATTGAGGAGGTGGATAACTTTGTATTGTAAAGTTGTTTCTTTAGTGGATGCCAAATGACCTGATGTTGCATATTTTCTCATCTATAAAGGTATTTAAAAAAAATGCTTCCCCACTTAGGTGGAGCAATGGCGACCCTGAGTGGTTGAACTTATTCGTTTTAGGGCTACTTTGCTCATGAGATGTCTTACTGATGTCTACTGTGTTTTGATTCTGGGTGGCTTCCCACCATTGGTTTTAAAAAACTGCAGAGGATGATTATCAAGATTAAAAATATGAATTATGGAAAAGTGACACAAAAAGAACAGAGCCCTCACAGGTTGGGGCCTGCTAAGGAAGAATATAGATAGGAAAATGAAACAGAAAATGTTTGCTGTGTAGGTGATGAGTTTTCAAAGTAAGAAATGCAGTGGTTGGGTCAAGGATATGATAATGAGAAGTCTCTCTCATAAACATCCTTCCTAGGCTGCTTTTCAGGTTAAGTGCTTCTTTTCAGACCAACTTACTCATCACCTCTTCTATGAGACTATCTACGTATTCTCTTCCCCCACCCACACACATCTCAGTGATAATCCTAAAAAATTTTGAGGTGTGACAAAATATATTCCACAATGTATGCATACCTGAATGTAAAATTAATATTTGGGAAGAGAGTACCATTCTATTGCATACATTGAAACATTTAAATATGAAATAAATACTGATTACTCTTCTCCTTTATTTGACACCAGGGATGTTCTTGTTTTTTTCTATTGAGGTTTTTATCCCAATTTTTTGCCAGGACTTCACATAAAGGTTTGGTAGCTCATGAGATCAGGAATATAGCAGGCTGAACTAGGCTCTAGGGGATATAGTGATAAAATACAGCCTATTGTGTTGATGTTAATCCTGTCCTCAATACTAGAACTAGAAAAGCATTATACTATAGTAAATTTGACTCATACCAAGAGCCACAGGTAGGAAAGGAGGTATACAGGTCATGCTGTTTTCCTACCTATATTTTTGCCTAATAAATCTTTAGAAAAGCACTGTTGATCATGGATAGTGACAGGAACGGGAAGAAGAAGAGGAGAGAGCATGCTAGGTGTCATTCTTTTGCTGGATGGCACTTTGTGGAAGCCAAGCAGAATGGATAATATTTCAGTATAAGTCACACTTACCATGCATAAAAAGTAGAATTAAAAAGTGTTAGGGAAATTACAAGCTAGCTGAGAGATCATAGACTTCTTTCAAGAACTATGGATGCTCACAGGTAGTGCTATCTACCAGCAGCCACAGATAAATAAAAGAATTCCATTCAGTTTCTTGCTTACTTCTAGGGAAAGCCATTTGAGCCCACATATAACACACACATATAACAAATCCATTAACCATCTGCTCTAAAATCAAGGAGCATATACATATAAGCCTTTATCCAGTAAATGCAATAAATGCTCAAAACCACATTAAAAAAATTTAAGTTCTAAGGTACATGTGCGGGTCTGTTACATGAATATATTGCATAATGATGAGGTTTGGGTTTCTAATGTGCACATCACCCAGATAGTGAACATAGTACCCCGTAGGTAGTTTTTTAACCTTCACTCCCTTCCCTACCTCTCCCCTTTTGGCTTTCCCAATGTCTATCTCCATCCCATGTTCGTGTGTACCCATTGCTTAGCTTCCACTTATAAGTGGGAACGTGTGGTATTTGGTTTTCTGTTTCTAACTTATTTCACTTACACTAATGGCCTCCAGCTCTATCCATGTTGCTGTGAAGGACATGACATCATTCTTTCCGATGGCTGCATAGTATTCTATGGTGTATACATACCACATTTTCCTTGTCCAGTCCACTGTTGATAGACACTTAGGTTGATTCCATGACTTTTCAACTGGGAATAGTGCCCAAAGCACATTTCATTCCTTTGTGGATACCGCCAAGGTGAGACAGAGCATCAGAAAGGAAGAGCAGGCACAATGTTTGCGGTAGCCCATGAACAATGCTTTCATTCCAGCTAGTTGGCTTGGAACTTGAGCATTACCTAGCACCAGTGCAGATAGAAACTTTGTCTTTCTCATTAAACCATGCTCATAGTTCTTTACTGTTATCCTTAACTTGAACGCTAATTTGAAGAGAATAGCTCCAGTTGGCCGTCACTCATGGAAAGCCTCTGTTGGTTACAGTGATTTTAATATAGCAATACTACCTCACTTGACACATGCTAAGGGTAGTGGAATTCAAGATGAGGGCTGGAATATAGATGCTCTGAAAATGCCTCCTAACACACTTCCAGACTGACTGCTTCCTCCAGTCCCACCTGGGCTACCCAGTGGAAAACTTTTTTGTTTTTTTTTTTGGAGACAGAGTCTCACTCTGTTGCCCAGGCTGGAGTGCAGTGGTGCAATCTCAGTTCATTGCAACTCTGCCTCCTGGGTTCAAGCAATTCTCCTGCCTCAGCCTCCCGAGTAGCTGGTGAGACTACAGGTACAGGCCACCACGCCCAGCTAATTTTTGTATTTTTTGTAGAGAAGGGGTTTCACCATATTTATTGGTCAGGCTGGTCTCGAATTTCTGACCTCAGGTGATCTACCCGCCTTGGCCTTCCAAAGTGTTGTGATTACAGGCTTGAGCCTCTGTGCCCGGCGGAAGACTATTGTAATAATTTTAACTTGAGAATGAAAAGTCTTGCTATGTCCACGTTCTCACAATGTCACCAACATTTTTAAGGATGAACTGGGCTATGTATGCTGGAGAACATATGGAAGTTAGTAACAGTGCACTTTGTGGCTTACTGCCTCATGTTAAAGCACTCAGAGTAGCTTCAAGAAGTCTAAGATGCAGGGCTAGTCCTACATCAATATTATCTGTATTCATTATTCACCATTTAACAACCCACAGATATTTACTGAGTGCCATCTGTGTGCCAGGCCTTATGTTAGGTATTGTAATAAGTTAGTGAGCAAACACAGACATGTACATTCCCACCCCTGTGCCCTTCCTTGTGCTGTAAAGACTTCCATTTTTCTTATATTTATTCTACCAAAACTTCAAGGCCAAGCTCAAGTCCACCCCTTCCTTATGAATCTTTTATTTCTACTGCTTCCTAGAGGATTTTCTTTAACACATATTTGGCATTTAATTATATCTTATCTATGCTTCCTGTGTCTCTCCTACTTCATCTATGGTCACGTAAATTGCTCGATAACTGCTGCTAATGCATTGCTTTCTTCTCTACATCAAGTTATTATATGGACAAAGGGGACAATTAAAAAAAGATGCTTTGGGCACATACCATTGGGAAAAAAAGGCAGTTAAAATTTTGACATCTGGTAAGAATATCCTGATCTGTAACAGGAAAGAAAAAAAAAATAGCTCACCCATGGAAGCAAAGTAACAAAGGTTCAGTAAGCTCTATAGTTTTGTAAGAAAGATAATGACCTTCTCTAATTTGATTTAAAAATTCTATATTTGTATCTGAACTGTATTTAGTTTACTTGCAGTTTCTGTATTTGAAAGTTGACAGTATCTCTCAGTCTTACCCTTTGTTTTTGACTCTTTTACTATATGCCTGCTGCATGCAAATATGTTTTCTGTGTCCGAAGCAATAACAAGATATTTAAAAGAAGGATACCCCATGCCAAAAGAATTCTGGTTGGCTGTCTATCATATAAATTTATTCCTCTGGAAAAAAGGGCTGTTTTTCTCATTTGCTTTAATGATGCTCAGAGTAGGTAGCTGTAATTTTTTGGGGGAGGTGAGATAGGTCTTATGCTTATCAACCCTCTTGGTGTTTATTTTGTTATGGACCATTAAAGAGTGAGGTTGATAATGTTCCATCATTATGCAATCATGCAGAGAATGAATTTCTCCTCTAGACAAATGGAGTCAAAAGACTTATTTTTTCTTCATTTTTCCAAACTAATGGATCATTTGAAAGCCATTGGGCTAAAGTATCTTTAAAAAACAGTTTCTTAGAGTATCTTCAGGAAACAGTTTCAACAACCCGAGTATCTTCTTATCTAATTTGTAACCAAAATAAAATAAAAGATAAAAGATTTGGTGAGAAAATTTGTAACACTCAGTCATTGCTTCTTTGCTTCTTCACAGAGTGTAGCTTGGCCACAGCATTCAATAGCACCTACACAGCAACTCACTTCCAGTTTTAGGATAAGACTATTGCAGTATTCTGATTGGACATTAAAATAATTTAATCCACAGAGATAAACAAAACTACCTGGGTGAGGATGAATAAGTTACTGCAATTGTCAGAGTTGTCCGTTTGTATTTAAACCAATTAGATAGTAGTGAATTAACAGAAGTTTAAAATGCAAAAACTGAGAAAGATCTGGTCATTTCAATATTTTCTAAATGAAATAAATCCTTTTAAAAACAATACATATCATTTATATTCAATGGTTTTGAACTTTGTGTATTTTAACAAAAGTTAAAAATGGCATTTTCATAATGCCTTGTGCATATCACATATTAGGTGCTTTATGTTTTACAGAAAAATAGTACGTATTTTTCTAACTCATAAATATTTTCACTAATGAACACATAGCTTGTCAGAGAGCAGATAAAAAGAGTGAAGTGATTAAGAGCATGTACCCTGGGGTCAGACATCTAGAATTTGACCCTTACTATCTATGTGGATTTGGAGATGTTGTTCAACCTCTGTAATGGGTTGAATGGTGGCCCCCAACAAGGTATGTCCATGCCTGTACACCCAGAATCAATGAACATGACCTTATATGGAAAACAGTCTTTGTGGACATAATTAAGTAAAAGATCTCATGATAAAATTATCCTGATGTTTGCATGGGCCCTAAATCCAATGACAAGTGTTTTTATAAGAGAATGGCCAAGGCAGATTTGAGAGAGACACCCAAAGGAGAAGACAATGTGAAGACAAGGCAGAGATTGGAGTTATGAATACACAGGCCAGGAAATTCCCAGAATCAACAGAAGCTGGAAGAGGCAAGTAAGAATCCACCCTAGAGTCTCTGTAGGGAGCAGGGCCTTGCCAACACCTTGATTTTGAACTTCTGCCTACAGATCTGTGAGATAATACATTTCTGTTATTTTAAGCCACCAAGTTTGTGGTAATTTTGTACAGCAGTATTGGGAACCTAACACAACCTCCCTAAAGTGGAATTTTCTTAACTACAAATGGAGATAATAACTTCAAAGAGTTGCATTGAGAAGTGAGAGAGATGCTTAGTGCATATAAACAGCTTAGCACAGTGTGTGGCATGTGGTAAATATTCGATGGATTTTAGAAAGTATTAGTGTTCTTGTTCAGCTGATTAATTTTACAATAACACATTGAATGATGACTAAAAATACATAAATAGTAATAATTTTATTCTCCTTTTAGAAAATATTTGGGATTTGTTGACTTGCCATTTTCTGTAGAAGACATCACTCCATTTCTGCCTGAAGTATACGAATATGCAGCATCATTATTCTTCATTGCTGGTCCTCTATTAATTATCAGAGGTTCAGAGTTAGGAGAAAAATCTATCTTTAAGGTCTCCTAATTCACCTCAGCCTTTATATTCTACACATTTCGTGATAATCAGGCTCAATGAGAATTCCATTTCCCCCACCCCACCCCTCATTTCCTAACCCTCACTTCTGTCCTTGGAGCAGCAACAAGTTTTTATATCTGTTGGAATAACTGGTATAAAACACACACACACACATACACACACACACACACACACACACACACACACACACACACACACGGGTTTTTTTAACCCGCCACTCAGGAGTAACACTGACTGAGGAGCTCTGAGCCCAGGCCATCAGACAGTACATTTGTTAGTATTCAATCACTGGCCAGGAACAGGTTATTCATTTTTCTCATCTGCTCTTTTCATCTGAGTTTCTAGTTAGCAACGCTAACCTCATATCCCAATACTGAAAAATATGCCATACTGGTGTCATATATTCCACACCTATAATATGTGACAGGGTGTTTGTCAGGTTGGTTGGCCACTTGATAAATGGCTGGAAACGTTTGGGAAGACCCTGGTCTAGCAAAAGAAATAATTGTCTTTTCTTCACTATTTTTGTCTCCAGGATAAAAATATGGGTGGTTTTCCTTATGTTGTTGCTATTTCTGAATCATGACTAATATCCACATCTTCTTTGGCAAAATGAGAACATATGTGAACTGGAAGTCCAGAGAACTGGCAGCCAGGCATAACTCTTAGACATCTTTGGCGGCCTCTTTCTACATTCATGGAAGAGAGGATTTATTCTAAGGGTCTGCTGACTTGGGGCCTCAGAATTGATTTATGCTGGCTTTAAATTTGAGGACTGAAGCATGGAAGAGCTCATGTGTGAGGGTATTTTGGAGGAGATAGGAGACAGAGAGGCAGAAGTCTGTTTGTTTGGGGAAATGAGGCTTTTTCTTGGTGGTGACTGGGGCTATGATTTCTCTACTGCTCTTCAAGTCTAGGCAGAAGTACAGTAGAAAACATGAACAAGTCATCTCTTTTGCATTGAGATACATAAAAATGACACCCAGATGAATGAAAAGGACAATTCAATATAATGTAGGCAAAGAGAGATGATATTAAATGATAAAAATCACATTACATATACAGAACATGATCTAAAGCTCTGAGAGTCTGTAGAAACAGATAAAGCATTGGTATTGTAAACTAGAAGCATTATAAATATTAACCTAGAGTTTAAAATGAATAGAAATAACCAAGATGTCCTTCAATAGGTGAAAAGTTAAACAAATGTGATATATTATGGAATACTATTCAGCAATAAAAAGGAACAGACTATTTATTGCAGCACTACAATAGCCAAGATATGGAATCAACCTATGGGGTGAATGGGTGAAGAAAATGTGGTATATGTACATAATGCAATACTACTTGGCCATAAAAAGGAATAAAATTCCCTCATTTGCAGCAACATGAATGGAACTAGAGGTCATTATGTTAAGTGAAATAAGTCAGAAACAGAAAAGTGAATATCACATGATCTCACTCATATGTGGGAGCTAAAAAAGTTGATCTCATGAATATAGAGAGTAGAATGGTGGTTACCAGAGGATTGGAAGGGTTTCGATGGGGGGAATGAAGAGAAGTTGGTTAATGGATACAAACATACAATTAGATGGATGGAATAAGTTCTAATGCTTAATGGCATGATAGGGTAATGCATTAGGGTTTTGTAGAGGAACTGAACTAATAGGAGATATATATATATATAAACTCACACTATCACAAGGTCCCACAATAAGCCATCTGCAACCTGAGGAGCAAGGAAAGCCAGTCTGAGTCCCCAAACTGAAAAACTCAGAGTCCGATGCTCGAAGGCAGGAAGCATCTAGCACGGGAGAAAGATGTAGGCTGGGAGGCTAGGCCCGTCTAACCGCTTCATGTTTTTCTGCCTGCTTTATCCTGGCTGCGTTTGCAGCTGATTAGATGGTGCCCACCCAGATTATGGGTGGGTCTGCCTTCCCCAGCCCATTGACTCAAATGTTAATCTCCTTTGGCAACACCCTCACAGACACACCAAGGATCGATACTTTGTATCCTTCAATCTAATCAAGTTGACACTCAGTATTAACCCCTTGTCACAAGTCCACCCCTTGTCAACGTGAACCCATACATATCTCCTGAGATCATACATAATCTTCAAATAAAGACAATAATAAGGTCATAATTACACCTAACATAATACAACTATCCTTCATACAACTGGAAACACAGCAGTCCCCAAACCAAATACTATTACATAAGGTTAACAATACTTAAATGCTGATATGAAGTCAATAAATGTTATGCCATATGATAAAGGAAAAAGGGAACTAAAATGAAGATATTTTCTTAGTACAAGTGTACACATGCACAAACGTGTTTTTAACGAAAGAAGGAGGAAATACTCATGACTTACAGTCCTCGTTTCTGAAACTGGTCACGTGGTCGTAGCTGGTATTGATGACTACCTTTTTCTACTACCCATTCTGTATTCCCTTTGCCTTCAGGAAGCACCTCAGCAGATCGTGTTTTTTTTCATGGAGGACCCAAACCTTTACTTCTGAGGGGTCTGAGCCATTTGTAGTCTTGCCTGGATTGGGCTGTTGTAGTTTTCCATTGACCTTAGTCACAGGGCATGGTAATACTAACAGACGTCCTAATGGATCTCCTGTATTCCATGCATACTCTTCCTTACCTCCATTGTGGAGTAGTAGACTGATTTCATCTTGATTGTCCAGGGCAATAACCCAACCAACACTGTACTTACCTTCTTAGGCTGTTAACTTAAAAGTAGGAGGAGCCCAAAGTGCCCAGGTGGCAACCTTCCAGTTTAATGGAATTGTTGTTGTGACTTCTGGTGGCAGTGTTCTTCCCTCTGATACTAAGACCTCTAGGCCAGCAAAATGTAATGTCGCAGGAACAGGAAGCAAACAGTTTGCTAGTGGATCAATAGGAGTGATGGTGAGCTGTGCCACTTCACTTCCACTTCTTGATTCCTGGGCCCAAGAATCCTGGCTATGGAATAAACAATATCATATATTCGACACCGATTCAGAGCATACATGGCCTTCTGGAGAACTTTTCTCCAGCCCTGCAAAGTGTTGTCACCTGGTTGGTTTTGTAATTGTGACTTCAAAAGGCCATTCCACCATTCTATCAATCCAGCTGCTTCAGGATGATGGGGAACATAATAAGACCAGTGAATTCCATAGGCAAGAGTCCACTGCCACACTTCTTTAGCCATAAAATGAGTGCCTTGGTCAGAGGCAATGCTGTGTGGAATACCATGATGGTGGATAAGGCGTATGAGTCCAAGGATGGTAGTCTTGGAAGAAGCATTGCATGCAAGATAGGCAAACCCATATCCAGAGTGTCTATTCCAGTGAGGACAAACCTCTGCCCTTTCCATGATGGAAGAAGTCCAACATAATCAACCTGCCACCAGGTAGCTGGCTGATCACCCCAAGGAATGGTGCCATATGGAGGGTTCAGTGTTGGTCTCTGCTGCTGGAAAATTGGGCACTCAGCAGTTGCTGTAGCCAGGTCTGTCTTGGTGAGTGGAAGTCCATGTTGCTGAGCCCATGCATAACCTCCAACCCTGCTACCATGGCCACTTTGTTTTTGGGCCCATTGGACGATGACAGGGGTGGCTGGGGGAAAGAGGCTGAGTGGTGTCCACAGAACAGGTCATCCTATCCACTTGATTATTAAACTCCTCCTCTGTGAGGTCACCCGTTGGTGAGCGCTCACATGGGACACAAATATCTTCACAGTTTTTGACCACTCACAGAGGTGCATCCACATACCTCTTTCCCAAATTTCTTTGTCATCAATTTTCCAATCATGCTTCTTCCAAGTCTCTGACCATCCAGCCAAACCATTGGCTACAGCCCATGAACCATATATAATTGCACATCTGGCCATTTCTCCTTCCATGCAAAGTGCACAACCAGGTGCACTGCTGGAAGTTCTGCCCACTGGGAAGATTTCCCTTCACTACTGTCCTTCACGGATGTCCTAGAAAGGAGCTGTAGCACTGCAGCTATTCACTTTCAGGTGGTGCCCGCATATCATGCAGAACCATCTGTGAATCAGGCCCTAGTCTTCTCTTCCTCTGTCAACTGATAACAGGGAACTCCCCATAAGGCCATCAGTGCAGGCTGGGGGAGAGATGGTAGGGTGGCAGGAGTGGAGACCATGGGCATTTGAGCCACTTCCTCATATAACTTACTTGTGCCTTCAGGACATGCTCGAGCCCAGTCACATATATACCACTTCCATTTGATGATGGAATGCTGCTGTGCATGACCCACTTTATGGCCAGATGGGTCAGAAAGCAGCCAGTTCATGATAGGCAGGTTAGGATGCATGGTGACTTGATGACCCACAGTCAAACGCTCAGTTTCCACCAAAGCCCAGTAACAAGCCAAGAGCTGTCTCTCGAAAGGAGAGTAGTTATCTGCAGAAGATGGCAGGGACTTGCTCCAAAATCCTAGAGGCCTCCACTGTGATTCACCTATGAAGACCTGCCAAAGGCTCCAAACAACATCCCTATCTCCCACTGACACCTCAAGCACCAATGGATCTCCTGGGTCATATGGCCCAAGTGGCAGAGCAGCTTGCACAGCAGCCTGGACCTGTTGCAAAGCGTTCTCCTGTTCTGGACCCAACTCAAAACTGGCAGATTTTTGGGTCACTTGATAAATGGGCCAGAGTAACACACCCAAATGAGGAATGTGTTGCCTCCAAAGTAAAAGTAGGCCCACGAGGCATTGTGCCTTTTTCTTGGTTGTAGGAGGTGCACCATGTAGCAACTTATCCTTCACCCTAGAAGGAATATCTTGACAGGCCCCCCATCACTGGACCCCTAGACATTTTACTAAGGTAAAATGTCCCTGAATTTTAGTCAGGTTTAGTTACCATCCTCTGGCATGCAAATGTCTCACCAATAAGTTTGTTTGCTGCTTCTTGCTCACTGGATCCAATTAGTATAATGTCATCAATGTAATAATGGGCCAGTGAGATATCTTGCAGAAGTGAAAAGCGATCAGTGTCTCTCCAAATAAGATGACACAAAGCCAGAGAGTTGACATACCCCTGAGGTAAAAGAGTAAAGGTATATTGCTGGCTTTGCCAGCTGAAGGAAAATTGCTTCTGGTGGGCCTTATGGACAGGAATGGAGATAAAGGCATTTGCCAAGTCAAAGGCTGCATACCAGGTACCAGGAGATGTGTTAATTTGCTCAAGCAATGAAACCACTTCTGGTACAGTAGCTGCAATTGGAGTTACCACTTTGTTAAGCCTACAATAATCCACTGTCATTCTCCAAGATTCATCTGTTTTCTGCATAGGTCAGATGAAACAGTTGAATGGGGACGTGGTGGGAATCACTACCCCCGCATCTTTCAAGTCCTTGATGGTGCAGGACTAATCTCCTCAGTACCTCCAGGGATGCAATATTGTTTTTGATTTACTATTTTTCTAGGTAGAGGCGGCTCTAATGGCTTCCATTTGGCCTTTCCCGCCATAATAGCCCTCACGCTCCCAGTTAGGGAGCCAATGTAGGGGTTCTGCCAGCTGCTAAGCATGTCTATGCCAGTTATGCATTCTGGCACTGGGAAAATGACAACAGGATGAGTCCAGGCACACACTGGACCCACTGTAAGTCAGACCTGAGCTAAAACTCCATTAATTAGTTGACTTCCATAGCCCCTACTTTAATTGGAGGATCAAAATGATGTTTTGGGTCCCCTGGAATCAACGTCAGTTCAGAGCCAGTGTTGAGTAGTTCCTGAAATGTCTGATCATTTCCTTTTCCCCAGTACACAGTTACCCAGGTAAAAGGCTGAAGGTCTCCTTGGGGAAGGATGGCAGAAAGATTCACTGCATACATTTTGGTAATGTAGTGTGGTCCTTCCTCAAGGGGACCCGGCCTCTGCTTCATTCAAGGGGTTCTGGGTCTGTAAACTGGCTCAAGTCTGGAAATTGGTTGACAGGCCGTGATTCTCTGCTTTTATAATTCAAATTAGTCTTTTGTCCCTTCAACCTAGAAGTTTTCTGCTTGTATAAATTAAGTAGGAATGCAGTAGGCTTCCTATCATTTTCACTTCTAGGAACACTGTGATTAATTAGCCAGTGCCAGAGCTCTACACGAGTCAGACTATTCGGATTGCCACTTGGCCTCTGCCGTCCATTACGGTAGTTATGCCCACCTTGTCTTTGATGGTTGAGTACTGCCAGTTGGCCCCTGTTGAGTGACTGTGGTTCCCACTGTTAAATCTGACATACAGAGAAGAGCAATTACAGGGCTCTTCGAAGATGCAAGTGCTGCCCTCAAAAATCTATTTCGCAAGGCTTTGGTCAAGGGTATATCTTCTGGACACTCCCACCTGGAATAAGTAGGTCTAAAGTGACTAATCCACTCCACCATCCCAATCCCCCTAAGTCTTTGGATCCCTTCCCCTACGTTAAACCAAGGGAGATCAGGCATTTCCAGTTCACTCACAGTAGGCCATCTTTTAATCCATATTTCAGTTAACCAAACAAATAAACTCTTAGAGCCTTTTTTAACTTCCCAAGCTGCAACATTAAATGCGAAGTCCCTACTTAGTGGGCCCAAATCAATAAATTCAGCCGGATCCAACTCTGTGTTCTGTCCACCATTATCTCACACCCTTAATATCCATTCCTATGCCCGTTTTCCAGATTTCTGTTTATATAAATTAGAAAACTCAAGCAGTTCTGTAGTGAACCTCCTCATGGGTCACACTCTCAACTTCACCTCTAAGATTTAGTCTAGTTATAGGTCTAGAAACAAACAGGGGTGCTGGGGGTAGTTCCTAGGGAGAATCAACATTATTTTGCCTGGCAACTGCCTCAGGGGAGGCCATCACTGTTGCCTCAGGCAGCCCAGCGTTTATCTCCTCAGACAAAAGTGCAAAGGCTGATGGCAGCATGGGTCGGGGAGGGGATATTGCCACTAATGGGAATGAGGACAGTGTTTCTTCTGGCAAAAAGGGTTCATTAGAGTTTACAAACTCAGTGTCCCCAGCTTCATCAGCGTCCACCCACATGTCCCCATTTCAAGTTGCAGGGTCCCATTCTTTTCCAATAAATGCCCTCACTTTCATAGTAGACACCTGGTGAGGCTGTGCATGTACCTTTCATTGCAGGTCAGCTACTCATGTAAGAGCTTGTATCTGTTTTTCCACAATTTCAGCTCATTCTCTACAGGTGACAAGACTCCCACTTAGAGCAATCTTAGCAGATTTGAGGCTCAGTATCTACTTATGAAGCTGGGAGACAGAATCCCTGAGTTCATAATTTTCTTTCATCACTTTGTCCACTGAACTTAGGAGCAACCAACCAGCTTCATTATATTCCTTGGTTCTCCACATATGGTCAAATTTATTATGTATAGAGTCATTAAACTCCTTGCCTCTCGTGAGCGGTGAATCAGGAGTGTCAAATGCATTTATTTTGCATAACTCTCTAAATAGTTCACACCAAGGGCTATCATTGTTCTCCATACTATTAGAAATACAGTCCTTAGCATTTTTGAGTCTAATCATATTAAGCAGCCAACTCCAGAATCCCCAAAACCAACGAAAAAACTGCATCTTTAATATTCTGTTCCTCGAGAATCTGGGGGAATGAAGAGAAGTTGGCTAATAGGTACAAAAATACAATTAGATAGATGTAATAAGTTATAGTGTTTAATAGTACGGTAAGGTAACTATAGTTAATAATTTATTGTATATTTCAGAATATCTAAGAAAACAAGATTTGGAATGTTCATAACACAGAGTGATTAATATTTGAGGTGATGGATATCTTAGTTACCCTGATTTGATCATTACTCATTGTATACATGTATAAAAATATCACATGTGTCTCATAAATATGTACAATTATTATGTATCAATAATTTTTTTTTTTTAAAAAGGAATAGATTAGTGGTGCACACAACAACTTGGATGAATCTCCAGGGAATTTTGTTGAGTAAAAATGTCAACTGCCAAAGTCACATACTATAGGATTCTATTTGCATAAAATTCTTGAAATGACAAAATTATAGAAATGGAGAACAAATTGGTAGCTATTGGGCTTAAGGAGAGGAAGCGAGTGGGAGAGGAGTGGGTGTGGCTATAAAAGGCAACATAAGGGGTCCCTGTGGTGATGGAAATGTTCTGGGTCTTCGTATATCAATGTCAATATTCTGGTTGTGACATTGTACTATGATTTTGCACAATGTTATTGTTAGGGAAATTTGGGTAAAGGTTACATGGGATATCTCTGTATTATTTCTTACAAATTATGTAAGAAATGACCTAAAATAAAATGTTTAATTAATAATATTGGGAGAATGTGAAAAAAGAGGAAATGTCACAAAGTAGAGTGAGTTGCTTGAAGATGATCCCATAGTTTTTGGCTATAAATAGAGGGAACAATTGTGTTAAGCGTTGCCTACAGTTAAAGCAATGTGTGTGAGAAAATACACACACGTTGTATGGAAATGTATATGGAACGTGAGGATGGAAAACTCAGGCGTTTAACAATATTGAATCTGGCAGAGACAGTAACTTTATATACATAATTTCATCCGTAGCTAAACCCTAGCGTGGTTAAATAACATGTTATGTCTTATTTCTAAATTAGAGGTACTTTCAGTTGGATAATACTCTGTCATTTTTATTCTTCACTTTATATAGATCAAAAACACTAGTAGTGTTACTTTATGCAATAAAATCTTACTTTAAGGTATATTTATAATAGTGCTAAGACACAAATTTGAATGATGCAAAACTGAGGGTTATTTCTAAGAGACTGCTTTAAAATAGAGGGAAAATGTAGTTCTAGCATTATATTTATTCCAAAATCAAAGTGATATAGAGTGATTTGAATGAAGAAGGTGGACAATAACCTACGTAAATTTTAGTCACAATATAGTACTCAAATATACACTCAACATGGAAACATCCAACCTTTCAAAACTCTTAGATCAGGAAGAGATTTTTTTGTATTTATAAAGTACTTTTATTTTTCTGAAAAATCCTTTTGATTTGATTACTTATGATGTAGCACATGCAAATGTAAGAATATACACAATGCCTGAACTAGGAAATAAATTTTCCTAGATTTCTGCAGCGTATTGTACTCAGTTTTGTTTCTTTTTAGCAGGTAAACAGTTAGCTTGTGCTTCTTTCTGGTGACAATTTTATGTGTCACATATGTTCTACTCAGCTGCATAGAGAAATCAAACCAAAATAACAGGTCAAAATAGCAGGGCATATTTATGGCCAGGCACTGTGCTTAGCATTTATGTAGACTATCTCATTTAACCCTTACAATTGCCCTATGAAGAAGACATCCTTATTACCCTCACTTTGCAGATAAATAAATGATGGTGCTTTTGGTTTTGGTAGCTTGAACAAAGCCACACAGCCCCTTTGCCTATCAATTTGATGTGTGACTTAAGTGACAGTTTATTTTCTTTATACTTATTTCTTTGTTTATAAAAAAGGGTCTATCTTTATTGTCATCTGTGGTAATCCTGGGGGTTACAGAGCTGTACTAGAACCCAATCAGATCAGCTGTAGTCATCCTCTGTTTTGGACAGTGTCCCTCCAAAGGTGGAAAGGGTAATGGAATAATCAGTTAACAAGAGACAGTGTGACTCAGGTATCTAAGAACCCCATCTGCGGTGATATTCAAGTGGGAAATCACATTTTGTGGAGAAACTGGTGAATAGTTTTTACTTTATTCTTATGAAGGAAATCTTTGAAACCTTACGAAAAAATGAATCAGAAATCACAAATTATGATTTCACTATTATAAACAATGAAATTATGTGATTATGGGAGAGTTATTTAATAACCTAGCATTTCAGTTTCCTAAAAGTTGTAAAAGCAAGGACTACCAACTGAATTTTTCTGACTACAATTCAATGTTTAGGTCAGCTATTTTGGGTCAACTTGGAATATTTCTGACTGCCTATGTGGCTCTCTTACTGACATCTCACACTCATTCAAGTCCAAGTTTCCTCATCTCCCAAGACACACTCTCCTGACACCGAATGTAGACTTATATTAGTGAGTCATTGTTGCCTTCTCTTTGGAAGATGCGCTGGGCTTTTCACCTCTTGTTAATGTCTGTGCTTCATATGATAGCCCACTCTCTCAACTGATCTGTGAAAATCCTGCCATCTGAGATGTGGACTCTTCCATTAACACTTTCCACACTTTAGACTCATGTCTCCTTTCCCCAGTGCAAGTACCTCATAGTCCTGTGAATCAGTACTGCTCTGCTATTGTATACCATGCTGTAAGGTTTCTGACTTCCACACTATTCTTTATGCTGTTCCCTCCACACTTCTTAAAATTGTGCCCATTTAAAAAAATTTATTTTATTTTACTTTAAGTTCGGGGATACATGTGCAGAACATGCAGGTTTGTTACATGGGTATACATGTGCCATGGCGGTTTGCTGCACCTATCAACCCATCATCTAAGTTTTAAGCCCCAAATGCATTAGGTATTTGTTCTAATGCTCTCCCTCTGCTTGCTCCCCATCCAATTGTGCTGATTTTTAAGAGACTAATTCCAAATGCCACATTTTGTTTTCCCAGACATTTTCTAATCCTCTAAATTGCATGCAATGTCTTTTCCTAGGAAACACCATAGTGCTTAAATTGAGTTACTCTAATTACAGTAATAGCTAACACAAATTGAGTGTTTCTCATGTACTAGTCATCGTATTAAGAACTCGCTTGTATTCACTCGTTTAATCCTTAGACAAAACCTGCATTCTACTAACTATTGTTGTCCCATTTCCAGAAGAAGACAAGGAGACACTGCCAGATTCCATAACCTGCCCAGGCTTATAGGGTTGGTGAACTGTAGATCAGGAACAAGAACATCTGGCAGCTGGACTCTAGAGACAGTTTCCTCTGCCTACCTTGTAGCATGATGACTCTTCAACGCTCCTCACCTCCTTGTTGATTACAAACTCTTTGACAAATAAATATCCCTTACCCATCTCTGTTCCCTATGGTGCTTAATATACTAAGGAATGAACATATCAAATTAAATCGAACTTCTTTCAATGGCAATTGTAATAGCTCTGTGCATGTAGAACAAATAAAAAAATCCAGGTATTTGTAACAAGCAAACATTTGTCCAGAAACACATAATTCCATATTGTACAAAAAGAATTATTTCTTCCATACAATGCTCTTATCTTTTCTGTCACTGTCCCCTTCCAATATAGATACAGATAAAGGCCACATTAATTTTTGGAAGAATGAGTGACCCCTTACATATTGGAATGATGTGAAACAGCAGGGTGAAAGGTAGTGTTGTCTAGTCTTCCTTCATGGTACATTGTTTTCTTTTAAAGCTGAAGCAATTACCTAGCTTTGGTCCTCCCCAGTTTCTCATTTGATTGTCCTTATCAAACGTGACTGTGTTTTGTATAAAAGAAAGTCAAAGAGTTGTTTCTTATGCTTATGTAATAAGCAGACTTCATCTTTGGCAGGTGTTTCCCTCCCTCCCAAATTTTGAATGCTCATTTAATAAGGGGAGGAATGAGCTTAGTTGCCTTAAATTCTCTGTGGGTCCTCACCATCTGGCACATTTTCTTGAAGTTTGTGACATAAATTTTTGAATGTCAGAGTAGGAAAACTTTTTGCTAGAGAGGCACTTTAGATGTCAATCATCATCAAAATAAAGATCTCGAGTGACTTAAATCAATTCCCAGTAATGGAAGAACTCCTGCCAATCAGTGGTGGAATGTGCTGTTGGTATAGTGAAAGGCAGTGACATCTTATGATGCTAGTCCACCTTTGTGGGCATTAGTACCTGTCAGACTCTCATTTTTTCTGCAACCTTTAACTTTGGACTTGTGCCATTTAAGGAGTTTTATTAAGTTCTGGTGTTGGAAGACTATTTATAAATTCATAGTTAAATTTCCAGTGCTGCTGCTATTATCAGAAATAGTTCAAACACATAGTATATCTAAAAGTCTATAATGGTGTTTTGATTCCAGCAATTTTCCAACCAAAGCCCAATCATGAAGGAAATCATTTTCGTATCTAATGGAGTGTGATTAGAGGATATACTCAAGGAGTAGCTCCAATTCTCCTTCTTACTTCTTATGGAGAATCTCCTAAATGCAAGACTCTTCACTCAATGACACAAGAGGCCATCCATCAACACAATTCATGCAGGAGTTCTGCCCTCCAGGGAATAGAACCTTGTTGAGGAGTTAAGATGCATGTGGGAAGATACCTATGATACAAGGCCGAATGACAGCATGATAATTTTGGAAGTTTGATGTGATAGATCTTTTTTTTTTTTTTGGTTCGCAGTTTTTTTTTTATTCTACTTCACTTATTGGGGCAAAATTCTTTATGGCTTACCTAGAGCACTGATTTCCACTTTCCAAAAGAAAGAGAAATGTTAAAAAAACAAAACAGGATAGAACTAGGTAAAACCTTTTTGTACCAAAATATTTAAATTATTCATTATTATTTATATTTAAGAGATAATACGTTTATGCCTTTACATTTTAAAAAACAGTTCTATCTAAAACAAAAACAACAAAGGTTTTATTGAATTCCATTTTGTAATATGTTACAAATTATTACATAGTACAAATTCACAGATAGACCACATTTATGATAATATCAATGTACAAGCAAATTTTAAGGGGATTATAAAATCATCTGTTTAACAGTGATGTAATGGATGATTAATAATACAGGTCTTAAATTCAAGTTAGTAGACAATGAAAGACCAAACTATTTATGCAAATATGCATTACTACAGACTATTGACTTAACCAAATAGTCTCACAAAACTAAGTTGAAATAATAACTAATACTTATTAAGAAACCATTATGTTCCAGCCACTACTCTAAGTACCTGATATGTACTTCTTTTAATTCTATGAGAAATAACCCTGCAAGAAAACTGGGAAATAAAAATGTTGAGCAAGTTGGCCAGGGGCACAGGAGAAGGTCGTCTGACTCTAGAGCCAATACTCTAGCCTCTGTTGCTAACATCCAAAGATGATAAAGAGTTTATAAGTGAAAATAACAGCAGCTAGGTATCATGATCATACAAAAACTACACAAATGATGTGCCAATAAACCAAGAACATAAAATGGTCGGAATTCTCCCTATTTTTATGTGGGCGTGCATGACGGAGCTTGGTGTACTAGTTCACCTTTAGTAGAACACTGAATTAGAGCTCTCTGCAAACTGTAGTAATGCATTCACTTTAATTTATAAATATTAACTTTTAGCAAACTTAACAATTCAGGAAGTCCTTGTACTTGACTTGTGTATAAAAATAAAAGAAGTCTTTTGGAGAAAGGCCTTATGCTTTTGGACCAGTGAGTGTGTTACAGGTAGGTAGACAGGCATGAGCGAGACAGGAGAGGGCGCTTTTCCCCCACCCGGTAGGAACGTCAGGTGATGGTTTGACAATTACCACATTGCCAGTAGCCGGACCTAAGGAGAGACAAGCTCCTGGTGATCCACAGCTGTTAACATTAAACTGTTAATTGAATGCAGGCACCAAGGAGGAGCAACTTCCTGGGCATGCGTGTTAAGAGACAAATCATGGAGTATGACCTTCCGGGGGCACATTGCTGGGTGAGGGACGAAAGCCTCAGATAGGCATGGATATAACTTCCTAAACACACGGCGCCTGCTCACTTCCTAAAGGTAAGGAGGGCGCTGCATATGTGGGCAGCCCACACTAAGGGAAGAATCATGGGAAAAGGGCGTAAGATGGCAGCCTATAAAGTCCCAGGATCACGGTTACACAACGCGCTTGTTCTCCAAATCACCCACTTGGATCTCTTCCATGTGTTCTTTCCTTTCTTTCTTGTTCTAAAGCCTTTTTAATAAGCTTCCACTCCTGCTTTGGAGCTTGCCTCGGTCTCCTTTTCTGCCCTACGCTCCTTAGCTGCATTCTCTCTTCTGAGGAGGCAAGAATTGAGGTTACTGCAGACCCGTAGGGGTACGCTGCCAGTAACTCAGATACCTACCTGCCACTGGTAACAAGTGGTGCAGCAGAAGAGTTTGTCAGTAGCTGTGGACATTAAAAAACATTTTGTTTTGTTTTAGTTTAGAGGAAAGGGATTACATTTTGCTTTGAGACAGAGCTGGATTCTAATAGAAATTATGTCGTTTACAATGTGTATTGCTTTGAGAAGTTACTATATTCTCTTAATTTCTGTTCTTAGTTCCTCTTCTGTAATATGGGAGTAATAATATTTGACTTACAGGATTCTTATAAGAATTAAGTGAAAGAGTACACTAAATTCACCTAGAAAGATTGTAGACATGGGGCTCAGTAAATACTAGTTTTCTTTTTTTATATACTAGTTTTCCTTACTGCTTATATTTTATGAGAAAAATTTGTAATTATCCAAAAATAGTTACATAATTTGCAACATAATTCTTTGGTAGGCTATTTTTTCCCACACATTCTCAAATGAGAAGCAGCTAGGCAGACTGGGAGGCCACTGTACTGAGAGTCAAGAGATCTTGTTCAGGCACTGAAATGAAAAATACTACGTGCTCTGGGGCGAGTAACTCTGCCTCTCGGCTGTCTTCGTTGTTTGTAAAAAGAAGGTGGTAGGCCTATTAGTTTGTAGACCTTTCTACATTAACAACCCATTGAGGGGACACAATATGGATGTTTTCCATTCATGGCAACAAAAAAGAATTATGTGCTTTAAAATTGAATGTCAGTACTGCTTCTAGAAAAGATTTATTTGGATATATGAAGTTTTGAACAAATAAAGAGTTGCAACACTCCAAGGATATTGCATTTATGTAATAAATGATCAGTGTTTTTTTTTTTTTGAATATGAGACCAAAAGCACAGGCAAGATAAGCAAAAGTAGACAAATGAGATTGCATCAAACTAAAAATCTTTAGCACAGCAAAGGTAACAATCTATAGAGTGAAAAGGCAACCTGCAGAATAGAAGGCAATATTTGCAAACCATATATCAGACAAAAGGTTAATATCCAAAATATATAAGAAACTTATACAACTCAATAGAAAAAAACCCAATTAAAAAATGGGTAAAAGAGCTGAGTAGACATTTTTTCAAAGAAGACATACAGATGGCCAACAGGCATATGAAAAGGTGCTCAACATCACCAATTATCAGGAAAATGCAAATCAAAACCATATAAGATATAACCTCACATCTGTTAGGATGGCTATTGTAAAAAAACAAAAGACATACTAAGCATTAGCAAGAGTGTAGAAAAAAGGGAACCCTTATAAATTATTGATGGGAATTTAAACTGATAAAATTTTTATGGAAAACATTATGAAGTTTTCTCAAAAAAATTAAACTAGAACTACCTTATGATCTAGAAATTCCAATTCTGGGTATATATCCAAAGAAAATCAGGATCTTGAAGAAATGTGTGCATTCCTATGTTCATTGCAGCATTATTCACAATAACCAAGATATGGAAACAAATATGTGGGTGCATATATATATGTGTATATATATGATCAGGGAGACATTATGCTAAGTAAAATAAACCAGATGCAGAAAGATAAATACTGCATGACTTCACTTACATGTGGAATTGAAAATAATCAGTTTTTCAGAAGGAGAAGTCTAAAGATGAGTAGGAAATGATTTTGGAAAAAAGGCTGGAAAGAGTGTTTCTGTTGGAGAGATTGGTACAAATGAAGGGCCAAAGGTGTTACATTAGGAATGGCAGGTTTGAGGGTTTGAAAGCTATGGGCGGAAGGGAGGGCTGTGCAGTGAGCCTGGGAAAGTAGTTGTCTCCAGATCCCTGCGGGGAAGGCGTGGGAGTGGGGTCTCATAAGTCACCTGCAGGAATGTGTCCTGCAAAAGCCACTAAATCATATATTAGCAGGATCTCTCAGGCTTGGAACTGTGGAGGACGATTTGGAATAGCAGCAAAGTTGGAAGCAAGAAGACTAGATAGAATGCTTTAGTGAGAAAATGGTGATCTAGGATAGGATAGCCACAGTGAAGTGGGGGAGGGAAGGAAGGGGAGAAGGAGAGAGGTTACTGGAAGTGAGGCAGTAGAGAGAGACATCATAAATGACAGGTGGCTAGCATAAACATCTGAATCTGGTAGAGCCATTTGCTGAGAGAGCACTGAAGGAGGAGAAGATTGAGAGCAGGGGAGGCTGGGAGTGGGGATCAAGTGTTCATATTTAAACATGGTAACAAATTCTAAGTATGTGTGAGTTGAATGTTGGCTCCCCAAAAGATACATCCACATCCTAATCCCTAGAATCTGTGAATGTGACCTCATTTGGAGAAAGGGTCTTTGCAGATGTAATTAACTTTGGGATCTCGAGAAGCCAAAAGCGTGGATGATCTCGGCAGGCCCTAAATCCAATGACTTATAAAAGGATGGAAGAGGAGAAGATACAGAAACAGAAGAGAAGGTGATATGCGGATGGAGGCAGAGACTGAAGTTTCGCAGACACAAGCCAAGGAATACCTGGAGTCACCAGAAACTAGAAAAGGCAAAGAATGGATTTTCTGCTGAGTTCCAGAGAGAGTGCAGCCTGACAAACTCTTGATTTTGGACTTTTGGCTTCCAGAACTGTGAGAGAATAAATTTCTGTTGCTTTAAGCCACTTGTTTTGTGGAAATTTGTTATGAAAGTGACAGGACACCAATACAGGAGAGGACATCCAAGTTGAGATGGGAGGTTGGCAGCAGAGATGTAGATCTGGAGCTCAGAAGAGAAGTCAGATATATATTTTAAAGTATCAGCATTTAGGTAATATGTAAACCATGAAAATGGAAGAAAGAACATAAAGAATAAAGAGGAAGTTCCTCTGTCTGGAATGCTCTTCTCCTGGGTCTCCATGTGGCTCGCTCCTCACAACTTTCAGAGCTCAATTATTTCTCAATGGACCTTCCTGGAACACTCCATTTAAAACTGTGCTCTCTCATACCATTCCTTTTCTCCTACTGCTACTTAATTTTTAAATACAATATTATTATCTGCTAGTCCATGCGATTTTTGGCTTTTTTTTTGAGACGAGTCTCGCTCTGTCACCCAGGCTGGAATTCAGTGGCACAATCTTAGCTAACCACAACCTCTGCCTCCCAGGTTCGAGAGATTCCCCTGCCTCAGCTTCCAAGTAGCTGGGATTACAGGTATGCACTACCATACCTGGGTAAATTTTTATATTTTTGGTAGAGACGGGGTTTCACCATGTTGGCCAGGCTGGTCTCAAACTCCTGACCTCAAGTGGATCCGCCTGCCTTGGCCTCCCAAAGTACTGGGATTACAGGTGTGAGGCACCGCACCTGACCTGTTTGCTTATTTTAGTCAAGCCATATGTCTGCCCTTTTTAAGACGTAAGGTCTATGAGGATAGGGTTTTGTCTGTTTTGGTCACTGGTGTCTGGTACATCATAGTTGCTCAGTAAATATTTGTTGAACGAATGAATTATTGAGTGAGAATGACATGGACAAAGGGACACTTTTATGAAATAAGCTAGAAGAGACTAGGACCAGCCTGAATGCTAATGAGGAGGATCCAGTGAGATTCAATAGAGGTCAAAGATAGAGGGTGGAAAGAAAAAGTGCAGTGACCTGAGCTCCCTAAGGAGGCAGGTGGGGATGGAATCTGAGCACAGAGGAAGGGGTTCATCCTGGTAAGGAGGTGACTTGCCCTTCATTGAAACTAATGAAAGAAGAAAATATGCTGGTGTTTTGGATTTGGAGGCAGAGATGTGAGAAACGATAGATTTCCAGTGACATCTCTCTATATTTTCTTGCGATTCCTTCCCAGTGGTGCTGAACAGCCTGGGAACAGGTATAGGGAAGGCAGAAAACTGGATTCAAACAGAGATGAGGTTTTACACATGAAAAGGATAGAAGAACATGGAAGATGGGATGTTTGGCAAGAAAGACGGGCTGTGGAATTAAAAGAAAAATTTATTGAAGTATACAATACAAACAGAAATGCACACATATCATGGAATTACAACTCGAATTTTTACAAACTGAAGACACCCGTGTAACCAGGACCAGGGCATTGCCAAGAGCTATGGAATTTAGTTCAGAGCAGATGAGAGTGAGGACAGAAAAGAGAATGTACCAGGGACTGCAGAATAGAATAATATTCCAATATGATTAAAGAATGGAGGCAGACACTGATGGAGAGGAAGTATAGGAGGTTATGATTACAGAGGGATCACTAGAGGTTTTACTTCAGGCTCCAATAGTGAGCCTGATGTGGTCTTGGGAGTGGATTGCTGATGTAGGGTAAAGAAGGTCATTTTATCAAGGAACTTAGAAGAAGTCAGCTTATTGAACAAATCATGCACTCAAATATTTTGGTCACATAGGACAATGGAGATACTTGGAACCAAAAGGTGCAAAGTCTTGAATATGGGAGTGACCTGGAGTTCGGTTGATGACAGCAAAGAAAAGTGGTAGAGGGCGGATCAATAGGTTGGGCCTCGAAAGAATCAAGAATGGAGAGAGAGAGAATGAGAGAAAGAGAAAGAAAGAGAGAGAAAGAGAGAAAGAGAAAGAAAGAAAGAAGAACAGAAAAGAAAGAGAAAGAAGGCTGTGAAGCAGCAGTATGGTTTGAGGAGGAGCCTGACCTGCAGATTCTATGGGATTGGAAGAAAAGAGCAGCCTCTACTTCTTTTAATTTTGATTAGGGTGTCAACTTTAGATCTTTCCTGCTTTCTCTTGAGGGCATTTAGTGCTATAAATTTCCCTCTACACACTGCTTTAAATGTGTCCCAGAGATTCTGGTACATTGTGTCTTTGTTGTCATTGTTTCAAAGAACATCTTTATTTCTGCTTTAATTTCATTATTTATCCAATAGTCACTCAGGAGCAGGTTGTTCAGTTTCCATGTAGTTGTGCGGCTCTGAGTGAGTTTCTTTTTTTAAAAAATTTTTTTCTTTTTTTTTTCTTTTTTTTATTATACTTCAAGTTCTAGGGTACATGTGCACAATGTGCAGGTTTGTTACATATGTATACATGTGCCACGTTGGTGTGCTGCACCCGTTAACTCGTCATTTACATTAGGTATATCTCCTAATGCTATCCCTCCTCCCACCCCACCACAGGCCTCAGTGTGTGATGTTCCCCACCCTGTGTCCAAGTGTTCTCATTGTTCAATTTCCACCTATGAGTGAGAACATGCAGTGTTTAGTTTTCTGTCCGTGCGATAGTTTGCTCAGAATGATGGTTTCCAGCTTCATCCATGTCCCTACAAAGGACACGAACTCATCCTGTCCTTTGGATGAGTTCTGGCCAGAACTTCCAACACTATGTTGAGTAGGAGTGGTGAGAGAGGGCATCCCTGTCTTGTGCCAGTTTTCAAAGGGAATGCTTCCAGTTTTTGCCCATTCAGTATGATATTGGCTGTGGGTTTATCATAGATAGCTCTTATTATTTTGAGATACGCCCCATCAATGCCTAGTTTATTGAGAGTTTTTAGCATGAAGGACTGTCGAATTTTGTCGAAGGCCTTTTCTACATCTATTGAGATAAGCATGTGGTTTTTGTCTTTGGTTCTGTTTATATGATGGATTACGTTTATTGATTTGCATATGTTGAAGCAGCCTTGCATCCCAGGGATGAAGCCCACTTGATCATTGTGGATAAGCTTTTAGATGTTCTGACGGAGTTGGTTTGCCAGTATTTTATTGAGGATTTTTGCATCAATGTTGATCAGGGATATTGGTCTAAAATTCTCTTTTCTTGTTGTGTCTCTGCCAGGCTTTGGTATCAGGATGATGCTGGCCTCATAAAATGAGTTAGGGAGGATTCCCACTTTTTCTATTGATTGGAATAGTTTCAGAAGGACTGGTACCAGCTCGTCTTTGTACCTCTGGTAGAATTTGGCTGTGAATCCATCTAGTCCTGGACTTTTTTTGGTTGGTAGGCTATTATTATTGCCTCAATTTCAGGGCCTGTTATTGGTCTCTTCAGGGATTCAACTTCCTTCTGGTTTAGTCTTGGGATGGGGTATGTGTCCAGGAATGTATCCAAGTCTGTATCTTTTAATTGGAGCATTTAGCCCATTTACATTTAAAGTTAATATTGTTATGTGTGAATTTGATCTGTCATTATGATTTTAGCTGGTTATTTTGCTCATTAGTTGATGCAGTTTGTTCCTGGCATTGATGGTCTTTACAATTTGGCATGATTTTGCAGTGACTGGTACCAATTGTTCGTTTCCATGTTTAGTGCTTCCTTTAGGAGTTTTTGTAAGGCAGGCCTGGTGGTGACAAAATCTCTCAGCATTTGTTTGTCTGTAAAGGATTTTATTTCTCCTTCACTTATGAAGCTTCATTTGGCTGGATATGAAATTCTGGATTGAAAATTCTTTTGTTTAAGAATGTTGAATATTGGCCCCCACTCTCTTCTGGCTTGTAGAGTTTCTGCCAAGAGATCTGCTGTTAGCCTGATGGGCTTCCCTTTGTGGGTAACCCGACCTTTCTCTCTGGCTGCCCTTAACATTTTTTCCTTCATTTCAACTTTGGTGAATCTGACAATTGTGTGTCTTGGAGTTGCTCTTCTCGAGGAGTATCTTTGTGGTGTTCTCTGTATTTCCTGAATTTGAATGTTGGCCTGCCTTGCTAGGTTGAGTGTTTTCCAACTTGGTTCCATTCTCCCTGTCATTTTCAGGTACACCAATAAGATGTGGATTTGGTCTTTTCACATAGTCCCATATTTCTTGGAGTCTTTGTTCATTTCTTTTTACTCTTTTTTGTCTAAACTTCTCACTTCATTTCATTCAGTTGATCTTCAGTCACTGATACTCTTTCTTCCACTTGATCAAATCAGCTACTAAAGCTTGCGCATGTGTCACGTAGTTCTCGTGCCATGGTTTTCAGCTCCATCAGGTCATTTAAGGACTTATCTAAACTGTTTTTTCTAGTTAACCATTCATCTAATCTTTTTTCAAGGTGTTCAGCTTCTTTGCGATGGGTTTGAACATCCTCCTTTAGCTCGGAGAAGTTTGTTATTACTGATCATCTGAAGCCTTCTTCTCTCAACTCATCAAAGTCATTCTCATCCAGCTTTGTTCCATTGCTGGCTAGGAGCTGTGTTCCTTTGGAGAGGAACAGGCACTCTGATTTTTAGAATTTTCAGCTTTTCTGCTCTGGTTTGTCCCCATCTTTGTGGTTTTATCTACCTTTGGTGTTTGATGATGGTGACGTACAGATGGAGTTGTGGTGTAGATGTCTTTTCTATTTGTTAGTTTTTTCCTTTTAGCAGTCAGGACCCTCAGCTATAGGTCTGTTGGAATTTGCTGGCAGTCCACTCCAGACCCTGTTTGCCTGGGTATCACCAGCAGAGGCTGCAGAACAGCAAATATTGCAGAACGGCAGATGTTGCTGTCTGACCCTTTCTCTGGAAGCTTTGTCTCAGAGGGTCACCCAGCTGTATGAGGTGTCAGTCCGCCCCTACTGGGAGGTTTCTTCCAGTTAGGCTACTTGGAGGTCAGGGACCCACTTGGGGATTCAGTCTGTCCATTCTCAGATCTCAAACTCCATGCTAGTAGAACCACTACTCTCTTCAAAGCTTTCAGACAGGGACATTTAAGTCTGTAGAAGTTTCTGCTGCCTTTTGTTCAGCTATGCCCTGCCCTCAGAGGTGGAGTCTACAGAGGCAGGCAGGCCTCCTTGAGCTGTGGTGAGCTCCACCCAGATCGAGCTTCCCGGCTGCTTTGTTTACCTACTCAAGCCTCAGCAATGGTGGATGGCCCTTCCCCAGCCTTGTTGCCACCTTGCAGTTCTATCTCAGACTTCTGTGCTAGCAGTGAGCGAGATTCTGTGGGCTTGGGACCCTGTGAGCCAGGTGTGGGATATAATCTCCTGGTGTGTCATTTGGTAAGGTCATTGGAAAAGCACAGTATTAGGGTGGGACTGTCCCGATTTTCCAGGTACCATCTGTCACAGTTTCCCTTTGCTAGGAAAGGGGATTCCCCAACCCCTTGCAATTCCCAGGTGAGGTGATGCCCTGCCCTGCTCCGTGGGCTCCACTCGCTGCCTGACAAGCCCCTGTGAGATGAACCCAGAACCTCAGTTGGAAATGCAGAAATCACCCATCTTCTGTGTCACTCACTCTGGGAGCTGCAGACTGGAGCTGTTCCTATTCGGCCATCTTGGAACCTCCCCCTGTAATTTTTGTATTTTTTGTAAAGACAGGCTTTGACTATGTTGGTCAGGCCTGTCTCTAACTCCTGGCCTCAAGTGATCTACCTACCTCGGTCTCTCAAAGTGCTGTGATTACAGGCATAACCCACCACACCCAACCTCATGAAACTTCTGTCAGCACTAGCATTCTTCCTTGAGTGAGTTTCTTAATCCTGAGTTCTAATTTGATTGCACTGTGGTCTGAGAGACTGTTTGTTATGATTTCCATTCTTTTGCATTTCCTGAGCAGTGTTTTACTTCCAACTATTGGTCAATTTTAGAATAAGTGCAATGTGGTGCTGAGCAGAATGTATATTCTGTTGATTTAGGGTGGAGAGTTCTGTAGATGTCTATTAGGTCCAGTTGGTCCAGAGCTGAGTTCAAGTCCTGTATATCTTTGTTAATTTTCTGTCTTGTTGATCTGTATAATATTGACAGTCAGGTGTTAAAGTCTCCCACTATTATTGTGTGGGAGTCTAAGTCTCTTTGTAGGTCTCTAAGAACTTGCTTTTTGAATCTAGGTGCTCCTGTATTGGGTGCATATATATTTAGGATCGTTGGCTCTTCTTGTTGCATTGATCCCTTTACCATTATGTAATGCCCTTCTTTGTCTTTTTTTGATCTTTGTTGGTTTAAAGTGTCTGTTTTATCAGAGACTAGACTGCAACCCCCGCTTTTTTTTTTTTTTTTTGCTCTCCATTTGCTTAGCAAATCTTCCTCCATCCCTTTATTTTGAGCCTACGTGTGTCTTTCCCCTTGAGATGGGTCTCCTGAATACAGCACACTGGTGGGTCTTGACTGTTGATCTAATTTGCCACTATGTGACTTTTAATTGGAGTATTTAGCCTATTTACATTTAACATTAATACTGTTATGTGTGAATTTGATCAGATCATTATGATGCTAACTGATTATTTTGCCCATTAGTTGATGCAGTTCTTTATAGTGTCAATGGTCTTTACATTTTAGTTTGTTTTAGCAGTGGCTGGTACCAGTTTTTCTTTTCCATATTTAATGCTTCCTTCAGGAGTTCTTGTAAGGCATGCCTGGTGGTGACAAAATCACACAGCCTTTGCTTGTGTGTAAAGGATTTTATTTCTCCTTCACATATGAAGCTTAGTTTGGCAGGATGACAATTTTCAATAATACTTTCTACTTTAATAAAGCACAATAAATAGAGATGAACCCTGGGTTTACTTTTTTCTGTATCTATCATCATTATTTGATCAATTCCCATTTCTAGAGGAGAATTTAAGATACTTGCATCCATGTACTACAGATAAATCCTAATGTTTCAAATCTTCATGGAAAATATTTATTTAACATCTGAGTGAAATACCATGCTGGGTGTAATGTCAAGAAAAGAAAAAGGGTATAGCATAGGAGAAGAATTGTGGGAACAATTTTGCAGTTATTTTTATAATGTAATCTTACCACAGTTTTAAAATATGCTTTAGGGTTTTAAAATATGGACCATTTGTTGATCTGTTTTTAATAAAGGCAGAGCTTAAGAAATTCAATTTTTAAAAAGTCGTCACGTTAATACATCTTGTATACCATCCTCTTGAAGACATCTTAGTATGTTAATGAGTAACATAAATAAAAAATGTAAAAGATGCATATTATATTCACATAAGTGTGAGTTTATTTATTATAATAGAATATAATATTCTGGAGAAAGAAGTTCTGTTAATATTTTTTATGTTCTTTATGTGCATTATCTGAGTGGCAATATTTCTTACTATTAAGTATTAGTAGTTGCTTTGTGTAAATAAGTTATTTAATTTTCTTTCAAGTTTGGCTTTAAAGTTGCTACATAAATATTGAATGATGTTAATGTGAAAATATTTCATGTTTTATTTTATTAATTTATTTACTTTGAGACAGAGTCTCACTCTGTAGCCTAGGCAGGACTGCAGTGGCACAATCACGGCTCACTGCAGCCTCAACCTTGTAGACTCAGATGATCCTCCTACCTCAACATCCCAAATATCTGGGACAGCAGGTATGTGCCACCAGGCCCAGGTACATAAATTTATATATATTTTTTGTAGAGACAATGTCTCTTCATGTTGCCCAGTCTGTTCTCAAACTCCTGGGCCCAAGGGATCCACCCGCCTTGGCCTCCCAAAGTGCTGGGATTACAGGCATGAGCCACTATGCCGGGCCCGTATTTCATGTTTTAAAGTTGTATCTCATTCTCCCTTAGTTTTATATTTTTCCAGCCTAAACGTTGCCAGGCCTTCCAACTATCTCTTTATGTGGCACAGTTTTGAGCATCCTGATTGTCTTTGAAGAAATTTTCCTGTTAACACCGAGACTCATGTATAATACTCTTTTTTTTTTTT